>NW_027478426.1:342600-685201 GCF_051014685.1 Ptiloglossa arizonensis
TCCTTAACTTCAAACTTCCATATCTCGCGAACGGATTGACGAACTCGAGAATTTCCTATTGCATCTGAATGCAGAAACTCGCCCGATTACAACGGTATGTGTATTTTTGCCCTAGGCCATAGCAGTTGTTGGTTTCGAGTACCAGACCAGCGAAAATTTTGATGATTTCTCAACCATTCCTTAACTTCAAATTCCCATATCCCGCGAACGGATTGACGAACTCGAGAAATTCCTGTTGCATGTAAAAGTAGAAAGTCACCCGATTACAACGGTATGTGTATTTTTCATCTAGGCCTTTGTAGTTATTGGTTTCGCGTATCAGACTTGCGAAAATTTTGATGGTTTCTCAACCATTCCTTATTTTCACACTTCCATATCTCGCGAACGGATTGACGAACTCGAGAATTTCCTGCTGCATCTGAAAGCAGAAACTCGCCGGATTACAACGGTGTGTGTACTTTTCCCCTAGGCCATTCCAGTTGTTGGTTTCGAGTATCAGACCAGCGAAAATTTTGCTGGTTTCTCAAGCATGCCTTAACTTCAAACTTCCATATCTCGCGAACGGATTGACGAACTCGAAAATTTCCTATTGCACCTGAAAGCAGACACTCGTCCGATTACAACGGTGTGTGTACTTTTCCCCTATGCCATTCCAGTTGTTGGTTTCGAGTAACAGACCAGCGAAAATTTTGATGGTTTCTCAAGCATGCCTTAATTTCAAACTTCCGTATCTCGCGAACGGATTGACGAACTCGTGAATTTCCTATTGCATCTGAAAGCAGAAACTCGCCGGATTACAACGGTGTGTATACTTTTCCCCTAGGCCATTCCAGTTGTTGGTTTCGAGTATCAGACCAGCGAAAATTTTGCTGGTTTCTCAAGCATGCCTTAACTTCAAACTTCCATATCTCGCGAACGGATTGACGAACTCGAGAATTTCCTATTGCATGTGAAAGTAGAAAGTCGCCCGATTCCAACGGTATGTGTATTTTTCTCCTAGGCCTTTGTAGTTATTGGTTTCGAGTATCAGACTTGCGAAAATTTTGATGGTTTCTCAACCATTCCTTATATTCACACTTCCATATCTCGCGAACGGATTGACGAACTCCAGAAATTCCTGTTGCATCTGAAAGTAGAAACTCGCCCGATTACAATGGTATGCGTACTTTTCCCCTAGGCCATTCCAGTTATTGGTTTCGAGTATCAGACCAGCGAAAATTTTGATGTTTTCTCAACCATTCCTTAACTTCAATCTCCCATATCCCGCGAACGGATTGACGAACTCGAGAAATTCCTATTGCATGTGAAAGTAGAAAGTCGCCCGATTACAACTGTGTGTGTACTTTTCCCCTACGCCATCCAGTTGTTGGTTTCAAGTATCAGACCACCGAAAATTTTGATGGTCTCTCAACCTTTCCTTAAATTCAATCACCCATATCTCGCGAACGGATTGACGAACTCGAGAAATTCCTGTTGCATCTGAAAGTAGAAACTCGCCCGATTACAACGGCATGTGTATTTTTCCCCTAAGCCATTGCTGTTATTGGTTTCGAGTATCAGACTTGCGAAAATTTTGATGTTTTCTCAACCATTCCTTAACTTCAAACTCCCATATCTCGCGAACGGACTGACGAACTCGAGAAATTCCCGTTGCATCTGAAAGTAGAAACTCGCCCGATTACAACGATATGTGTGTTTTCCCCCTAGGCCATTGTAGTTATTGGTTTCGAGTATCAGACTTGCGAAAATTTTGATGGTTTCTCAAGAATTCCTTAACTTGAAACTCCCATATCTCTCGAACGGATTGACGAACTCGAGAAATTCCTGTTGCACCTGAAAGTAGAAACTCGCCCGATTACAAAGATATGTGTGTTTTCCCCCTAGGCCTTTGTAGTTATTGGTTTCGAGTATCAGACTTGCGAAAATTTTGATGGTTTCTCAAGCATTCCTTAACTTCGAACTGCCATATCTCGCGAACGGATTGACGAACTCGAGAAATTCCTGTTGCATCTGAAAGTAGAAACACGCCCGAATACAATGGCGTGTGTACTTTTCTCCTAGGCCATTCCAGTTATTGGTTTCGAGTATCAGACCCAAGGAAAATTTTGATGGTTTCTCAACCATTCCTTAACTTCAAACTCCCATATCTCGCGAACGGAATGACGAACTCGAGAAATTCCTATTGCATCTGAAAGCAGAAACTCGCCCGATTACAACGGTATGTGTATTTTTGCCCTAGGCCATGGTAGTTATTGGTTTCGAGTATCAGACTTGCGAAAATTGTGATTGTTTCTCAACCATTCCTTAACTTCAAACTCCCATATCTCGCGAACGGATTGACGAACTCGAGAAATTCCTGTTGCATGTGGAAGTAGAAACTCGCCCGATTTCAAAGGTATGTGTATTTTTCCCCTAGGCCTTTGTAGTTATTGGTTTCGAGTATCAGACTTGCGAAAATTTTGATGGTTTCTCAACCATTCCTTAACTTCAAACTACCATATCTCGCGAACGGATTGACGAACTCGAGAAATTCCTGTTGCACCTGAAAGTAGAAACTCGCCCGATTACAAAGATATGTGTGTTTTCCCCCTAGGCCTTTGTAGTTATTGGTCTCGAGTATCAGACTTGCGAAAATTTTGATGGTTTCTCAAGAATTCCTTAACTTGAAACTCCCATATCTCTCGAACGGATTGACGAACTCGAGAAATTCCTGTTGCATCTGAAAGTAGAAACTCGCCCGAATACAATGGTTTGTGTACTTTTCCCCTAGGCCATTCCAGTTATTGGTTTCGAGTATCAGACCAGGGAAAACTTTGATGGTTTCTCAACCATTCCTTAACTTCACACTTACATATCTCGCGAACGGGTTGACGAACTCGAGAATTTCCTATTGCATCTGAAAGCAGAAACTCGCCCGGTTACAACGGTATGTGCATTTTTGCCCTAGGCCATAGTAGTTATTGGTTTCGAGTATTAGACTTGCGAAAATTTTGATGGTTTCTCAAGCATTCCTTAACTTGAAACTGCCATATCTCGCGAACGGATTGACGAACTCGAGAAATTCCTGTTGCATCTGAAAGTAGAAACACGCCCGAATACAATGGCGTGTGTACTTTTCTCCTAGGCCATTCCAGTTATTGGTTTCGAGTATCAGACCAGCGAAAATTTTGAAGGTTTCTCAACCATTCCTTAACTTCAAACTCCCATTTCTCGCGAACGGATTGACGAACTCGAGAATTTCCTATTGCATCTGAAAGCACAAACTCGCCCGATTACAACGGTATGTGTATTTTTGCCCTAGGCCTTTGTAGTTATTGGTTTCGAGTATTAGACTTGCGAAAATTTTGATGGTTTCTCAAGCATTCCTTAACTTGAAACTGCCATATCTCGCGAACGGATTGACGAACTCGAGAAATTCCTGTTGCATCTGAAAGTAGAAACACACCCGAATACAATGGCGTGTGTACTTTTCTCCTAGGCCATTCCAGTTATTGGTTTCGAGTATCGGACCAGCGAAAATTTTGAAGGTTTCTCAACCATTCCTTAACTTCAAACTCCCATTTCTCGCGAACGGATTGACGAACTCGAGAATTTCCTATTGCATCTGAAAGCACAAACTCGCCCGATTACAACGGTATGTGTATTTTTGCCCTAGGCCTTTGTAGTTATTGGTTTCGAGTATCAGTCTTGCGAAAATTTTGATGGTTTCTCAACCATTCCTTAACTTCAAACTCCCATATCTCGCGAACGGAATTACGAACTCGAGAAATTCCTATTGCATCTGAAAGCAGAAACTCGCCCGATTACAACGGTATGTGTATTTTTGCCCTAGGCCATGGTAGTTATTGGTTTCGAGTATCAGACTTGCGAAAATTGTGATTGTTTCTCAACCATTCCTTAACTTCAAACTCCCATATCTCGCGAACGGATTGACGAACTCGAGAAATTCCTGTTGCATGTGGAAGTAGAAACTCGCCCGATTACAACGGTATGTGTATTTTCCCCCTAGGCCTTTGTAGTTATTGGTTTCGAGTATCAGACTTGCGAAAATTTTGATGGTTTCTCAACCATTCCTTAACTTCAAACTCCCATTTCTCCCGAACGGATTGACGAACTCGAGAAATTCCTGTTGCATCTGAAAGTAGAAACTCGCCCGATTACAATGGTATGTGTACTTTTTCCCTAGGCCATTCCAGTTATTGGTTTCGAGTATTAGACCAGCGAAAATTTTGATGGTTCCTCAACCATTCCTTAACTTCAAACTCCCATATCTCGCGAACGGCTTGACGAACTCGAGAAATTCCTGTTGCATGTGGAAGTAGAAACTCGCACGATTACAACGGTATGTGTATTTTTCCCCTAGGCCTTTGTAGTTATTGGTTTCGAGTATCAGACTTGCGAAAATTTTGATGGTTTCTCAACCTTTCCTTAAATTCAAACTCCCATATCTCGCGAACGGATTGACGAACTCGAGAAATTCCTGTTGCATCTGAAAGTAGAAACTCGCCCGATTACAACGGCATGTGTATTTTTCCCCTAGGCCATTGTTGTTATTGGTTTCGAGTATCAGACTTGCGAAAATTTTGATGTTTTCTCAACCATTCCTTAACTTCAAACTCCCATATCTCGCGAACGGACTGATGAACTCGAGAAATTCCCGTTGCATCTGAAAGTAGAAACTCGCCCGTTTACAATGGTGTGTGTACTTTTCCCCTTGGCCATTCCAGTTATTCGTTTCTAGCATCAGAATTGCGAAAATTTTGATGGTTTCTCAACCATTCCTTAACTTCAAACTCCCATATCTCGCGAACGGAATGACGAACTCGAGAAATTCCTATTGCATCTGAAAGCAGAAACTCGCCCGATTACAACG
This sequence comes from Ptiloglossa arizonensis, assembly GCF_051014685.1. Taxonomy (NCBI): domain Eukaryota; kingdom Metazoa; phylum Arthropoda; class Insecta; order Hymenoptera; family Colletidae; genus Ptiloglossa; species Ptiloglossa arizonensis. Next base: position 347,474 of record NW_027478426.1, read on the forward strand.
GTATGTGTATTTTTGCCCTAGGCCATAATAGTTATTGGTTTCGAGTATTAGACTTGCGAAAATTTTGATGGTTCCTCAACCTTTCCTTAAATTCGATCTCCCATATCTCGCGAACGGATTGCCGAACCCGAGAAATTCCTGTTGCATCTGAAAGTAGAAACTCGCCCGATTACAAAGGTATGTGTATTTTTCCCCTAGGCCATTGTAGTTATTGGTTTCGAGTATCAGACTTGCGAAAATTTTGATGGTTTCTCAACCATCCCTTAACTTCAAACTACCATATCTCGCGAACGGATTGACGAACTCGAGAAATTCCTGTTGCACCTGAAAGTAGAAACTCGCCCGATTACAAAGATATGTGTGTTTTCCCCCTAGGCCTTTGTAGTTATTGGTTTCGAGTATCAGACTTGCGAAAATTTTGATGGTTTCTCAAGAATTCCTTAACTTGAAACTCCCATATCTCTCGAACGGATTGACGAACTCGAGAAATTCCTGTTGCATCTGAAAGTAGAAACTCGCCCGAATACAATGGTTTGTGTACTTTTCCCCTAGGCCATTCCAGTTATTGGTTTCGAGTATCAGACCAGGGAAAATTTTGATGGTTTCTCAACCATTTCTTAACTTCACACTTACAAAGCTCGCGAACGGATTGACGAACTCGAGAATTTCCTATTGCATCTGAAAGCACAAACTCGCCCGATTACAACGGTATGTGTATTTTTGCCCTAGGCCTTTGTAGTTATTGGTTTCGAGTATTAGACTTGCGAAAATTTTGATGGTTTCTCAAGCATTCCTTAACTTGAAACTGCCATATCTCGCGAACGGATTGACGAACTCGAGAAATTCCTGTTGCATCTGAAAGTAGAAACACACCCGAATACAATGGCGTGTGTACTTTTCTCCTAGGCCATTCCAGTTATTGGTTTCGAGTATCAGACCAGCGAAAATTTTGAAGGTTTCTCAACCATTCCTTAACTTCAAACTCCCATTTCTCGCGAACGGATTGACGAACTCGAGAATTTCCTATTGCATCTGAAAGCACAAACTCGCCCGATTACAACGGTATGTGTATTTTTGCCCTAGGCCTTTGTAGTTATTGGTTTCGAGTATCAGTCTTGCGAAAATTTTGATGGTTTCTCAACCATTCCTTAACTTCAAACTCCCATATCTCGCGAACGGAATTACGAACTCGAGAAATTCCTATTGCATCTGAAAGCAGAAACTCGCCCGATTACAACGGTATGTGTATTTTTGCCCTAGGCCATGGTAGTTATTGGTTTCGAGTATCAGACTTGCGAAAATTGTGATTGTTTCTCAACCATTCCTTAACTTCAAACTCCCATATCTCGCGAACGGATTGACGAACTCGAGAAATTCCTGTTGCATGTGGAAGTAGAAACTCGCCCGATTACAACGGTATGTGTATTTTCCCCCTAGGCCTTTGTAGTTATTGGTTTCGAGTATCAGACTTGCGAAAATTTTGATGGTTTCTCAACCATTCCTTAACTTCAAACTCCCATTTCTCCCGAACGGATTGACGAACTCGAGAAATTCCTGTTGCATCTGAAAGTAGAAACTCGCCCGATTACAATGGTATGTGTACTTTTTCCCTAGGCCATTCCAGTTATTGGTTTCGAGTATTAGACCAGCGAAAATTTTGATGGTTCCTCAACCATTCCTTAACTTCAAACTCCCATATCTCGCGAACGGCTTGACGAACTCGAGAAATTCCTGTTGCATGTGGAAGTAGAAACTCGCACGATTACAACGGTATGTGTATTTTTCCCCTAGGCCTTTGTAGTTATTGGTTTCGAGTATCAGACTTGCGAAAATTTTGATGGTTTCTCAACCTTTCCTTAAATTCAAACTCCCATATCTCGCGAACGGATTGACGAACTCGAGAAATTCCTGTTGCATCTGAAAGTAGAAACTCGCCCGATTACAACGGCATGTGTATTTTTCCCCTAGGCCATTGTTGTTATTGGTTTCGAGTATCAGACTTGCGAAAATTTTGATGTTTTCTCAACCATTCCTTAACTTCAAACTCCCATATCTCGCGAACGGACTGATGAACTCGAGAAATTCCCGTTGCATCTGAAAGTAGAAACTCGCCCGTTTACAATGGTGTGTGTACTTTTCCCCTTGGCCATTCCAGTTATTCGTTTCTAGCATCAGAATTGCGAAAATTTTGATGGTTTCTCAACCATTCCTTAACTTCAAACTCCCATATCTCGCGAACGGAATGACGAACTCGAGAAATTCCTATTGCATCTGAAAGCAGAAACTCGCCCGATTACAACGGTATGTGTATTTTTGCCCTAGGCCATAATAGTTATTGGTTTCGAGTATTAGACTTGCGAAAATTTTGATGGTTCCTCAACCTTTCCTTAAATTCGATCTCCCATATCTCGCGAACGGATTGCCGAACCCGAGAAATTCCTGTTGCATCTGAAAGTAGAAACTCGCCCGATTACAAGGGTATGTGTATTTTTCCCCTAGGCCATTGTAGTTATTGGTTTCGAATATCAGACTTGCGAAAATTTTGATGGTTTCTCAACCATTCCTTAACTTCAAACTACCATATCTCGCGAACGGATTGACGAACTCGAGAAATTCCTGTTGCACCTGAAAGTAGAAACTCGCCCGATTACAAAGATATGTGTGTTTTCCCCCTAGGCCTTTGTAGTTATTGGTTTCGAGTATCAGACTTGCGAAAATTTTGATGATTTCTCAAGAATTCCTTAACTTGAAACTCCCATATCTCTCGAACGGATTGACGAACTCGAGAAATTCCTGTTGCATCTGAAAGTAGAAACTCGCCCGAATACAATGGTTTGTGTACTTTTCCCCTAGGCCATTCCAGTTATTGGTTTCGAGTATCAGACCAGGGAAAATTTTGATGGTTTCTCAACCATTCCTTAACTTCACACTTACAAAGCTCGCGAACGGATTGACGAACTCGAGAATTTCCTATTGCATCTGAAAGCACAAACTCGCCCGATTACAACGGTATGTGTATTTTTGCCCTAGGCCATGGTAGTTATTGGTTTCGAGTATCAGACTTGCGAAAATTGTGATTGTTTCTCAACCATTCCTTAACTTCAAACTCCCATATCTCGCGAACGGATTGACGAACTCGAGAAATTCCTGTTTCATGTGGAAGTAGAAACTCGCCCGATTTCAAAGGTATGTGTATTTTCCCCCTAGGCCTTTGTAGTTATTGGTTTCGAGTATCAGACTTGCGAAAATTTTGATGGTTTCTCAACCATTCCTTATTTTCACACTTCCATATCTCGCGATCGGATTGACGAACACGAGAATTTCCTTTTGCATCTGAAAGTAGAAACTCGCCCGATTACAACGGTATGTGTATTTTTCCCCTAGGCCTTTGTAGTTATTGGTTTCGAGTATCAGACTTGCGAAAATATTGATGGTTTCTCAACCTTTCCTTAAATTCAAACTCCCATATCTCGCGAACGGATTGACGAACTCGAGAAATTCCTGTTGCATCTGAAAGTAGAAACTCGCCCGATTACAAAGGTATGTGTATTTTTCCCCTAGGCCATTGTAGTTATTGGTTCCGAGTATCAGACTTGCGAAAATTTTGATGGTTTCTCAACCATTCCTTAACTTCAAACTACCATATCTCGCGAACGGATTGACGAACTCGAGAAATTCCTGTTGCACCTGAAAGTAGAAACTCGCCCGACTACAAAGATATGTGTGTTTTCCCCCTAGGCCTTTGTAGTTATTGGTCTCGAGTATCAGACTTGCGAAAATTTTGATGGTTTCTCAAGAATTCCTTAACTTGAAACTCCCATATCTCTCGAACGGATTGACGAACTCGAGAAATTCCTGTTGCACCTGAAAGTAGAAACTCGCCCGATTACAAAGATATGTGTGTTTTCCCCCTAGGCCTTTGTAGTTATTCGTTTCGAGAATCAGACTTTCGAAAATTTTGATGGTTTCTCAAGCATTCCTTAACTTCAAACTGCCATATCTCGCGAACGGATTAACGAACTCGAGAAATTCCTGTTGCATCTGAAAGTAGAAACACGCCCGAATGCAATGGCGTGTGTACTTTTCTCCTAGGCCATTGTTGTTATTGGTTTCGAGTATCAGACTTGCGAAAATTTTGATGGTTTCTCAACCAATCCTTAAATTCAAACTCCCATATCTCGCGAACGGATTGACGAACTCGAGAAATTCCTGTTGCATGTGGAAGTAGAAACTCGCCCGATTACAACGGTATGTGTATTTTCCCCCTAGGCCTTTGTAGTTATTGGTTTCGAGTATCAGACTTGCGAAAATTTTGTAGGTTCCTCAACCTTTTCTTAAATTCAATCTCCCATATCTCGCGAACGGATTGACGAACCCGAGAAATTCCTGTTGCATCTGAAAGTAGAAACTCGCCCGATTACAAAGGTATGTGTATTTTTCCCCTAGGCCATTGTAGTTATTGGTTCCGAGTATCAGACTTGCGAAAATTTTGATGGTTTCTCAACCATTCCTTAACTTCAAACTACCATATCTCGCGAACGGATTGACGAACTCGAGAAATTCCTGTTGCACCTGAAAGTAGAAACTCGCCCGACTACAAAGATATGTGTGTTTTCCCCCTAGGCCTTTGTAGTTATTGGTCTCGAGTATCAGACTTGCGAAAATTTTGATGGTTTCTCAAGAATTCCTTAACTTGAAACTCCCATATCTCTCGAACGGATTGACGAACTCGAGAAATTCCTGTTGCACCTGAAAGTAGAAACTCGCCCGATTACAAAGATATGTGTGTTTTCCCCCTAGGCCTTTGTAGTTATTCGTTTCGAGTATCAGACTTGCGAAAATTTTGATGGTTTCTCAAGCATTCCTTAACTTCAAACTGCCATATCTCGCGAACGGATTGACGAACTCGAGAAATTCCTGTTGCATCTGAAAGTAGAAACACGCCCGAATACAATGGCCTGTGTACTTTTCTCCTAGGCCATTCCAGTTATTGGTTTCGAGTATCAGAACCAAGGAAAATTTTGATGGTTTCTCAACCATTCCTTAACTTCAAACTCCCATATCTCGCGAACGGAATGACGAACTCGAGAAATTCCTATTGCATCTGAAAGCAGAAACTCGCCCGATTACAACGGTATGTGTATTTTTGCCCTAGGCCATGGTAGTTATTGGTTTCGAGTATCAGACTTGCGAAAATTGTGATTGTTTCTCAACCATTCCTTAACTTCAAACTCCCATATCTCGCGAACGGATTGACGAACTCGAGAAATTCCTGTTGCATGTGGAAGTAGAAACTCGCCCGATTACAACGGTATGTGTATTTTCCTCCTAGGCCTTTGTAGTTATTGGTTTCGAGTATCAGACTTGCGAAAATTTTGATGGTTTCTCAACCATTCCTTAACTTCAAACTACCATATCTCGCGAACGGATTGACGAACTCGAGAAATTCCTGTTGCATCTGAAAGTAGAAACTCGCCCGAATACAATGGTTTGTGTACTTTTCCCCTAGGCCATTCCAGTTATTGGTTTCGAGTATCAGACCAGGGAAAATTTTGATGGTTTCTCAACCATTCCTTAACTTCACACTTACATATCTCGCGAACGGATTGACGAACTCGAGAATTTCCTATTGCATCTGAAAGCAGAAACTCGCCCGGTTACAACGGTATGTGCATTTTTGCCCTAGGCCATAGTAGTTATTGGTTTCGAGTATTAGACTTGCGAAAATTTTGATGGTTTCTCAAGCATTCCTTATCTTGAAACTGCCATATCTCGCGAACGGATTGACGAACTCGAGAAATTCCTGTTGCATCTGAAAGTAGAAACACGCCCGAATACAATGGCGTGTGTACTTTTCTCCTAGGCCATTCCAGTTATTGGTTTCGAGTATCAGACCAGCGAAAATTTTGAAGGTTTCTCAACCATTCCTTAACTTCAAACTCCCATTTCTCGCGAACGGATTGACGAACTCGAGAATTTCCTATTGCATCTGAAAGCACAAACTCGCCCGATTACAACGGTATGTGTATTTTTGCCCTGGGCCATGGTAGTTATTGGTTTCGAGTATCAGACTTGCGAAAATTGTGATTGTTTCTCAACCATTCCTTAACTTCAAACTCCCATATCTCGCGAACGGATTGACGAACTCGAGAAATTCCTGTTGCATGTGGAAGTAGAAACTCGCCCGATTTCAAAGGTATGTGTATTTTTCCCCTAGGCCTTTGTAGTTATTGGTTTCGAGTATCAGACTTGCGAAAATTTTGATGGTTTCTCAACCATTCTTTATTTTCACACTTCCATATCTCGCGATCGGATTGACGAACACGAGAATTTCCTTTTGCATGTGAAAGTAGAAAGTCGCCCGGTTACAAAGGTATGTGTATTTTTCTCCTAGGCCTTTGTAGTTATTGGTTTCGAGTATCAGACTTGCGATAATTTTGATGGTTTCTCAACCATTCCTTATTTTCACACTTCCATATCTCGCGAACGGATTGACGATCTCGAGAATTTCCTATTGCATCTGAAAGCAGAAACTCACCCGATTACAACGGAGTGTGTACTTTTCCCCTAGACCATTCCAGTTGTTGGTTTCGAGTATCAGACCATCGAAAATTTTGAAGGTTTCTCAAGCATTACTTAACTCCAAGCTCCCATATCTCGCGAACGGATTGACGTAATCGAGAAATTCCTGTTGCATCTGAAAGCAGAAAGTAGCCCGATTACAACGGTATGTGTATTTTTCCCCTAGGCCATTGTAGTTATTGGTCTCTAGCATCAGAATTGCGAAAATTTTGATGGTTTCTCAACCATTCCTTAACTTCAAACTCCCATATCTCGCGAACGGATTGACGAACTCGAGAATTTCCTATTGCATCTGAAAGCAGAAACTCGCCCGATTACAACGCTATGTGTATTTTTCCCCTAGGCCATTGTAGTTATTGGTTTCGAGTATCAGACTTGCGAAAATTTTGATGGTTTCTCAACCATGCCTTAACTTCACACTCCCATATCTCGCGAACGGATTGCCGTACTCGAGAATTTCCTATTGCATCAGAAAGCAGTAGCTCTCAAAATTACAATGGTGTGTGTACTTTTCTCCTAGGCCTTTGTAGTTATTGGTTTCGAGTATCAGACGTGCGAAAATTTTGATGGTTTCTCAACCATTCCTTATACTCACACTTCCATATCTCGCGAACTGATTGACGAACTCGAGAATTTCCTATTGCATCTGAAAGCAGAAACTCGCCCGATTACAACGTTGTGTGTACTTTTCCCCTAGGCCATTCCAGTTATTGGTTTCGAGTATCAGACCAGCGAAAATTTGGATGGTTTCTCAACCATTCCTTAACTTCAAACTCGCATATCCCGCGAACGGATTGACGAACTCGAGAAATTCCTGTTGCATGTGAAAGTAGAAAGTCGCCCGATTACAACGGTATGTGTATTTTTCTCCTAGGCCTTTGTAGTTATTGGTTTCGAGTATCAGACTTGCGAAAATTTTGATGATTTCTCAACCATTCCTTAACTTCAAACTCCCATTTCTCGCGAACGGATTGACGAACTCGAGAAATTCCTGTTGCATGTGGAAGTAGAAACTCGCCCGATTACAACGGAATGTGTATTTTTCCCCTAGGCCTTTGTAGTTATTGGTTTCGAGTATCAGACTTGCGAAAATTTTGATGGTTTCTCAACCATTCCTTATTTTCACACTTCCACATCTCGCGAACGGATTGACGAACTCGAGAATTACCTATTGCATCTGAAAGCAGAAACTCGCTTGATTACAACGGTGTGTGTACTTTCCCCTAGGCCATTCCAGTTGCTGGTTTCGAGTATCAGACCAGCGAAAATTTTGATGGTTTCTCAAGCATTCCTTAACTTCAAACTCCCATATCTCGCGAACGGATTGACGAATTCGAGAAATTCCTGTTGCATCTGACAGCAGAAACTCGCCCGATTACAAAGGTATGTGTATTTTTCCCCTAGGCCATTGTATTTATTGGTTTCCAGTATCAGACTTGCGAAAATTTTGATGGTTTCTCAACCATTCCTTAACTTCAAACTACCATATCTCGCGAACGGATTGACGAACTCGAGAAATTCCTGTTGCATGTGGAAGTAGAAACTCGCCCGATTACAATGGCATGTGTATTTTTCCCCTAGGCCTTTGTAGTTATTGGTTTCGAGTATCAGACTTGCGAAAATTTTGATGATTTCTCAACCATTCCTTAACTTCAAATTCCCATATCCCGCGAACGGATTGACGAACTCGAGAAATTCCTGTTGCATGTAAAAGTAGAACGTCACCCGATTACAACGGTATGTGTATTTTTCCCCTAGGCCTTTGTAGTTATTGGTTTTGCGTATCAGACTTGCGAAAATTTTGATGGTTTCTCAACCATTCCTTATTTTCACACTTCCATATCTCGCGAACGGATTGACGAACTCGAGAATTTCCTATTGCATCTGAAAGCAGAAACTCGCCCGATTACAACGGTGTGTGTACTTTTCCCCTAGGCCATTCCAGTTGTTGGTTTCGAGTATCAGACCAGCGAAAATTTTGCTGGTTTCTCAAGCATGCCTTAAATTCAAAATTCCATATCTCGCGAACGGATTGACGAACTCGAAAATTTCCTATTGCACTTGAAAGCAGACACTCGTCCGATTACAACGGTGTGTGTACTTTTCCCCTATGCCATTCCAGTTGTTGGTTTCGAGTAACAGACCAGCGAAAATTTTGATGGTTTCTCAAGCATTCCTTAACTTCAAACTTCCATATCTCGCGAACGGATTGACGAACTCCAGAATTTCCTATTGCATGTGAAAGTAGAAAGTCGCCCGATTACAACGGTATGTGTATTTTTCTCCTAGGCCTTTGTAGTTATTGGTTTCGAGTATCAGACTTGCGAAAATTTTGATTGTTTCTCAACCATTCCTTATATTCACACTTCCATATCTCGCGAACGGATTGACGAACTCGAGAATTTCCTATTGCATCTGAAAGCAGAAACTGGCCCGATTACAACGGTGTGTGTACTTTTCCCCAAGGCCATTCCAGTTGTTGGTTTCGAGTATCAGACCAGCGAAAATTTTGATGGTTTCTCAAGCATTCCTTAACTTCAAACTTCCATATCTCGCGAACGGATTGACGAACTCGAGAATTTCCTATTGCATCTGAATGCAGAAACTCGCCCGATTACAACGGTATGTGTATTTTTGCCCTAGGCCATAGTAGTTGTTGGTTTCGAGTACCAGACCAGCGAAAATTTTGATGATTTCTCAACCATTCCTTAACTTCAAATTCCCATATCCCGCGAACGGATTGACGAACTCGAGAAATTCCTGTTGCATGTAAAAGTAGAAAGTCACCCGATTACAACGGTATGTGTATTTTTCATCTAGGCCTTTGTAGTTATTGGTTTCGCGTATCAGACTTGCGAAAATTTTGATGGTTTCTCAACCATTCCTTATTTTCACACTTCCATATCTCGCGAACGGATTGACGAACTCGAGAATTTCCTACTGCATCTGAAAGCAGAAACTCGCCGGATTACAACGGTGTGTGTACTTTTCCCCTAGGCCATTCCAGTTGTTGGTTTCGAGTATCAGACCAGCGAAAATTTTGCTGGTTTCTCAAGCATGCCTTAACTTCAAACTTCCATATCTCGCGAACGGATTGACGAACTCGAAAATTTCCTAATGCACCTGAAAGCAGACACTCGTCCGATTACAACGGTGTGTGTACTTTTGCCCTATGCCATTCCAGTTGTTGGTTTCGAGTAACAGACCAGCGAAAATTTTGATGGTTTCTCAAGCATGCCTTAATTTCAAACTTCCGTATCTCGCGAACGGATTGACGAACTCGTGAATTTCCTATTGCATCTGAAAGCAGAAACTCGCCGGATTACAACGGTGTGTGTACTTTTCCCCTAGGCCATTCCAGTTGTTGGTTTCGAGTATCAGACCAGCGAAAATTTTGCTGGTTTCTCAAGCATGCCTTAACTTCAAACTTCCATATCTCGCGAACGGATTGACGAACTCGAGAATTTCCTATTGCATGTGAAAGTAGAAAGTCGCCCGATTCCAACGGTATGTGTATTTTTCTCCTAGGCCTTTGTAGTTATTGGTTTCGAGTATCAGACTTGCGAAAATTTTGATGGTTTCTCAACCATTCCTTATATTCACACTTCCATATCTCGCGAACGGATTGACGAACTCCAGAAATTCCTGTTGCATCTGAAAGTAGAAACTCGCCCGATTACAATGGTATGCGTACTTTTCCCCTAGGCCATTCCAGTTATTGGTTTCGAGTATCAGACCAGCGAAAATTTTGATGTTTTCTCAACCATTCCTTAACTTCAATCTCCCATATCCCGCGAACGGATTGACGAACTCGAGAAATTCCTATTGCATGTGAAAGTAGAAAGTCGCCCGATTACAACTGTGTGTGTACTTTTCCCCTAGGCCATCCAGTTGTTGGTTTCAAGTATCAGACCAGCGAAAATTTTGATGGTATCTCAAGCATGCCTTAATTTCAAACTTCCATATCTCGCGAACGGATTGACGAACTCGAGAATTTCCTATTGCATGTGAAAGTAGAAAGTCGCCCGATTCCAACGGTATGTGTATTTTTCTCCTAGGTCTTTGTAGTTATTGGTTTCGAGTATCAGACTTGCGAAAATTTTGATGGTTTCTCAAACATTCCTTAACTTCAAACTACCATATCTCGCGAACGGATTGACGAACTCGAGATTTTCCTATTGCATCTGAAAGCAGAAACTCGCCCGATTACAACTGTGTGTGTACTTTTCCCCTAGGCCATCCAGTTGTTGGTTTCAAGTATCAGACCAGCGAAAATTTTGATGGTATCTCAAGCATGCCTTAATTTCAAACTTCCGTATCTCGCGAACGGATTGACGAACTCGTGAATTTCCTATTGCATCTGAAAGTAGAAACTCTCCTGATTACAACGGTGTGTGTACTTTTCCCCTAGGCCATTCCAGTTGCTGGTTTCGAGTATCAGACCAGCGAAAATTTTGATGGTTTCTCAAGCATTCCTTAACTTCAAACTCCCATATCTCGCGAACGGATTGACGAACTCGAGAAATTCCTGTCGCATCTGACAGCAGAAACTCGCCCGATTACAACGGTATGTGTATTTTTCCCCTATGCCATTGTATTTAATGGTTTCGAGTATCAGACTTGCGAAAATTTTGATGGTTTCTCAAACATTCCTTAACTTCAAACTACCATATCTCGCGAACGGATTGACGAACTCGAGAAATTCCTGTTGCATGTGGAAGTAGAAACTCGCCCGATTACAACGGAATGTGTATTTTTCCCCTAGGCCTTTGTAGTTATTGGTTTCGAGTATCAGACTTGCGAAAATTTTGATGATTTCTCAACCATTCCTTAACTTCAAATTCCCATATCCCGCGAACGGATTGACGAACTCGAGAAATTCCTGTTGCATGTAAAAGTAGAAAGTCACCCGATTACAACGGTATGTGTATTTTTCCCCTAGGCCTTTGTAGTTATTGGTTTTGCGTATCAGACTTGCGAAAATTTTGATGGTTTCTCAACCATTCCTTATTTTCACACTTCCATATCTCGCGAACGGATTGACGAACTCGAGAATTTCCTATTGCATCTGAAAGCAGAAACTCGCCCGATTACAACGGTGTGTGTACTTTTCCCCTAGGCCATTCCAGTTGTTGGTTTCGAGTATCAGACCAGCGAAAATTTTGCTGGTTTCTCAAGCATGCCTTAAATTCAAAATTCCATATCTCGCGAACGGATTGACGAACACGAGAATTTCCTATTGCATGTGAAAGTAGAAAGTCGCCCGATTATAACAGTATGTGTATTTTTCTCCTAGGCCTTTGTAGTTATTGGTTTCGAGTATCAGACTTGCGATAATTTTGATTGTTTCTCAACCATTCCTTATATTCACACTTCCATATCTCGCAAACGGATTGACGAACTCGAGAATTTCCTATTGCATCTGAAAGCAGAAACTGGCCCGATTACAACGGTGTGTGTACTTTTCCCCTAGGCCATTCCAGTTGTTTGTTTCGAGTATCGGACCAGCGAAAATTTTGATGGTTTCTCAAGCATTCCTTAACTTCAAACTTCCATATCTCGCGAACGGATTGACGAACTCGAGAATTTCCTATTGCATCTGAATGCAGAAACTCGCCCGATTACAACGGTATGTGTATTTTTGCCCTAGGCCATAGTAGTTGTTGGTTTCGAGTACCAGACCAGCGAAAATTTTGATGGTTTCTCATGCATTCCTTAACTTCAAACCTCCATATCTCGCGAACGGATTGACGAACTCGAGAAATTCCTGTTACATCTGAAAGTAGAAACTAGCCCGATTACAACGGCATGTGTATTTTTCCCCTAGTCCATTGTAGTTATTGGTTTCGAGTATCAGACTTGCGAAAATTTTGATGGTTTCTCAACCATTCCTTATATTCACACTTCCATATCTCGCGAACGGATTGACGAACTCGAGAATTTCTTGTTGCATCTGAAAGCAGAAACTCGCCTGATTACAACGGTGTGTGTACTTTTCCCCTAGGCCATTCCAGTTGCTGGTTTCGAGTATCAGACCAGCGAAAATTTTGATGGTTTCTCAAGCATTCCTTAACTTCAAACTCCCATATCTCGCGAACGGATTGACTAACTCGAGAAATTCCTGTTACATCTGAAAGTAGAAACTCGCCCGATTACAACGGCATGTGTATTTTTCCCCTAGTCCATTGTAGTTATTGGTTTCGAGTATCAGACTTGCGAAAATTTTGATGGTTTCTCAACCATTCCTTATTTTCACACTTCCATATCTCGCGAACGGATTGACGAACTCGAGAATTTCCTGTTGCATCTGAAAGCAGAAACTCGCCTGATTACAACGGTGTGTGTACTTTTCCCCTAGGCCATTCCAGTTGCTGGTTTCGAGTATCAGACCAGCGAAAATTTTGATGGTTTCTCAAGCATTCCTTAACTTCAAACTCCCATATCTCGCGAACGGATTGACGAACTCGAGAAATTCCTGTTGCATCTGACAGCAGAAACTCGCCCGATTACAACGGTGTGTGCATTTTTCCCCTAGGCCATTGTATTTATTGGTTTCGAGTGTCAGACCAGCGAAAATTTTGATGGTTTCTCAACCATTCCTTAACTTCAAACTACCATATCTCGCGAACGGATTGACGAACTCGAGAAATTCCTGTTGCATGTGGAAGTAGAAACTCGCCCGATTACAACGGAATGTGTCCTTTCCCCTATGCCATTCCAGTTATTGGTTTCGAGTATCAGTCCAGCGAAAATTTTGATGGTTTCTCAACCATTCCTTAACTTCAATCTCCCATATCCCGCGAACGGATTGACGAACTCGAGAAATTCCTATTGCATGTGAAAGTAGAAAGTCGCCCGATTACAACGGTATGTGTATTTTTCTCCTAGGTCTTTGTAGTTATTGGTTTCGAGTATCAGACTTGCGAAAATTTTGATGGTTTCTCAACCATTCCTTATTTTCACACTTCCATATCTCGCGAACGGATTGACGAACTCGAGAATTTCCTATTGCATCTGAAAGCAGAAACTCGCCCGATTACAACGGTGTGTGTACTTTTCCCCTAGGCCATTCCAGTTGTTGGTTTCGAGTATCAGACCAGCGAAAATTTTGCTGGTTTCTCAAGCATGCCTTAAATTCAAAATTCCATATCTCGCGAACGGATTGACGAACACGACAATTTCCTATTGCATCTGAAAGCAGAAACTCGCCCGATTACAACGGTGTGTGTACTTTTCCCCTATGCCATTCCAGTTGTTGGTTTCGAGTAACAGACCAGCGAAAATTTTGATGGTTTCTCAAGCATTCCTTAACTTCAAACTTCCATATCTCGCGAACGGATTGACGAACTCCAGAATTTCCTATTGCATGTGAAAGTAGAAAGTCGCCCGATTATAACGGTATGTGTATTTTTCTCCTAGGCATTTGTAGTTATTGGTTTCGAGTATCAGACTTGCGAAAATTTTGATTGTTTCTCAACCATTCCTTATATTCACACTTCCATATCTCGCGAACGGATTGACGAACTCGAGAATTTCCTATTGCATCTGAAAGCAGAAACTGGCCCGATTACAACGGTGTGTGTACTTTTCCCCTAGGCCATTCCAGTTGTTGGTTTCGAGTATCGGACCAGCGAAAATTTTGATGGTTTCTCAAGCATTCCTTAACTTCAAACTTCCATATCTCGCGAACGGATTGACGAACTCGAGAATTTCCTACTGCATCTGAATGCAGAAACTCGCCCGATTACAACGGTATGTGTATTTTTGCCCTAGGCCATAGTAGTTGTTGGTTTCGAGTACCAGACCAGTGAAAATTTTGATGGTTTCTCATGCATTCCTTAACTTCAAACCTCCATATCTCGCGAACGGATTGACGAACTCGAGAAATTCCTGTTACATCTGAAAGTAGAAACTAGCCCGATTACAACGGCATGTGTATTTTTCCCCTAGTCCATTGTAGTTATTGGTTTCGAGTATCAGACTTGCGAAAATTTTGATGGTTTCTCAACCATTCCTTATTTTCACACTTCCATATCTCGCGAACGGATTGACGAACTCGAGAATTTCCTGTTGCATCTGAAAGCAGAAACTCGCCTGATTACAACGGTGTGTGTACTTTTCCCCTAGGCCATTCCAGTTGCTGGTTTCGAGTATCAGACCAGCGAAAATTTTGATGGTTTCTCAAGCATTCTTTAACTTCAAACTCCCATATCTCGCGAACGGATTGACGAACTCGAGAAATTCCTGTTACATCTGAATGTAGAAACTCGCCCGATTACAACGGCATGTGTATTTTTCCCCTAGTCCATTGTAGTTATTGGTTTCGAGTATCAGACTTGCGAAAATTTTGATGTTTTCTCAACCATTCCTTATTTTCACACTTCCATATCTCGCGAACGGATTGACGAACTCGAGAATTTCCTGTTGCATCTGAAAGCAGAAACTCGCCTGATTACAACGGTGTGTGTACTTTTCCCCTAGGCCATTCCAGTTGCTGGTTTCGAGTATCAGACCAGCGAAAATTTTGATGGTTTCTCAAGCATTCCTTAACTTCAAACTCCCATATCTCGCGAACGGATTGACGAACTCGAGAAATTCCTGTTGCATCTGACAGCAGAAACTCGCCCGATTACAACGGTGTGTGTATTTTTCCCCTAGGCCATTGTATTTATTGGTTTCGAGTGTCAGACCAGCGAAAATTTTGATGGTTTCTCAACCATTCCTTAACTTCAAACTACCATATCTCGCGAACGGATTGACGAACTCGAGAAATTCCTGTTGCATGTGGAAGTAGAAACTCGCCCGATTACAACGGAATGTGTCCTTTCCCCTATGCCATTCCAGTTATTGGTTTCGAGTATCAGTCCAGCGAAAATTTTGATGGTTTCTCAACCATTCCTTAACTTCAATCTCCCATATCCCGCGAACGGATTGACGAACTCGAGAAATTCCTATTGCATGTGAAAGTAGAAAGTCGCCCGATTACAACGGTATGTGTATTTTTCTCCTAGGTCTTTGTAGTTATTGGTTTCGAGTATCAGACTTGCGAAAATTTTGATGGTTTCTCAACCATTCCTTATTTTCACACTTCCATATCTCGCGAACGGATTGACGAACTCGAGAATTTCCTATTGCATCTGAAAGCAGAAACTCGCCCGATTACAACGGTGTGTGTACTTTTCCCCTAGGCCATTCCAGTTGTTGGTTTCGAGTATCAGACCAGCGAAAATTTTGCTGGTTTCTCAAGCATGCCTTAAATTCAAAATTCCATATCTCGCGAACGGATTGACGAACACGAGAATTTCCTATTGCATCTGAAAGCAGAAACTCGCCCGATTACAACGGTGTGTGTACTTTTCCCCTATGCCATTCCAGTTGTTGGTTTCGAGTAACAGACCAGCGAAAATTTTGATGGTTTCTCAAGCATTCCTTAACTTCAAACTTCCATATCTCGCGAACGGATTGACGAACTCCAGAATTTCCTATTGCATGTGAAAGTAGAAAGTCGCCCGATTATAACGGTATGTGTATTTTTCTCCTAGGCATTTGTAGTTATTGGTTTCGAGTATCAGACTTGCGAAAATTTTGATTGTTTCTCAACCATTCCTTATATTCACACTTCCATATCTCGCGAACGGATTGACGAACTCGAGAATTTCCTATTGCATCTGAAAGCAGAAACTGGCCCGATTACAACGGTGTGTGTACTTTTCCCCTAGGCCATTCCAGTTGTTGGTTTCGAGTATCGGACCAGCGAAAATTTTGATGGTTTCTCAAGCATTCCTTAACTTCAAACTTCCATATCTCGCGAACGGATTGACGAACTCGAGAATTTCCTATTGCATCTGAATGCAGAAACTCGCCCGATTACAACGGTATGTGTATTTTTGCCCTAGGCCATAGTAGTTGTTGGTTTCGAGTACCAGACCAGCGAAAATTTTGATGGTTTCTCATGCATTCCTTAACTTCAAACCTCCATATCTCGCGAACGGATTGACGAACTCGAGAAATTCCTGTTACATCTGAAAGTAGAAACTAGCCCGATTACAACGGCATGTGTATTTTTCCCCTAGTCCATTGTAGTTATTGGTTTCGAGTATCAGACTTGCGAAAATTTTGATGGTTTCTCAACCATTCCTTATTTTCACACTTCCATATCTCGCGAACGGATTGACGAACTCGAGAATTTCCTGTTGCATCTGAAAGCATAAACTCGCCTGATTACAACGGTGTGTGTACTTTTCCCCTAGGCCATTCCAGTTGCTGGTTTCGAGTATCAGACCAGCGAAAATTTTGATGGTTTCTCAAGCATTCCTTAACTTCAAACTCCCATATCTCGCGAACGGATTGACGAACTCGAGAAATTCCTGTTGCATCTGACAGCAGAAACTCGCCCGATTACAACGGTGTGTGTATTTTTCCCCTAGGCCATTGTATTTATTGGTTTCGAGTGTCAGACCAGCGAAAATTTTGATGGTTTCTCAACCATTCCTTATTTTCACACTTCCATATCTCGCGAACGGATTGACGAACTCGAGAATTTCCTATTGCATCTGAAAGCAGAAACTCGCCTGATTACAACGGTGTGTGTACTTTTCCCCTAGGCCATTCCAGTTGCTGGTTTCGAGTATCAGACCAGCGAAAATTTTGATGGTTTCTCAAGCATTCCTTAACTTCAAACTCCCATATCTCGCGAACGGATTGACGAACTCGAGAAATTCCTGTTGCATCTGACAGCAGAAACTCGCCCGATTACAACGGTGTGTGTATTTTTCACCTATGCCATTGTATTTATTGGTTTCGAGTATCAGACTTGCGAAAATTTTGATGGTTTCTCAAACATTCCTTAACTTCAAACCACCATATCTCGCGAACGGATTGACGAACTCGAGAAATTCCTGTTGCATGTGGAAGTAGAAACTCGCCCGATTACAACGGAATGTGTATTTTTCCCCTAGGCCTTTGTAGTTATTGGTTTCGAGTATCAGACTTGCGAAAATTTTGATGATTTCTCAACCATTCCTTAACTTCAAATTCCCATATCCCGCGAACGGATTGACGAACTCGAGAAATTCCTGTTGCATGTAAAAGTAGAAAGTCACCCGATTACAACGGTATGTGTATTTTTCCCCTAGGCCTTTGTAGTTATTTGTTTTGCGTATCAGACTTTCGAAAATTTTGATGGTTTCTCAACCATTCCTTATTTTCACACTTCCATATCTCGCGAACGGATTGACGAACTCGAGAAATTCCTATTGCATGTGAAAGTAGAAAGTCGCCCGATTACAACGGTATGTGTATTTTTCTCCTAGGTCTTTGTAGTTATTGGTTTCGAGTATCAGACTTGCGAAAATTTTGATGGTTTCTCAACCATTCCTTATTTTCACACTTCCATATCTCGCGAACGGATTGACGAACTCGAGAATTTCCTATTGCATCTGAAAGCAGAAACTCGCCCGATTACAACGGTGTGTGTACTTTTCCCCTAGGCCATTCCAGTTGTTGGTTTCGAGTATCAGACCAGCGAAAATTTTGCTGGTTTCTCAAGCATGCCTTAAATTCAAAATTCCATATCTCGCGAACGGATTGACGAACACGAGAATTTCCTATTGCATCTGAAAGCAGAAACTCGCCCGATTACAACGGTGTGTGTACTTTTCCCCTATGCCATTCCAGTTGTTGGTTTCGAGTAACAGACCAGCGAAAATTTTGATGGTTTCTCAAGCATTCCTTAACTTCAAACTTCCATATCTCGCGAACGGATTGACGAACTCCAGAATTTCCTATTGCATGTGAAAGTAGAAAGTCGCCCGATTATAACGGTATGTGTATTTTTCTCCTAGGCATTTGTAGTTATTGGTTTCGGGTATCAGACTTGCGAAAATTTTGATTGTTTCTCAACCATTCCTTATATTCACACTTCCATATCTCGCGAACGGATTGACGAACTCGAGAATTTCCTATTGCATCTGAAAGCAGAAACTGGCCCGATTACAACGGTGTGTGTACTTTTCCCCTAGGCCATTCCAGTTGTTGGTTTCGAGTATCGGACCAGCGAAAATTTTGATGGTTTCTCAAGCATTCCTTAACTTCAAACTTCCATATCTCGCGAACGGATTGACGAACTCGAGAATTTCCTATTGCATCTGAATGCAGAAACTCGCCCGAATACAACGGTATGTGTATTTTTGCCCTAGGCCATAGTAGTTGTTGGTTTCGAGTACCAGACCAGCGAAAATTTTGATGGTTTCTCATGCATTCCTTAACTTCAAACCTCCATATCTCGCGAACGGATTGACGAACTCGAGAAATTCCTGTTACATCTGAAAGTAGAAACTAGCCCGATTACAACGGCATGTGTATTTTTCCCCTAGTCCATTGTAGTTATTGGTTTCGAGTATCAGACTTGCGAAAATTTTGATGGTTTCTCAACCATTCCTTATTTTCACACTTCCATATCTCGCGAACGGATTGACGAACTCGAGAATTTCCTGTTGCATCTGAAAGCAGAAACTCGCCTGATTACAACGGTGTGTGTACTTTTCCCCTAGGCCATTCCAGTTGCTGGTTTCGAGTATCAGACCAGCGAAAATTTTGATGGTTTCTCAAGCATTCCTTAACTTCAAACTCCCATATCTCGCGAACGGATTGACGAACTCGAGAAATTCCTGTTACATCTGACAGCAGAAACTCGCCCGATTACAACGGTGTGTGTATTTTTCCCCTAGGCCATTGTATTTATTGGTTTCGAGTGTCAGACCAGCGAAAATTTTGATGGTTTCTCAACCATTCCTTATTTTCACACTTCCATATCTCGCGAACGGATTGACGAACTCGAGAATTTCCTATTGCATCTGAAAGCAGAAACTCGCCTGATTACAACGGTGTGTGTACTTTTCCCCTAGGCCATTCCAGTTGCTGGTTTCGAGTATCAGACCAGCGAAAATTTTGATGGTTTCTCAAGCATTCCTTAACTTCAAACTCCCATATCTCGCGAACGGATTGACGAACTCGAGAAATTCCTGTTGCATCTGACAGCAGAAACTCGCCCGATTACAACGGTGTGTGTATTTTTCACCTATGCCATTGTATTTATTGGTTTCGAGTATCAGACTTGCGAAAATTTTGATGGTTTCTCAAACATTCCTTAACTTCAAACCACCATATCTCGCGAACGGATTGACGAACTCGAGAAATTCCTGTTGCATGTGGAAGTAGAAACTCGCCCGATTACAACGGAATGTGTATTTTTCCCCTAGGCCTTTGTAGTTATTGGTTTCGAGTATCAGACTTGCGAAAATTTTGATGATTTCTCAACCATTCCTTAACTTCAAATTCCCATATCCCGCGAACGGATTGACGAACTCGAGAAATTCCTGTTGCTTGTAAAAGTAGAAAGTCACCCGATTACAACGGTATGTGTATTTTTCCCCTAGGCCTTTGTAGTTATTTGTTTTGCGTATCAGACTTTCGAAAATTTTGATGGTTTCTCAACCATTCCTTATTTTCACACTTCCATATCTCGCGAACGGATTGACGAACTCGAGAATTTCCTATTGCATCTGAAAGCAGAAACTCGCCCGATTACAACGGTGTGTGTACTTTTCCCCTAGGCCATTCCAGTTGTTGGTTTCGAGTATCAGACCAGCGAAAATTTTGCTGGTTTCTCAAGCATTCCTTAACTTCAAACTTCCATATCTCGCGAACGGATTGACGAACTCGAGAATTTCCTATTGCATGTGAAAGCAGAAAGTCGCCCGATTACAACGGTATGTGTATTTTTCTCCTAGGCCATTCCAGTTGTTGGTTTCGAGTAACAGACCAGCGAAAATTTTGATGGTTTCTCAAGCATTCCTTATTTTCACACTTCCATATCTCGCGAACGGATTGACGAACTCGAGAATTTCCTATTGCATCTGAAAGCAGAAACTCGCCTGATTACAACGGTGTGTGTACTTTTCCCCTAGGCCATTCCAGTTGCTGGTTTCGAGTATCAGACCAGCGAAAATTTTGATGGTTTCTCAAGCATTCCTTAATTTCAAACTCCCATATCTCGCGAACGGATTGACGAACTCCAGAAATTCCTGTTGCATCTGAAAGTAGAAACTCGCCGGATTTCAATGGAATGTGTATTTTTCCCCTAGGCCTTTGTAGTTATTGGTTTCGAGTATCAGACTTGCGAAAATTTTGATGATTTCTCAACCATTCCTTAACTTCAAATTCCCATATCCCGCGAACGGATTGACGAACTCGAGAAATTCCTGTTGCATGTAAAAGTAGAAAGTCACCCGATTACAACGGTATGTGTATTTTTCCCCTAGGCCTTTGTAGTTATTGGTTTTGCGTATCAGACTTGCGAAAATTTTGATGGTTTCTCAACCATTCCTTATTTTCACACTTCCATATCTCGCGAACGGATTGACGAACTCGAGAATTTCCTATTGCATCTGAAAGCAGAAACTCGCCTGATTACAACGGTGTGTGTACTTTTCCCCTAGGCCATTCCAGTTGCTGGTTTCGAGTATCAGACCAGCGAAAATTTTGATGGTTTCTCAAGCATTCCTTAACTTCAAACTCCCATATCTCGCGAACGGATTGACGAACTCGAGAAATTCCTGTTGCATCTGACAGCAGAAACTCGCCCGATTACAACGGTATGTGTATTTTTCACCTATGCCATTGTATTTATTGGTTTCGAGTATCAGACTTGCGAAAATTTTGATGGTTTCTCAAACATTCCTTAACTTCAAACCACCATATCTCGCGAACGGATTGACGAACTCGAGAAATTCCTGTTGCATGTGGAAGTAGAAACTCGCCCGATTACAACGGAATGTGTATTTTTCCCCTAGGCCTTTGTAGTTATTGGTTTCGAGTATCAGACTTGCGAAAATTTTGATGATTTCTCAACCATTCCTTAACTTCAAATTCCCATATCCCGCGAACGGATTGACGAACTCGAGAAATTCCTGTTGCATGTAAAAGTAGAAAGTCACCCGATTACAACGGTATGTGTATTTTTCCCCTAGGCCTTTGTAGTTATTTGTTTTGCGTATCAGACTTTCGAAAATTTTGATGGTTTCTCAACCATTCCTTATTTTCACACTTCCATATCTCGCGAACGGATTGACGAACTCGAGAATTTCCTATTGCATCTGAAAGCAGAAACTCGCCCGATTACAACGGTGTGTGTACTTTTCCCCTAGGCCATTCCAGTTGTTGGTTTCGAGTATCAGACCAGCGAAAATTTTGCTGGTTTCTCAAGCATTCCTTAACTTCAAACTTCCATATCTCGCGAACGGATTGACGAACTCGAGAATTTCCTATTGCATGTGAAAGCAGAAAGTCGCCCGATTACAACGGTATGTGTATTTTTCTCCTAGGCCATTCCAGTTGTTGGTTTCGAGTAACAGACCAGCGAAAATTTTGATGGTTTCTCAAGCATTCCTTATTTTCACACTTCCATATCTCGCGAACGGATTGACGAACTCGAGAATTTCCTATTGCATCTGAAAGCAGAAACTCGCCTGATTACAACGGTGTGTGTACTTTTCCCCTAGGCCATTCCAGTTGCTGGTTTCGAGTATCAGACCAGCGAAAATTTTGATGGTTTCTCAAGCATTCCTTAATTTCAAACTCCCATATCTCGCGAACGGATTGACGAACTCCAGAAATTCCTGTTGCATCTGAAAGTAGAAACTCGCCGGATTTCAATGGAATGTGTATTTTTCCCCTAGGCCTTTGTAGTTATTGGTTTCGAGTATCAGACTTGCGAAAATTTTGATGATTTCTCAACCATTCCTTAACTTCAAATTCCCATATCCCGCGAACGGATTGACGAACTCGAGAAATTCCTGTTGCATGTAAAAGTAGAAAGTCACCCGATTACAACGGTATGTGTATTTTTCCCCTAGGCCTTTGTAGTTATTGGTTTTGCGTATCAGACTTGCGAAAATTTTGATGGTTTCTCAACCATTCCTTATTTTCACACTTCCATATCTCGCGAACGGATTGACGAACTCGAGAATTTCCTATTGCATCTGAAAGCAGAAACTCGCCCGATTACAACGGTGTGTGTACTTTTCCCCTAGGCCATTCCAGTTGTTGGTTTCGAGTATCAGACCAGCGAAAATTTTGCTGGTTTCTCAAGCATGCCTTAAATTCAAAATTCCATATCTCGCGAACGGATTGACGAACTCGAAAATTTCCTATTGCACCTGAAAGCAGACACTCGTCCGATTACAACGGTGTGTGTACTTTTCCCCTATGCCATTCCAGTTGTTGGTTTCGAGTAACAGACCAGCGAAAATTTTGATGGTTTCTCAAGCATTCCTTAACTTCAAACTTCCATATCTCGCGAACGGATTGACGAACTCCAGAATTTCCTATTGCATGTGAAAGTAGAAAGTCGCCCGATTACAACGGTATGTGTATTTTTCTCCTAGGCCTTTGTAGTTATTGGTTTCGTGTATCAGACTTGCGAAAATTTTGATTGTTTCTCAACCATTCCTTACATTCACACTTCCATATCTCGCGAACGGATTGACGAACTCGAGAATTTCCTATTGCATCTGAAAGCAGAAACTGGTCCGATTACAACGGTGTGTGTACTTTTTCCCTAGGCCATTCCAGTTGTTGGTTTCGAGTATCAGAACATCGAAAATTTTGAAGGTTTCTCAACCATTCCTTAACTTCAAACTCCCATATCTCGCGAACGGATTGACGAAATTGAGAAATTCCTGTTGCATCTGAAAGCAGAAACTCGCCCGATTACAACGGTATGTGTATTTTTGCCCTAGGCCATTGTAGTTATTGGTCTCTAGCATCAGAATTGCGAAAATTTTGATGGTTTCTCAACCATTCCTTAACTTCACACTCCCATATCTCGCGAACGGATTGCCGAAGTCGAGAATTTCCTATTGCATCTGAAAGCAGAAACTCGCCTGATTACAACGGTGTGTGTACTTTTCCCCTAGGCCATTCCAGTTGTTGGTTTCGAGTATCAGACCAGCGAAAATTTTGATGGTTTCTCAAGCATTCCTTAACTTCAAACTCCCATATCTCTCGAACGGATTGACGAACTCGAGAAATTCCTGTTGCATCTGACAGCAGAAACTCGCCCGATTACAACGGTATGTGAATTTTTCCCCTAGGCCTTTGTAGTTATTGGTTTCGAGTATCAGACTTGCGAAAATTTTGATGATTTCTCAACCATTCCTTAACTTCAAATTCCCATATCCCGCCAACGGATTGACGAACTCGAGAAATTCCTGTTGCATGTAAAAGTAGAAAGTCACCCGATTACAACGGTATGTGTATTGTTCCCCTAGGCCTTTGTAGTTATTGGTTTTGCGTATCAGACTTGCGAAAATTTTGATGGTTTCTCAACCATTCCTTATTTTCACACTTCCATATCTCGCGAACGGATCGACGAACTCGAGAATTTCCTATTGCATCTGAAAGCAGAAACTCGCCCGATTACAACGGTGTGTGTACTTTTCCCCTAGGCCATTCCAGTTGTTGGTTTCGAGTATCAGACCAGCGAAAATTTTGCTGGTTTCTCAAGCATGCCTTAACTTCAAAATTCCATATCTCGCGAACGGATTGACGAACTCGAGAATTTCCGATTGCATCTGAAAGCATAAACTCGCCCGATTACAACGGTGTGTGTACTTTTCCCCTATGCCATTCCAGTTGTTGGTTTCGAGTAACAGACCAGCGAAAATTTTGATGGTTTCTCAAGCATTCCTTAACTTCAAACTTCCATATCTCGCGAACGGATTGATGAACTCGAGAATTTCCTATTGCATGTGAAAGTAGAAAGTCGCCCGATTACAACGGTATGTGTATTTTTCTCCTAGGCCTTTGTAGTTATTGGTTTCGAGTATCAGACTTGCGAAAATTTTGATTGTTTCTCAACCATTCCTTACATTCACACTTCCATATCTCGCGAACGGATTGACGAACTCGAGAATTTCCTATTGCATCTGAAAGCAGAAACTGCCCCGATTACAACGGTGTGTGTACTTTTTCCCTAGGCCATTCCAGTTGTTGGTTTCGAGTATCAGACCAGCGAAAATTTTGAAGGTTTCTCAACCATTCCTTAACTTCAAACTCCCATGTCTCGCGAACGGATTGACGAACTCGAGAATTTCCTATTGCATCTGAAAGCAGAAACTCGCCTGATTACAACGGTGTGTGTACTTTTCCCCTTGGCCATTCCAGTTGCTGGTTTCGAGTATCAGACCAGCGAAAATTTTGATGGTTTCTCAAGCATTCCTTAACTTCAAACTCCCATATCTCACGAACGGATTGACGAACTCGAGAAATTCCTGTTGCATCTGACAGCAGAAACTCGCCCGATTACAACGGTGTGTGTATTTTTCCCCTAGGCCATTGTATTTATTGGTTTCGAGTATCAGACCAGCGAAAATTTTGATGATTTCTCAACCATTCCTTAACTTCAAACTACCATATCTCGCGAACGGATTGCCGTATTCGAGAATTTCCTATTGCATCAGAAAGCAGAAGCTCTCCCGATTACAATGGTGTGTGTACTTTTCTCCTAGGCCTTTGTAGTTATTGGTTTCGAGTATCAGACTTGCGAAAATTTTGATGGTTTCTCAACCATTCCTTAACTTCAAACTCCCATATCTCGCGAACGGATTGACGAACTCGAGATTTTCCTATTGCATCTGAAAGCAGAAACTCGCCCGATTACAACTGTGTGTGTACTTTTCCCCTAGGCCATCCAGTTGTTGGTTTCAAGTATCAGACCAGCGAAAATTTTGATGGTATCTCAAGCATGCCTTAATTTCAAACTTCCGTATCTCGCGAACGGATTGACGAACTCGTGAATTTCCTATTGCATCTGAAAGTAGAAACTCGCCCGATAACAATGGTATGCGTACTTTTCCCCTAGGCCATTCCAGTTATTGGTTTCGAGTATCAGTCCCGCGAAAATTTTGATGGTTTCTCAAGCATTCCTTAACTTCAAACTCCCATATCTCACGAACGGATTGACGAACTCGAGAAATTCCTGTTGCATCTGACAGCAGAAACTCGCCCGATTACAACGGTGTGTGTATTTTTCCCCTAGGCCATTGTATTTATTGGTTTCGAGTATCAGACCAGCGAAAATTTTGATGATTTCTCAACCATTCCTTAACTTCAAACTACCATATCTCGCGAACGGATTGCCGTATTCGAGAATTTCCTATTGCATCAGAAAGCAGAAGCTCTCCCGATTACAATGGTGTGTGTACTTTTCTCCTAGGCCTTTGTAGTTATTGGTTTCGAGTATCAGACTTGCGAAAATTTTGATGGTTTCTCAACCATTCCTTAACTTCAATCTCCCATATCCCGCGAACGGATTGACGAACTCGAGAAATTCCTATTGCATGTGAAAGTAGAAAGTCGCCCGATTACAACGGTATGTGTATTTTTCTCCTAGGTCTTTGTAGTTATTGGTTTCGAGTATCAGACTTGCGAAAATTTTGATGGTTTCTCAACCATTCCTTATTTTCACACTTCCATATCTCGCGAACGGATTGACGAACTCGAGAATTTCCTATTGCATCTGAAAGCAGAAACTCTCCTGATTACAACGGTGTGTGTACTTTTCCCCTAGGCCATTCCAGTTGCTGGTTTCGAGTATCAGACCAGCGAAAATTTTGATGGTTTCTCAAGCATTCCTTAACTTCAAACTCCCATATCTCGCGAACGGATTGAAGAACTCCAGAATTTCCTATTGCATGTGAAAGTAGAAAGTCGCCCGATTATAACGGTATGTGTATTTTTCTCCTAGGCCTTTGTAGTTATTGGTTTCGAGTATCAGACTTGCGAAAATTTTGATTGTTTCTCAACCATTCCTTATATTCACACTTCCATATCTCGCGAACGGATTGACGAACTCGAGAATTTCCTATTGCATCTGAAAGCAGAAACTGGCCCGATTACAACGGTGTGTGTACTTTTCCCCTAGGCCATTCCAGTTGTTGGTTTCGAGTATCAGACCAGCGAAAATTTTGATGGTTTCTCAAGCATTCCTTAACTTCAAACTTCCATATCTCGCGAACGGATTGACGAACTCGAGAATTTCCTATTGCATCTGAATGCAGAAACTCGCCCGATTACAACGGTATGTGTATTTTTGCCCTAGGCCATAGTAGTTGTTGGTTTCGAGTACCAGACCAGCGAAAATTTTGATGGTTTCTCATGCATTCCTTAACTTCAAACCTCCATATCTCGCGAACGGATTGACGAACTCGAGAAATTCCTGTTACATCTGAAAGTAGAAACTAGCCCGATTACAACGGCATGTGTATTTTTCCCCTAGTCCATTGTAGTTATTGGTTTCGAGTATCTGACTTGCGAAAATTTTGATTGTTTCTCAACCATTCCTTATTTTCACACTTCCATATCTCGCGAACGGATTGACGAACTCGAGAATTTCCTGTTGCATCTGAAAGCAGAAACTCGCCTGATTACAACGGTGTGTGTACTTTTCCCCTAGGCCATTCCAGTTGCTGGTTTCGAGTATCAGACCAGCGAAAATTTTGATGGTTTCTCAAGCATTCCTTAACTTCAAACTCCCATATCTCGCGAACGGATTGACGAACTCGAGAAATTCCTGTTGCATCTGACAGCAGAAACTCGCCCGATTACAACGGTGTGTGTATTTTTCCCCTAGGCCATTGTATTTATTGGTTTCGAGTGTCAGACCAGCGAAAATTTTGATGGTTTCTCAACCATTCCTTAACTTCAAACTACCATATCTCGCGAACGGATTGACGAACTCGAGAAATTCCTGTTGCATGTGGAAGTAGAAACTCGCCCGATTACAACGGAATGTGTCCTTTCCCCTATGCCATTCCAGTTATTGGTTTCGAGTATCAGTCCAGCGAAAATTTTGATGATTTCTCAACCATTCCTTAACTTCAATCTCCCATATCCCGCGAACGGATTGACGAACTCGAGAAATTCCTGTTGCATCTGAAAGCAGAAACTCGCCCGATTACAACGGTATGTGTATTTTTGCCCTAGGCCGTTGTAGTTATTGGTCTCTAGCATCAGAATTGCGAAAATTTTGATGGTTTCTCAACCATTCCTTAACTTCACACTCCCATATCTCGCGAACGGATTGCCGAAGTCGAGAATTTCCTGTTGCATCTGATAGCAGAAACTCGCCTGATTACAACGGTGTGTGTACTTTTCCCCTAGGCCATTCCAGTTGCTGGTTTCGAGTATCAGACCAGCGAAAATTTTGATGGTTTCTCAAGCATGCCTTAAATTCAAAATTCCATATCTCGCGAACGGATTGACGAACTCGAAAATTTCCTATTGCACCTGAAAGCAGACACTCGTCCGATTACAACGGTGTGTGTACTTTTCCCCTATGCCATTCCAGTTGTTGGTTTCGAGTAACAGACCAGCGAAAATTTTGATGGTTTCTCAAGCATTCCTTAACTTCAAACTTCCATATCTCGCGAACGGATTGACGAACTCCAGAATTTCCTATTGCATGTGAAAGTAGAAAGTCGCCCGATTACAACGGTATGTGTATTTTTCTCCTAGGCCTTTGTAGTTATTGGTTTCGAGTATCAGACTTGCGAAAATTTTGATTGTTTCTCAACCATTCCTTACATTCACACTTCCATATCTCGCGAACGGATTGACGAACTCGAGAATTTCCTATTGCATCTGAAAGCAGAAACTGGCCCGATTACAACGGTGTGTGTACTTTTTCCCTAGGCCATTCCAGTTGTTGGTTTCGAGTATCAGAACAGCGAAAATTTTGAAGGATTCTCAACCATTCCTTAACTTCAAACTCCCATATCTCGCGAACGGATTGACGAAATCGAGAAATTCCTGTTGCATCTGAAAGCAGAAACTCGCCCGATTACAACGGTATGTGTATTTTTGCCCTAGGCCGTTGTAGTTATTGGTCTCTAGCATCAGAATTGCGAAAATTTTGATGGTTTCTCAACCATTCCTTAACTTCACACTCCCATATCTCGCGAACGGATTGCCGAAGTCGAGAATTTCCTATTGCATCTGAAAGCAGAAACTCGCCTGATTACAACGGTGTGTGTACTTTTCCCCTAGGCCATTCCAGTTGTTGGTTTCGAGTATCAGACCAGCGAAAATTTTGATGGTTTCTCAAGCATTCCTTAACTTCAAACTCCCATATCTCGCGAACGGATTGACGAACTCGAGAAATTCCTGTTGCATCTGACAGCAGAAACTCGCCCGATTACAACGGTATGTGAATTTTTCCCCTAGGCCTTTGTAGTTATTGGTTTCGAGTATCAGACTTGCGAAAATTTTGATGATTTCTCAACCATTCCTTAACTTCAAATTCCCATATCCCGCCAACGGATTGACGAACTCGAGAAATTCCTGTTGCATGTAAAAGTAGAAAGTCACCCGATTACAACGGTATGTGTATTGTTCCCCTAGGCCTTTGTAGTTATTGGTTTTGCGTATCAGACTTGCGAAAATTTTGATGGTTTCTCAACCATTCCTTATTTTCACACTTCCATATCTCGCGAACGGATCGACGAACTCGAGAATTTCCTATTGCA
Source organism: Ptiloglossa arizonensis (assembly GCF_051014685.1). Taxonomy (NCBI): domain Eukaryota; kingdom Metazoa; phylum Arthropoda; class Insecta; order Hymenoptera; family Colletidae; genus Ptiloglossa; species Ptiloglossa arizonensis. The sequence goes on from NW_027478426.1 coordinate 376,642, forward strand.
TCTGAAAGCAGAAACTCGCCCGATTACAACGGTGTGTGTACTTTTCCCCTAGGCCATTCCAGTTGTTGGTTTCGAGTATCAGACCAGCGAAAATTTTGCTGGTTTCTCAAGCATGCCTTAACTTCAAAATTCCATATCTCGCGAACGGATTGACGAACTCGAGAATTTCCGATTGCATCTGAAAGCATAAACTCGCCCGATTACAACGGTGTGTGTACTTTTCCCCTATGCCATTCCAGTTGTTGGTTTCGAGTAACAGACCAGCGAAAATTTTGATGGTTTCTCAAGCATTCCTTAACTTCAAACTTCCATATCTCGCGAACGGATTGATGAACTCGAGAATTTCCTATTGCATGTGAAAGTAGAAAGTCGCCCGATTACAACGGTATGTGTATTTTTCTCCTAGGCCTTTGTAGTTATTGGTTTCGAGTATCAGACTTGCGAAAATTTTGATTGTTTCTCAACCATTCCTTACATTCACACTTCCATATCTCGCGAACGGATTGACGAACTCGAGAATTTCCTATTGCATCTGAAAGCAGAAACTGCCCCGATTACAACGGTGTGTGTACTTTTTCCCTAGGCCATTCCAGTTGTTGGTTTCGAGTATCAGACCAGCGAAAATTTTGAAGGTTTCTCAACCATTCCTTAACTTCAAACTCCCATGTCTCGCGAACGGATTGACGAACTCGAGAATTTCCTATTGCATCTGAAAGCAGAAACTCGCCTGATTACAACGGTGTGTGTACTTTTCCCCTTGGCCATTCCAGTTGCTGGTTTCGAGTATCAGACCAGCGAAAATTTTGATGGTTTCTCAAGCATTCCTTAACTTCAAACTCCCATATCTCACGAACGGATTGACGAACTCGAGAAATTCCTGTTGCATCTGACAGCAGAAACTCGCCCGATTACAACGGTGTGTGTATTTTTCCCCTAGGCCATTGTATTTATTGGTTTCGAGTATCAGACCAGCGAAAATTTTGATGATTTCTCAACCATTCCTTAACTTCAAACTACCATATCTCGCGAACGGATTGCCGTATTCGAGAATTTCCTATTGCATCAGAAAGCAGAAGCTCTCCCGATTACAATGGTGTGTGTACTTTTCTCCTAGGCCTTTGTAGTTATTGGTTTCGAGTATCAGACTTGCGAAAATTTTGATGGTTTCTCAACCATTCCTTAACTTCAAACTCCCATATCTCGCGAACGGATTGACGAACTCGAGATTTTCCTATTGCATCTGAAAGCAGAAACTCGCCCGATTACAACTGTGTGTGTACTTTTCCCCTAGGCCATCCAGTTGTTGGTTTCAAGTATCAGACCAGCGAAAATTTTGATGGTATCTCAAGCATGCCTTAATTTCAAACTTCCGTATCTCGCGAACGGATTGACGAACTCGTGAATTTCCTATTGCATCTGAAAGTAGAAACTCGCCCGATAACAATGGTATGCGTACTTTTCCCCTAGGCCATTCCAGTTATTGGTTTCGAGTATCAGTCCCGCGAAAATTTTGATGGTTTCTCAAGCATTCCTTAACTTCAAACTCCCATATCTCACGAACGGATTGACGAACTCGAGAAATTCCTGTTGCATCTGACAGCAGAAACTCGCCCGATTACAACGGTGTGTGTATTTTTCCCCTAGGCCATTGTATTTATTGGTTTCGAGTATCAGACCAGCGAAAATTTTGATGATTTCTCAACCATTCCTTAACTTCAAACTACCATATCTCGCGAACGGATTGCCGTATTCGAGAATTTCCTATTGCATCAGAAAGCAGAAGCTCTCCCGATTACAATGGTGTGTGTACTTTTCTCCTAGGCCTTTGTAGTTATTGGTTTCGAGTATCAGACTTGCGAAAATTTTGATGGTTTCTCAACCATTCCTTAACTTCAATCTCCCATATCCCGCGAACGGATTGACGAACTCGAGAAATTCCTATTGCATGTGAAAGTAGAAAGTCGCCCGATTACAACGGTATGTGTATTTTTCTCCTAGGTCTTTGTAGTTATTGGTTTCGAGTATCAGACTTGCGAAAATTTTGATGGTTTCTCAACCATTCCTTATTTTCACACTTCCATATCTCGCGAACGGATTGACGAACTCGAGAATTTCCTATTGCATCTGAAAGCAGAAACTCTCCTGATTACAACGGTGTGTGTACTTTTCCCCTAGGCCATTCCAGTTGCTGGTTTCGAGTATCAGACCAGCGAAAATTTTGATGGTTTCTCAAGCATTCCTTAACTTCAAACTCCCATATCTCGCGAACGGATTGAAGAACTCCAGAATTTCCTATTGCATGTGAAAGTAGAAAGTCGCCCGATTATAACGGTATGTGTATTTTTCTCCTAGGCCTTTGTAGTTATTGGTTTCGAGTATCAGACTTGCGAAAATTTTGATTGTTTCTCAACCATTCCTTATATTCACACTTCCATATCTCGCGAACGGATTGACGAACTCGAGAATTTCCTATTGCATCTGAAAGCAGAAACTGGCCCGATTACAACGGTGTGTGTACTTTTCCCCTAGGCCATTCCAGTTGTTGGTTTCGAGTATCAGACCAGCGAAAATTTTGATGGTTTCTCAAGCATTCCTTAACTTCAAACTTCCATATCTCGCGAACGGATTGACGAACTCGAGAATTTCCTATTGCATCTGAATGCAGAAACTCGCCCGATTACAACGGTATGTGTATTTTTGCCCTAGGCCATAGTAGTTGTTGGTTTCGAGTACCAGACCAGCGAAAATTTTGATGGTTTCTCATGCATTCCTTAACTTCAAACCTCCATATCTCGCGAACGGATTGACGAACTCGAGAAATTCCTGTTACATCTGAAAGTAGAAACTAGCCCGATTACAACGGCATGTGTATTTTTCCCCTAGTCCATTGTAGTTATTGGTTTCGAGTATCTGACTTGCGAAAATTTTGATTGTTTCTCAACCATTCCTTATTTTCACACTTCCATATCTCGCGAACGGATTGACGAACTCGAGAATTTCCTGTTGCATCTGAAAGCAGAAACTCGCCTGATTACAACGGTGTGTGTACTTTTCCCCTAGGCCATTCCAGTTGCTGGTTTCGAGTATCAGACCAGCGAAAATTTTGATGGTTTCTCAAGCATTCCTTAACTTCAAACTCCCATATCTCGCGAACGGATTGACGAACTCGAGAAATTCCTGTTGCATCTGACAGCAGAAACTCGCCCGATTACAACGGTGTGTGTATTTTTCCCCTAGGCCATTGTATTTATTGGTTTCGAGTGTCAGACCAGCGAAAATTTTGATGGTTTCTCAACCATTCCTTAACTTCAAACTACCATATCTCGCGAACGGATTGACGAACTCGAGAAATTCCTGTTGCATGTGGAAGTAGAAACTCGCCCGATTACAACGGAATGTGTCCTTTCCCCTATGCCATTCCAGTTATTGGTTTCGAGTATCAGTCCAGCGAAAATTTTGATGATTTCTCAACCATTCCTTAACTTCAATCTCCCATATCCCGCGAACGGATTGACGAACTCGAGAAATTCCTGTTGCATCTGAAAGCAGAAACTCGCCCGATTACAACGGTATGTGTATTTTTGCCCTAGGCCGTTGTAGTTATTGGTCTCTAGCATCAGAATTGCGAAAATTTTGATGGTTTCTCAACCATTCCTTAACTTCACACTCCCATATCTCGCGAACGGATTGCCGAAGTCGAGAATTTCCTGTTGCATCTGATAGCAGAAACTCGCCTGATTACAACGGTGTGTGTACTTTTCCCCTAGGCCATTCCAGTTGCTGGTTTCGAGTATCAGACCAGCGAAAATTTTGATGGTTTCTCAAGCATGCCTTAAATTCAAAATTCCATATCTCGCGAACGGATTGACGAACTCGAAAATTTCCTATTGCACCTGAAAGCAGACACTCGTCCGATTACAACGGTGTGTGTACTTTTCCCCTATGCCATTCCAGTTGTTGGTTTCGAGTAACAGACCAGCGAAAATTTTGATGGTTTCTCAAGCATTCCTTAACTTCAAACTTCCATATCTCGCGAACGGATTGACGAACTCCAGAATTTCCTATTGCATGTGAAAGTAGAAAGTCGCCCGATTACAACGGTATGTGTATTTTTCTCCTAGGCCTTTGTAGTTATTGGTTTCGAGTATCAGACTTGCGAAAATTTTGATTGTTTCTCAACCATTCCTTACATTCACACTTCCATATCTCGCGAACGGATTGACGAACTCGAGAATTTCCTATTGCATCTGAAAGCAGAAACTGGCCCGATTACAACGGTGTGTGTACTTTTTCCCTAGGCCATTCCAGTTGTTGGTTTCGAGTATCAGAACAGCGAAAATTTTGAAGGATTCTCAACCATTCCTTAACTTCAAACTCCCATATCTCGCGAACGGATTGACGAAATCGAGAAATTCCTGTTGCATCTGAAAGCAGAAACTCGCCCGATTACAACGGTATGTGTATTTTTGCCCTAGGCCGTTGTAGTTATTGGTCTCTAGCATCAGAATTGCGAAAATTTTGATGGTTTCTCAACCATTCCTTAACTTCACACTCCCATATCTCGCGAACGGATTGCCGAAGTCGAGAATTTCCTATTGCATCTGAAAGCAGAAACTCGCCTGATTACAACGGTGTGTGTACTTTTCCCCTAGGCCATTCCAGTTGTTGGTTTCGAGTATCAGACCAGCGAAAATTTTGATGGTTTCTCAAGCATTCCTTAACTTCAAACTCCCATATCTCGCGAACGGATTGACGAACTCGAGAAATTCCTGTTGCATCTGACAGCAGAAACTCGCCCGATTACAACGGTATGTGAATTTTTCCCCTAGGCCTTTGTAGTTATTGGTTTCGAGTATCAGACTTGCGAAAATTTTGATGATTTCTCAACCATTCCTTAACTTCAAATTCCCATATCCCGCCAACGGATTGACGAACTCGAGAAATTCCTGTTGCATGTAAAAGTAGAAAGTCACCCGATTACAACGGTATGTGTATTCTTCCCCTAGGCCTTTGTAGTTATTGGTTTTGCGTATCAGACTTGCGAAAATTTTGATGGTTTCTCAACCATTCCTTATTTTCACACTTCCATATCTCGCGAACGGATTGACGAACTCGAGAATTTCCTATTGCATCTGAAAGCAGAAACTCGCCCGATTACAACGGTGTGTGTACTTTTCCCCTAGGCCATTCCAGTTGTTGGTTTCGAGTATCAGACCAGCGAAAATTTTGCTGGTTTCTCAAGCATGCCTTAACTTCAAAATTCCATATCTCGCGAACGGATTGACGAACTCGAGAATTTCCGATTTCATCTGAAAGCAGAAACTCGCCCGATTACAACGGTATGTGTATTTTTCTCCTAGGCCTTTGTAGTTATTGGTTTCGAGTATCAGACTTGCGAAAATTTTGATTGTTTCTCAACCATTCCTTACATTCACACTTCCATATCTCGCGAACGGATTGACGAACTCGAGAATTTCCTATTGCATCTGAAAGCAGAAACTGGCCCGATTACAACGGTGTGTGTACTTTTTCCCTAGGCCATTCCAGTTGTTGGTTTCGAGTATCAGACCAGAGATAATTTTGAAGGTTTCTCAACCATTCCTTAACTTCAAACTCCCATATCTCGCGAACGGATTGACGAAATCGAGAAATTCCTGTTGCATCTGAAAGCAGAAACTCGCCCGATTACAACGGTATGTGTATTTTTGCCCTAGGCCATTGTAGTTATTGGTCTCTAGCATCAGAATTGCGAAAATTTTGATGGTTTCTCAACCATTCCTTAACTTCACACTCCCATATCTCGCGAACGGATTGCCGAAGTCGACAATTTCCTATTGCATCTGAAAGCAGAAACTCGCGTGATCACAACGGTGTGTGTACTTTTCCCCTAGGCCATTCCAGTTGTTGGTTTCGAGTATCAGAGCAGCGAAAATTTTGATGGTTTCTCAAGCATTCCTTAGCTTCAAACTCCCATATCCCGCGAACGGATTGACGAACTCGAGAAATTCCTGTTGCATCTGACAGCAGAAACTCGCCCGATTACAACGGTATCTGTATTTTTCCCCTAGGCCATTGTATTTATTGGTTTCGAGTATCAGACTTGCAAAAATTTTGATAGTTTCTCAACCATTCCTTATTTCACACTTCCATGTCTCGCGAACGGATTGACGAACTCGAGAATTTCCTATTGCATCTGAAAGCAGAAACTCGCCTGATTACAACGGTGTGTGTACTTTTCCCCTTGGCCATTCCAGTTGCTGGTTTCGAGTATCAGACCAGCGAAAATTTTGATGGTTTCTCAAGCATTCCTTAACTTCAAACTCCCATATCTCACGAACGGATTGACGAACTCGAGAAATTCCTGTTGCATCTGACAGCAGAAACTCGCCCGATTACAACGGTGTGTGTATTTTTCCCCTAGGCCATTGTATTTATTGGTTTCGAGTATCAGACCAGCGAAAATTTTGATGATTTCTCAACCATTCCTTAACTTCAAACTACCATATCTCGCGAACGGATTGACGAACTCGAGAAATTCCTGTTGCATGTGGAAGTAGAAACTCGCCCGATTCCAACGGAATGTGTCCTTTCCCCTATGCCATTCCAGTTATTGGTTTCGAGTATCAGACCAGCGAAAATTTTGATGGTTTCTCAACCATTCCTTAACTTCAATCTCCCATATCCCGCGAACGGATTGACGAACTCGAGAATTTCCTATTGCATCTGAAAGCAGAAACTCGCCTGATTACAACGGTGTGTGTACTTTTCCCCTAGGCCATTCCAGTTGTTGGTTTCGAGTATCAGACCAGCGAAAATTTTGATGATTTCTCAACCATTCCTTAACTTCAAACTACCATATCTCGCGAACGGATTGACGAACTCGAGAAATTCCTGTTGCATGTGGAAGTAGAAACTCGCCCGATTCCAACGGAATGTGTCCTTTCCCCTATGCCATTCCAGTTATTGGTTTCGAGTATCAGACCAGCGAAAATTTTGTTGGTTTCTCAACCATTCCTTAACTTCAATCTCCCATATCCCGCGAACGGATTGACGAACTCGAGAATTTCCTATTGCATCTGAAAGCAGAAACTCGCCTGATTACAACGGTGTGTGTACTTTTCCCCTAGGCCATTCCAGTTGTTGGTTTCGAGTATCAGACCAGCGAAAATTTTGATGGTTTCTCAAGCATTCCTTAACTTCAAACTCCCATATCCCGCGAACGGATTGACGAACTCGAGAAATTCCTGTTGCATCTGACAGCAGAAACTCGCCCGATTACAACGGTATGTGTATTTTTCCCCTAGGCCATTGTATTTATTGGTTTCGAGTATCAGACTTGCAAAAATTTTGATGGTTTCTCAACCATTCCTTATTTCACACTTCCATGTCTCGCGAACGGATTGACGAACTCGAGAATTTCCTATTGCACCTGAAAGCAGAAACTCGCCTGATTACAACGGTGTGTGTACTTTTCCCCTTGGCCATTCCAGTTGCTGGTTTCGAGTATCAGACCAGCGAAAATTTTGATGGTTCCTCAACCATTCCTTAACTTCAAACTCCCATATCTCGCGAACGGATTGACGAAATCGAGAAATTCCTGTTGCATCTGAAAGCAGAAACTCGCCCGATTACAACGGTATGTGTATTTTTGCCCTAGGCCATTGTAGTTATTGGTCTCTAGCATCAGAATTGCGAAAATTTTGATGGTTTCTCAACCATTCCTTAACTTCACACTCCCATATCTCGCGAACGGATTGCCGAAGTCGAGAATATCCTATTGCATCTGAAAGCAGAAACTCGCCTGATTACAACGGTGTGTGTACTTTTCCCCTAGGCCATTCCAGTTGTTGGTTTCGAGTATCAGACCAGCGAAAATTTTGATGGTTTCTCAACCATTCCTTAACTTCAATCTCCCATATCCCGCGAACGGATTGACGAACTCGAGAAATTCCTATTGCATGTGAAAGTAGAAAGTCGCCCGATTACAACGGTATGTGTATTTTTCTCCTAGGTCTTTGTAGTTATTGGTTTCGAGTATCAGACTTGCGAAAATTTTGATGGTTTCTCAACCATTCCTTATTTTCACACTTCCATATCTCGCGAACGGATTGACGAACTCGAGAATTTCCTATTGCATCTGAAAGCAGAAACTCGCCCGATTACAACGGTGTGTGTACTTTTCCCCTAGGCCATTCCAGTTGTTGGTTTCGAGTATCAGACCAGCGAAAATTTTGCTGGTTTCTCAAGCATGCCTTAACTTCAAAATTCCATATCTCGCGAACGGATTGACGAACTCGAGAATTTCCTATTGCATGTGAAAGTAGAAAGTCGCCTGAATACAACGGTATGTGTATTTTTCTCCTAGGCCTTTGTAGTTATTGGTTTCGAGTATCAGACTTGCGAAAATTTTGATTGTTTCTCAACCATTCCTTACATTCACACTTCCATATCTCGCGAACGGAATGACGAACTCGAGAAATTCCTGTTGCATGTGGAAGTAGAAACTCGCCCGATTACAACGGAATGTGTATTTTTCCCCTAGGCCTTTGTAGTTATTGGTTTCGAGTATTAGACTTGCGAAAATTTTGATGGTTTCTCAAGCATTCCTTAACTTCAAACTGCCATATCTCGCGAACGGATTGACGAACTCGAGAAATTCCTGTTGCATCTGAAAGTAGAAACACGCCCGAATGCAATGCCGTGTGTACTTTTCTCCTAGGCCATTGTTGTTATTGGTTTCGAGTATCAGACTTGCGAAAATTTTGATGGTTTCTCAACCAATCCTTAAATTCAAACTCCCATATCTCGCGAACGGATTGACGAACTCGAGAAATTCCTGTTGCATGTGGAAGTAGAAACTCGCCCGATTACAACGGTATGTGTATTTTCCCCCTAGGCCTTTGTAGTTATTGGTTTCGAGTATCAGACTTGCGAAAATTTTGTAGGTTCCTCAACCTTTCCTTAAATTCAATCTCCCATATCTCGCGAACGGATTGACGAACCCGAGAAATTCCTGTTGCATCTGAAAGTAGAAACTCGCCCGATTACAAAGGTATGTGTATTTTTCCCCTAGGCCATTGTAGTTATTGGTTCCGAGTATCAGACTTACGAAAATTTTGATGGTTTCTCAACTATTCCTTAACTTCAAACTACCTTATCTCGCGAACGGATTGACGAACTCGAGAAATTCCTATTGCATCTGAATGCAGAAACTCGCCCGATTACAACGGTATGTGTATTTTTGCCCTAGGCCATAGTTGTTGTTGGTTTCGAGTATCAGACCAGCGAAAATTTTGAAGATTTCTCAACCATTCCTTAACTTCAAACTGCCATATCTCGCGAACGCAATGACGAACTCGAGAAGTTCTTGTTGCATGTGAAAGTAGAATCTTGCACCATTACAATGGTATGTGTATTTTTCCCCTAGGCATTTGTAGTTATTGGTTTCGAGTATCAGACTTGCAAAAATTTTGATGGTTTCTCAACCATTCCTTAACTTCAAACTACCATATCTCGCGAACGGATTGACGAACTCGAGAAATTCCTGTTGCATGTGGAAGTAGAAACTCGCCCGATTACAACGGAATGTGTATTTTTCCCCTAGGCCTTTGTAGTTATTGGTTTCGAGTATCAGACTTGCGAAAATTTTGATGATTTCTCAACCATTCCTTAACTTCAAATTCCCATATCCCGCGAACGGAATGACGAACTCGAGAAATTCCTGTTGCATGTAAAAGTAGAAAGTCACCCGATTACAACGGTATGTGTATTTTTCCCCTAGGCCTTTGTAGTTACTGGTTTCGCGTATCAGAGTTGCGAAAATTTTGATGGTTCCTCAACCATTCCTTATTTTCACACTTCCATATCTCGCGAACGGATTGACGAACTCGAGAATTTCCTATTGGATCTGAAAGCAGAAACTCGCCCGATTACAACGGTGTGTGTACTTTTCCCCCAGGCCATTCCAGTTATTGGATGCGAGTATCAGACTTGCGAAAATTTTGAAGATTTCTCAACCATTCCTTAACTTCAAACTGCCATATCTCGCGAACGCAATGACGAACTCGAGAAATTCCTGTTGCATGTGAAAGTAGAATCTCGCCCGATTACAATGGTATGTGTATTTTTCCCCTAGGCATTTGTAGTTATTGGTTTCGAGTATCAGACTTGCGAAAATTTTGATGGTTTCTCAACCATTCCTTAACTTCAAACTCCCATATCTCGCGAACGGATTGACGAACTCGAGAAATTCCTGTTGCATCTGAAAGCAGAAACTCGCCCGATTACAACGGTATGTGTATTTTCCCCCAAATGCCTTTGTAGTTATTGGTTTCGAGTATCAGACTTGCGAAAATTTTGATGGTTTCTCAACTATTCCTTATCTTCAAACTACCATATCTCGCGAACGGATTGACGAACTCGAGAAATTCCTGTTGCATGTGGAAGTAGAAACTCGCCCGATTACAACGGAATGTGTATTTTTCCTCTAGGCCTTTGTAGTTATTGGTTTCGAGTATCAGACTTGCGAAAATTTTGATGATTTCTCAACCATTCCTTAACTTCAAATTCCCATATCCCGCGAACGGATTGACGAACTCGAGAAATTCCTGTTGCATGTAAGAGTAGAAAGTCACCCGATTACAACGGTATGTGTATTTTTCCCCTAGGCCTTTGTAGTTATTGCTTTCGCGTATCAGACTTGCGAAAATTTTGATGGTTTCTCAACCATTACCTTATTTTCACACTTCCATATCTCGCGAACGGATTGACGAAATCGAGAATTTCCTATTGCATCTGAAAGCAGATACTCGCCCGATTACAACTGTGTGTGTACTTTTCCCCTAGGCCATTCCAGTTATTGGTTTCGAGTATCAGACTTGCGAAAATTTTGATGGTTTCTCAACCATTCCTTAACTTCAAACTCCCATATCTCGCGAACGGATTGACGAACTCGAGAAATTCCTGTTACATCTGAAAGTAGAAACTCGCCCGATTACAACGGCATGTGTATTTTTCCCCTAGTCCATTGTAGTTATTGGTTTCGAGTATCAGACTTGCGAAAATTTTGATGGTTTCTCAACCATTCCTTAACTTCAAACTCCCATATCTCGCGAACGGATTGACGAACTCGAGAATTTCCTATTGCATCTGAAAGCAGAAACTCGCCCGATTTCAGCGGTATGTGCATTTTTGCCCTAGGCCTTTGTAGTTATTGGTTTCTAGCATCAGAATTGCGAAAATTTTGATGGGTTCTCAACCATTCCTTAACTTCAAACTCCCATATCTCGCGAACGGAATGACGAACTTGAGAAATTTCTGTTGCATCTGAAAGTGGAGACGCGCCCGATTACAAAGGTATGTGCATTTTTCCCCTAGGCCTTTGTAGTTATTGGTTTCGAGAATCAGACTTGCGAAAATTTTGATGGTTTCTCAACCATTCCTTAACTTGAAACTCCCATATCTCGCGAACGGAGTGACGCACTCGAGAAATTCCTGTTGCATCTGAAAGCAGAAACTCGCCCGATTACAACGGTGTGTGTAAGTTCCTCCTACGCCATTGTAGTTATTGGTTTCCAGTATCAGACTTGCGAAAATTTTGATGGTTTCTCAAGCATTCATTAATTACAAACTCCCATATCTCGCGAACGGATTGTCGAACTCGAGAATTTACTATTGCATCTGAAAGCAGAAACTCGCCCGATTTCAACGGTATATGCATTTTAGCCCTAGGCCATACTTGTTATTGGATTCGAGTATCAGACTTGCGAAAATTTTGATGGTTTCTCTAGCATTCCTTAACTTCAAACTCCCATATCTCGCGAACGGGTTGACGAACTCGAGAATTTCCTATTGGATCTGAAAGCAGAAACTCGCCCGATTTCAACGGTATGTATATTTTCCCCCTAGGCCATTGTATTTATTGGTTTCGAGTATCAGACTTGCGAAAATTTGGATGGTTTCTCAACCATTCCTTAACTTCAAACTCCCATATCTCGCGAACGGATTGACGAACTCGAGAATTTCCTATTGCATCTGAAAGCAGAAACTCGCCCGATTTCAGCGGTATGTGCATTTTTGCCCTAGGCCTTTGTAGTTATTGGTTTCTAGCATCAGGATTGCGAAAATTTTGATGCTTTCTCAACCATTCCTTAACTTCAAACTCCCACATCTCGCGAACGGAATGACGAACTCGAGAAATTCCTGTTGCATCTGAAAGTGGAGATACGCCCGATTACAAAGGTGTGTGCATTTTTCCCCTATGCCTTTGTAGTTATTGGTTTCGAGTACCAGGCTTGCGAAAATTTTAATGGTTTCTCAACCATTCCTTAACTTGAAACTCCCATATCTCGCGAACGGAGTGACGCACTCGAGAAATTCCTGTTGCATCTGAAAGCAGAAACTCGCCCGATTACAACGGTATGTGTATTTTCCCCCTAGGCCATTGTAGTTATTGGTTTCGAGTATCAGACATGCGAAAATTTTGAGGGTTTCTCAACCATTCCTTAACTTCAAACTCCCATATCTCGCGAACGGATTAACGAACTCGAGAAATTCCTGTTGGATCTGAAAGTGGAAACTCGCCCGATTACAAAGGTATGTGTATTTTTCCCCTAGGCCTTTGTGGTTATTGGTTCCGAGTATCAGACTTGCGAGAATTTTGATGGTTTCTCAACCATTCCTTAATTTCAAACTCCCATATCTCGCGAACGGATTGACGAACTCGAGAATTTCCTATTGCATCTGAAAGCAGAAACTCGCCCGATTACAACGGTATGTGTATTTTTCCCCTTGGCAATTGTAGTTATTGGTTTCGAGTATCAGACTTGCGAAAATTTTGATGGTTTCTCAACCATTCCTTAACCTCAAACTCCCATATCTCGCGAACGGATTGACGAACTCGAGCATTTCCTATTGCATCTGAAAGCAGAAACTCGCCCGATTACAAAGGTATGTGTACTTTTCCCCTATGCCATTCCAGTTGTTGGTTTCGAGTATCAGACCAGCGAAAATTTTGATGGTTTCTCAAGCATGCCTTAACTTCAAACTTCCATATCTCGCGAACGGATAGACGAACTCGAGAATTTCCTATTGCATCTGAAAGCAGAAACTCGCCCGATTACAACGGTGTGAGTACTTTTCCCCTATGCCATTCCAGTTGGTGGTTTCGAGTAACAGACCAGCGAAAATTTTGATGGTTTCTCATGCACTCCTTAACTTCAAACTCCCATATCTCGCGAACGGATTGACGAACTCGAGAATTTCCTATTGCATCTGAACGCAGAAACTCGCCCGATTACAACGGTATGTGTATTTTCCCCCTATGCCTTTTTAGTTATTGGTTTCGAGTATCAGACTTGCGAAAATTTTGATTGTTTCTCAACAATTCCTTAACTTGAAACTCCCATATCTCGCGAAAGGAGTGACGCACTCGGGAAATTCCTGTTGCATCTGAAAGCAGAAACTCGCCCGATTACAACGGTATGTGTATTTTCCCCCTAGGCCATTGTAGTTATTGGTTTCGAGTATCAGACTTGCGTAAATTTTGAGGGTTTCTCAACCATTCCTTAAATTCAAACTCCCATATCTCGCGACCGGATTGACGAACTCGAGAATTTCCTATTGCATCTGAAAGCAGAAACTCGCCCGATTTCAAAGGTATGTGCATTTTTCCCCTAGACCTTTGTAGTTATTGGTTTCTAGCATCAGAATTGCGAAAATTTTGATGGGTTCTCAACCATTCCTTAACTTCAAACTCCCATATCTCGCGAATGGAATGACGAACTTGAGAAATTTCTGTTGCATCTGAAAGTGGAGACGCGCCCGATTACAAAGGTATGTGCATTTTTCCCCTAGGCCTTTGTAGTTATTGGTTTCGAGAATCAGACTTGCGAAAATTTTGATGGTTTCTCAACCATTCCTTAACTTGAAACTCCCATATCTCGCGAACGGAGTGACGCACTCGAGAAATTCCTGTTGCATGTGGAAGTAGAAACTCGCCCGATTACAACGGAATGTGTCCTTTCCCCTATGCCATTCCAGTTATTGGTTTCGAGTATCAGTCCAGCGAAAATTTTGATGGTTTCTCAACCATTCCTTAACTTCAATCTCCCATATCCCGCGAACGGATTGACGAACTCGAGAAATTCCTATTGCATGTGAAAGTAGAAAGTCGCCCGATTACAACGGTATGTGTATTTTTCTCCTAGGTCTTTGTAATTATTGGTTTCGAGTATCAGACTTGCGAAAATTTTGATGGTTTCTCAACCATTCCTTATTTTCACACTTCCATATCTCGCGAACGGATTGACGAACTCGAGAATTTCCTATTGCATCTGAAAGCAGAAACTGGCCTGATTACAACGGTGTGTGTACTTTTCCCCTAGGCCATTCCAGTTGCTGGTTTCGAGTATCAGACCAGCGAAAATTTTGATGGTTTCTCAAGCATTCCTTAACTTCAAACTCCCATATCTCGCGAACGGATTGACGAACTCTAGAAATTCCTGTTGCATCTGACAGCAGAAACTCGCCCGATTACAACGGTATGTGTATTTTTCACCTATGCCATTGTATTTATTGGTTTCGAGTATCAGACTTGCGAAAATTTTGATGGTTTCTCAAACATTCCTTAACTTCAAACCACCATATCTCGCGAACGGATTGACGAACTCGAGAAATTCCTGTTGCATGTGGAAGTAGAAACTCGCCCGATTACAACGGAACGTGTATTTTTCCCCTAGGCCTTTGTAGTTATTGGTTTCGAGTATCAGACTTGCGAAAATTTTGATGATTTCTCAACCATTCCTTAACTTCAAATTCCCATATCCCGCGAACGGATTGACGAACTCGAGAAATTCCTGTTGCATGTAAAAGTAGAAAGTCACCCGATTACAACGGTATGTGTATTTTTCCCCTAGGCCTTTGTAGTTATTGGTTTTGCGTATCAGACTTTCGAAAATTTTGATGGTTTCTCAATCATTCCTTATTTTCACACTTCCATATCTCGCGAACGGATTGACGAACTCGAGAATTTCCTATTGCATCTGAAAGCAGAAACTCGCCCGATTACAACGGTGTGTGTACTTTTCCCCTAGGCCATTCCAGTTGTTGGTTTCGAGTATCAGACCAGCGAAAATTTTGCTGGTTTCTCAAGCATTCCTTAACTTCAAACTCCCATATCTCGCGAACGGATTGACGATCTCGAGAAATTCCTGTTGCATCTGACAGCAGAAACTCGCCCGATTACAACGGTATGTGTATTTTTCACCTATGCCATTGTATTTATTGGTTTCGAGTATCAGACTTGCGAAAATTTTGCTGGTTTCTCAAGCATTCCTTAACTTCAAACTTCCATATCTCGCGAACGGATTGACGAACTCGAGAATTTCCTATTGCATGTGAAAGCAGAAAGTCGCCCGATTACAACGGTATGTGTATTTTTCTCCTAGGCCATTCCAGTTGTTGGTTTCGAGTAACAGACCAGCGAAAATTTTGATGGTTTCTCAAGCATTCCTTATTTTCACACTTCCATATCTCGCGAACGCATTGACGAACTCGAGAATTTCCTATTGCATCTGAAAGCAGAAACTCGCCTGATTACAACGGTGTGTGTACTTTTCCCCTAGGCCATTCCAGTTGCTGGTTTCGAGTATCAGACCAGCGAAAATTTTGATGGTTTCTCAAGCATTCCTTAATTTCAAACTCCCATATCTCGCGAACGGATTGACGAACTCCAGAAATTCCTGTTGCATCTGAAAGTAGAAACTCGCCGGATTACAATGGAATGTGTATTTTTCCCCTAGGCCTTTGTAGTTATTGGTTTCGAGTATCAGACTTGCGAAAATTTTGATGATTTCTCAACCATTCCTTAACTTCAAATTCCCAAATCCCTCGAACGGATTGACGAACTCGAGAAATTCCTGTTGCATGTAAAAGTAGAAAGTCACCCGATTACAACGGTATGTGTATTTTTCCCCTAGGCCTTTGTAGTTATTCGTTTTGCGTATCAGACTTGCGAAAATTTTGATGGTTTCTCAACCATTCCTTATTTTCACACTTCCATATCTCGCGAACGGATTGACGAACTCGAGAATTTCCTATTGCATCTGAAAGCAGAAACTCGCCCGATTACAACGGTGTGTGTACTTTTCCCCTAGGCCATTCCAGTTGTTGGTTTCGAGTATCAGACCAGCGAAAATTTTGCTGGTTTCTCAAGCATGCCTTAAATTCAAAATTCCATATCTCGCGAACGGATTGACGAACTCGAAAATTTCCTATTGCACCTGAAAGCAGACACTCGTCCGATTACAACGGTGTGTGTACTTTTCCCCTATGCCATTCCAGTTGTTGGTTTCGAGTAACAGACCAGCGAAAATTTTGATGGTTTCTCAAGCATTCCTTAACTTCAAACTTCCATATCTCGCGAACGGATTGACGAACTCCAGAATTTCCTATTGCATGTGAAAGTAGAAAGTCGCCCGATTACAACGGTATGTGTATTTTTCTCCTAGGCCTTTGTAGTTATTGGTTTCGAGTATCAGACTTGCGAAAATTTTGATTGTTTCTCAACCATTCCTTACATTCACACTTCCATATCTCGCGAACGGATTGACGAACTCGAGAATTTCCTATTGCATCTGAAAGCAGAAACTGGCCCGATTACAACGGTGTGTGTACTTTTTCCCTAGGCCATTCCAGTTGTTGGTTTCGAGTATCAGAACAGCGAAAATTTTGAAGGTTTCTCAACCATTCCTTAACTTCAAACTCCCATATCTCGCGAACGGATTGACGAAATCGAGAAATTCCTGTTGCATCTGAAAGCAGAAACTCGCCCGATTACAACGGTATGTGTATTTTTGCCCTAGGCCGTTGTAGTTATTGGTCTCTAGCATCAGAATTGCGAAAATTTTGATGGTTTCTCAACCATTCCTTAACTTCACACTCCCATATCTCGCGAACGGATTGCCGAAGTCGAGAGTTTCCTATTGCATCTGAAAGCAGAAACTCGCCTGATTACAACGGTGTGTGTACTTTTCCCCTAGGCCATTCCAGTTGTTGGTTTCGAGTATCAGACCAGCGAAAATTTTGATGGTTTCTCAAGCATTCCTTAACTTCAAACTCCCATATCTCGCGAACGGATTGACGAACTCGAGAAATTCCTGTTGCATCTGACAGCAGAAACTCGCCCGATTACAACGGTATGTGAATTTTTCCCCTAGGCCTTTGTAGTTATTGGTTTCGAGTATCAGACTTGCGATAATTTTGATGATTTCTCAACCATTCCTTAACTTCAAATTCCCATATCCCGCCAACGGATTGACGAACTCGAGAAATTCCTGTTGCATGTAAAAGTAGAAAGTCACCCGATTACAACGGTATGTGTATTCTTCCCCTAGGCCTTTGTAGTTATTGGTTTTGCGTATCAGACTTGCGAAAATTTTGATGGTTTCTCAACCATTCCTTATTTTCACACTTCCATATCTCGCGAACGGATTGACGAACTCGAGAATTTCCTATTGCATCTGAAAGCAGAAACTCGCCCGATTACAACGGTGTGTGTACTTTTCCCCTAGGCCATTCCAGTTGTTGGTTTCGAGTATCAGACCAGCGAAAATTTTGCTGGTTTCTCAAGCATGCCTTAACTTCAAAATTCCATATCTCGCGAACGGATTGACGAACTCGAGAATTTCCGATTTCATCTGAAAGCAGAAACTCGCCCGATTACAACGGTGTGTGTACTTTTCCCCTATGCCATTCCACTTGTTGGTTTCGAGTAACAGACCAGCGAAAATTTTGATGGTTTCTCAAGCATTCCTTAACTTCAAACTTCCATATCTCGCGAACGGATTGACGAACTCGAGAATTTCCTATTGCATGTGAAAGTAGAAAGTCGCCCGATTACAACGGTATGTGTATTTTTCTCCTAGGCCTTTGTAGTTATTGGTTTCGAGTATCAGACTTGCGAAAATTTTGATTGTTTCTCAACCATTCCTTACATTCACACTTCCATATCTCGCGAACGGATTGACGAACTCGAGAATTTCCTATTGCATCTGAAAGCAGAAACTGGCCCGATTACAACGGTGTGTGTACTTTTTCCCTAGGCCATTCCAGTTGTTGGTTTCGAGTATCAGACCAGCGAAAATTTTGAAGGTTTCTCAACCATTCCTTAACTTCAAACTCCCATATCTCGCGAACGGATTGACGAAATCGAGAAATTCCTGTTGCATCTGAAAGCAGAAACTCGCCCGATTACAACGGTATGTGTATTTTTGCCCTAGGCCATTGTAGTTATTGGTCTCTAGCATCAGAATTGCGAAAATTTTGATGGTTTCTCAACCATTCCTTAACTTCACACTCCCATATCTCGCGAACGGATTGCCGAAGTCGAGAATTTCCTATTGCATCTGAAAGCAGAAACTCGCCTGATTACAACGGTGTGTGTACTTTTCCCCTAGGCCATTCCAGTTGTTGGTTTCGAGTATCAGACCAGCGAAAATTTTGATGGTTTCTCAAGCATTCCTTAACTTCAAAATCCCATATCCCGCGAACGGATTGACGAACTCGAGAAATTCCTGTTGCATCTGACAGCAGAAACTCGCCCGATTACAACGGTATCTGTATTTTTCCCCTAGGCCATTGTATTTATTGGTTTCGAGTATCAGACTTGCAAAAATTTTGATGGTTTCTCAACCATTCCTTATTTCACACTTCCATGTCTCGCGAACGGATTGACGAACTCGAGAATTTCCTATTGCATCTGAAAGCAGAAACTCGCCTGATTACAACGGTGTGTGTACTTTTCCCCTTGGCCATTCCAGTTGCTGGTTTCGAGTATCAGACCAGCGAAAATTTTGATGGTTTCTCAAGCATTCCTTAACTTCAAACTCCCATATCTCACGAACGGATTGACGAACTCGAGAAATTCCTGTTGCATCTGACAGCAGAAACTCGCCCGATTACAACGGTGTGTGTATTTTTCCCCTAGGCCATTGTATTTAGTGGTTTCGAGTATCAGACCAGCGAAAATTTTGATGATTTCTCAACCATTCCATAACTTCAAACTACCATATCTCGCGAACGGATTGACGAACTCGAGAAATTCCTGTTGCATGTGGAAGTAGAAACTCGCCCGATTCCAACGGAATGTGTCCTTTCCCCTATGCCATTCCAGTTATTGGTTTCGAGTATCAGACCATCGAAAATTTTGATGGTTTCTCAACCATTCCTTAACTTCAATCTCCCATATCCCGCGAACGGATTGACGAACTCGAGAATTTCCTATTGCATCTGAAAGCAGAAACTCGCCTGATTACAACGGTGTGTGTACTTTTCCCCTAGGCCATTCCAGTTGTTGGTTTCGAGTATCAGACCAGCGAAAATTTTGATGGTTTCTCAAGCATTCCTTAACTTCAAACTCCCATATCCCGCGAACGGATTGACGAACTCGAGAAATTCCTGTTGCATCTGACAGCAGAAACTCGCCCGATTACAACGGTATGTGTATTTTTCCCCTAGGCCATTGTATTTATTGGTTTCGAGTATCAGACTTGCAAAAATTTTGATGGTTTCTCAACCATTCCTTATTTCACACTTCCATGTCTCGCGAACGGATTGACGAACTCGAGAATTTCCTATTGCATCTGAAAGCAGAAACTCGCCTGATTACAACGGTGTGTTTACTTTTCCCCTTGGCCATTCCAGTTGCTGGTTTCGAGTATCAGACCAGCGAAAATTTTGATGGTTTCTCAACCATTCCTTAACTTCAAACTCCCATATCTCGCGAACGGATTGACGAAATCGAGAAATTCCTGTTGCATCTGAAAGCAGAAACACGCCCGATTACAACGGTATGTGTATTTTTGCCCTAGGCCACTGTAGTTATTGGTCTCTAGCATCAGAATTGCGAAAATTTTGATGGTTTCTCAACCATTCCTTAACTTCACACTCCCATATCTCGCGAACGGATTGCCGAAGTCGAGAATATCCTATTGCATCTGAAAGCAGAAACTCGCCTGATTACAACGGTGTGTGTACTTTTCCCCTAGGCCATTCCAGTTGTTGGTTTCGAGTATCAGACCAGCGAAAATTTTGATGGTTTCTCAACCATTCCTTAACTTCAATATCCCATATCCCGCGAACGGATTGACGAACTCGAGAAATTCCTATTGCATGTGAAAGTAGAAAGTCGCCCGATTACAACGGTATGTGTATTTTTCTCCTAGGTCTTTGTAGTTATTGGTTTCGAGTATCAGACTTGCGAAAATTTTGGTGGTTTCTCAACCATTCCTTATTTTCACACTTCCATATCTCGCGAACGGATTGACGAACTCGAGAATTTCCTATTGCATCTGAAAGCAGAAACTCGCCTGATTACAACGGTGTGTGTACTTTTCCCCTAGGCCATTCCAGTTGCTGGT
This sequence comes from Ptiloglossa arizonensis, assembly GCF_051014685.1. NCBI lineage: Eukaryota > Metazoa > Arthropoda > Insecta > Hymenoptera > Colletidae > Ptiloglossa > Ptiloglossa arizonensis. The sequence continues at coordinate 397,059 of NW_027478426.1, forward strand.
TTCGAGTACCAGACCAGCGAAAATTTTGATGGTTTCTCAAGCATTCCTTAATTTCAAACTCCCATATCTCGCGAACGGATTGACGAACTCGAGAATTTCCTATTGCATGTGAAAGTAGAAAGTCGCCTGATTACAACGGTATGTGTATTTTTCTCCTAGGCCTTTGTAGTTATTGGTTTCGAGTATCAGACTTGCGAAAATTTTGATTGTTTCTCAACCATTCCTTACATTCACACTTCCATATCTCGCGAACGGATTGACGAACTCGAGAATTTCCTATTGCATCTGAAAGCAGAAACTGGCCCGATTACAACGGTGTGTGTACTTTTTCCCTAGGCCATTCCAGTTGTTGGTTTCGAGTATCAGACCAGCGAAAATTTTGAAGGTTTCTCAACCATTCCTTAACTTCAAACTCCCATATCTCGCGAACGGATTGACGAAATCGAGAAATTCCTGTTGCATCTGAAAGCAGAAACTCGCCCGATTACAACGGTATGTGTATTTTTGCCCTAGGCCATTGTAGTTATTGGTCTCTAGCATCAGAGTTGCGAAAATTTTGATGGTTTCTCAACCATTCCTTAACTTCACACTCCCATATCTCGCGAACGGATTGCCGAAGTCGAGAATTTCCTATTGCATCTGAAAGCAGAAACTCGCCTGATTACAACGGTGTGTGTACTTTTCCCCTAGGCCATTCCAGTTGATGGTTTCGAGTATCAGACCAGCGAAAATTTTGATGGTTTCTCAAGCATTCCTTAACTTCAAACATCCATATCTCGCGAACGGATTGACGAACTCGAGAATTTCCTATTGCATCTGAAAGCAGAAACTGGCCCGATTACAACGGTGTGTTTACTTTTCCCCTAGGCCATTCCAGTTGTTGGTTTCGAGTATCAGACCAGCGAAAATTTTGAAGGTTTCTCGACCATTCCTTAACTTCAAACTCCCATATCTCGCGAACGGATTGACGAAATCGAGAAATTCCTGTTGCATCTGAAAGCAGAAACTCGCCCGATTACAACGGTATGTGTATTTTTCCCCTAGGCCATTGTAGTTATTGGTCTCTAGCATCAGAATTGCGAAAATTTTGATGGTTTCTCAAGCATTCCTTAACTTCAAACTTCCATATCTCGCGAACGGATTGACGAACTCGAGAATTTCCTATTGCATGCGAAAGTAGAAAGTCGCCCGATTACAACGGTATGTGTATTTTTCTCCTAGGCCTTTGTTGTTATTGGTTTCGAGTATCAGACTTGCGAAAATTTTGATGGTTTCTCAACCATTCCTTATATTCACACTTCCATATCTCGCGAACGGATTGACGAACTTGAGAATTTCCTATTGCATCTGAAAGCAGAAACTGGCACGATTACAACGGTGTGTGTACTTTTCCCCTAGACCATTCCAGTTGTTGGTTTCGAGTATCAGACCAGCGAAAATTTTGAAGGTTTCTCGACCATTCCTTAACTTCAAACTCCCATATCTCGCGAACGGATTGACGAAATCGAGAAATTCCTGTTGCATCTGAAAGCAGAAACTCGCCCGATTACAAAGGTATGTGTATTTTTCCCCTAGGCCATTGTAGTTATTGGTCTCTTGCATCAGAATTGCGAAAATTTTGATGGTTTCTCAACCATTCCTTAACTTCAAACTCCCATATCTCGCGAACGGATTGACGAACTCGAGAATTTCCTATTGCATCTGAAAGCAGAAGCTCGCCCGATTACAACGGTATGTGTATTTTTCCCCTAGGCCATTGTAGTTATTGGTTTCGAGTATCAGACTTGCGAAAATTTTGATGGTTTCTCAACCATTCCTTATTTTCACACTTCCATATCTTGCGAACGGATTGACGAACTCGAGAATTTCCTATTGCATCTGAAAGCAGAAACTCGCCCGATTACAACGGTGTGTGTACTTTTCCCCTAGGCCATTCCAGTTGTTGGTTTCGAGTATCAGACCAGCGAAATTTTTGTTGGTTTCTCAAGCATTCCTTAACTTCAAACTCCCATATGTCGCGAACGGATTGACGAACTCGAGAAATTCCTGTTGCATGTGAAAGTAGAAAGTCGCCCGATTACAACGGTATGTGCATTTTTCTCCTAGGTCTTTGTAGTTATTCGATTCGAGTATCAGACTTGTAAAAATTTTGATGGTTTCTCAACCATTCCTTATTTTCACACTTCCATATCTCGCGAACGGATTGACGAACTCGAGAATTTCCTATTGCATCTGAAAACAGAAACTCGCCTGATTACAACGGCGTGTGTACTTTTCCCCTAGGCCATTCCAGTTGTTGGTTTCGAATATCAGACCAGCGAAAATTTTAATGGTTTCTCAAGCATTCCTTAACTTCAAACTCCCATATCTCGCGAACGGATTGACGAACTCGAGAAATTCCTGTTGCATCTGACAGCAGAAACTCACCCGATTACAACGGTATGTGTATTTTTCCCATAGGCCATTGTAGTTATTGGTTTCGAGTATCAGACTTGCGAAAATTTTGATGGTTTCTCAACCATTCCTTAACTTCAAACTACCATATCTCGCGAACGGAATGACGAACTCGAGAAATTCCTGTTGCATGTGGAAGTAGAAACTCGCCCGATTACAACGGAATGTGTATTTTTCCCCTAGGCCTTTGTAGTTATTGGTTTCGAGTATCAGACTTGCGAAAATTTTGATGGTTTCTCAACCATTCCTTATTTTCACACTTCCATATCTCGCGAACGGATTGACGAACTCGAGAAGTTCCTATTGCATCTGAAAGCAGAAACTCGCCCGATTAAAACGGTGTGTGTACTTTTCCCCTAGGCCATTCCAGTTATTGGTTTCGAGTATCAGACTTGCGAAAATTTTGATGGTTTCTCAACCATTCCTTAACTTCAAACTCCCATATCTCGCGAACGGATTGACGAACTCGAGAAATTCCTGTTACATCTGAAAGTATAAACTCGCCCGATTACAACGGCATGTGTATTTTTCCCCTAGTCCATTGTAGTTATTGGTTTCGAGTATCAGACTTGCGAAAATTTTGATGGTTCCTCAACAATTCCTTAACTTCAAACTCCCATTTCTCGCGAACGGATTGACGAAATCGAGAAATTCCTGTTGCATCTGAAAGCAGAAACTCGCCCGATTACAACGGTATGTGTATTTTTGCCCTAGGCCATTGTAGTTATTGGTCTCTAGCATCAGAGTTGCGAAAATTTTGATGGTTTCTCAACCATTCCTTAACTTCACACTCCCATATCTCGCGAACGGATTGCCGAAGTCGAGAATTTCCTATTGCATCTGAAAGCAGAAACTCGCCTGATTACAACGGTGTGTGTACTTTTCCCCTAGGCCATTCCAGTTGATGGTTTCGAGTATCAGACCAGCGAAAATTTTGATGGTTTCTCAAGCATTCCTTAACTTCAAACATCCATATCTCGCGAACGGATTGACGAACTCGAGAATTTCCTATTGCATCTGAAAGCAGAAACTGGCCCGATTACAACGGTGTGTTTACTTTTCCCCTAGGCCATTCCAGTTGTTGGTTTCGAGTATCAGACCAGCGAAAATTTTGAAGGTTTCTCGACCATTCCTTAACTTCAAACTCCCATATCTCGCGAACGGATTGACGAAATCGAGAAATTCCTGTTGCATCTGAAAGCAGAAACTCGCCCGATTACAACGGTATGTGTATTTTTCCCCTAGGCCATTGTAGTTATTGGTCTCTAGCATCAGAATTGCGAAAATTTTGATGGTTTCTCAAGCATTCCTTAACTTCAAACTTCCATATCTCGCGAACGGATTGACGAACTCGAGAATTTCCTATTGCATGCGAAAGTAGAAAGTCGCCCGATTACAACGGTATGTGTATTTTTCTCCTAGGCCTTTGTTGTTATTGGTTTCGAGTATCAGACTTGCGAAAATTTTGATGGTTTCTCAACCATTCCTTATATTCACACTTCCATATCTCGCGAACGGATTGACGAACTTGAGAATTTCCTATTGCATCTGAAAGCAGAAACTGGCCCGATTACAACGGTGTGTGTACTTTTCCCCTAGACCATTCCAGTTGTTGGTTTCGAGTATCAGACCAGCGAAAATTTTGAAGGTTTCTCGACCATTCCTTAACTTCAAACTCCCATATCTCGCGAACGGATTGACGAAATCGAGAAATTCCTGTTGCATCTGAAAGCAGAAACTCGCCCGATTACAAAGGTATGTGTATTTTTCCCCTAGGCCATTGTAGTTATTGGTCTCTTGCATCAGAATTGCGAAAATTTTGATGGTTTCTCAACCATTCCTTAACTTCAAACTCCCATATCTCGCGAACGGATTGACGAACTCGAGAATTTCCTATTGCATCTGAAAGCAGAAGCTCGCCCGATTACAACGGTATGTGTATTTTTCCCCTAGGCCATTGTAGTTATTGGTTTCGAGTATCAGACTTGCGAAAATTTTGATGGTTTCTCAACCATTCCTTATTTTCACACTTCCATATCTTGCGAACGGATTGACGAACTCGAGAATTTCCTATTGCATCTGAAAGCAGAAACTCGCCCGATTACAACGGTGTGTGTACTTTTCCCCTAGGCCATTCCAGTTGTTGGTTTCGAGTATCAGACCAGCGAAATTTTTGTTGGTTTCTCAAGCATTCCTTAACTTCAAACTCCCATATGTCGCGAACGGATTGACGAACTCGAGAAATTCCTGTTGCATGTGAAAGTAGAAAGTCGCCCGATTACAACGGTATGTGCATTTTTCTCCTAGGTCTTTGTAGTTATTCGATTCGAGTATCAGACTTGTAAAAATTTTGATGGTTTCTCAACCATTCCTTATTTTCACACTTCCATATCTCGCGAACGGATTGACGAACTCGAGAATTTCCTATTGCATCTGAAAACAGAAACTCGCCTGATTACAACGGCGTGTGTACTTTTCCCCTAGGCCATTCCAGTTGTTGGTTTCGAATATCAGACCAGCGAAAATTTTAATGGTTTCTCAAGCATTCCTTAACTTCAAACTCCCATATCTCGCGAACGGATTGACGAACTCGAGAAATTCCTGTTGCATCTGACAGCAGAAACTCACCCGATTACAACGGTATGTGTATTTTTCCCATAGGCCATTGTAGTTATTGGTTTCGAGTATCAGACTTGCGAAAATTTTGATGGTTTCTCAACCATTCCTTAACTTCAAACTACCATATCTCGCGAACGGAATGACGAACTCGAGAAATTCCTGTTGCATGTGGAAGTAGAAACTCGCCCGATTACAACGGAATGTGTATTTTTCCCCTAGGCCTTTGTAGTTATTGGTTTCGAGTATCAGACTTGCGAAAATTTTGATGGTTTCTCAACCATTCCTTATTTTCACACTTCCATATCTCGCGAACGGATTGACGAACTCGAGAAGTTCCTATTGCATCTGAAAGCAGAAACTCGCCCGATTAAAACGGTGTGTGTACTTTTCCCCTAGGCCATTCCAGTTATTGGTTTCGAGTATCAGACTTGCGAAAATTTTGATGGTTTCTCAACCATTCCTTAACTTCAAACTCCCATATCTCGCGAACGGATTGACGAACTCGAGAAATTCCTGTTACATCTGAAAGTATAAACTCGCCCGATTACAACGGCATGTGTATTTTTCCCCTAGTCCATTGTAGTTATTGGTTTCGAGTATCAGACTTGCGAAAATTTTGATGGTTCCTCAACAATTCCTTAACTTCAAACTCCCATTTCTCGCGAACGGATTGACGAACTCCAGAAATTCCTGTTGCATCTGAAAGTAGAAAGTCGCTCGACTACAATGGTGTGCGTACTTTTCCCCTAGGCCATTCCAGTTATTGGTTTCGAGTATCAGACTTGCGAAAATTTTGATGGTTTCTCAACCATTCCTTAACTTCAAATTCCCATATCCCGCGAACAGATTGACGAACTCGAGAAATTCCTGTTGCATGTAAAAGTAGAAAGTCACCCGATTACAACGGTATGTGTATTTTTCCCCTAGGCCTTTGTAGTTATTGGTTTCGCGTATCAGACTTGCGAAAATTTTGATGGTTTCTCAACCATTCCTTATTTTCACACTTCCATATCTCGCGAACGGATTGACGAACTCGAGAATTTCCTATTGCATCTGAAAGCAGAAACTCGCCCGATTACAACGGTGTGTGTACTTTTCCCCTAGGCCATTCCAGTTGTTGGTTTCGAGTATCAGACCAGCGAAAATTTTGATGGTTTCTCAAGCATTCCTTAACTTCAAACTTACATATCTCGCGAACGGATTGACGAACTCGAGAATTTCCTATTGCATCTGAATGCAGAAACTCGCCCGATTACAGCGGTATGTGTATTTTTGCCCTAGGCCATAGTTGTTGTTGGTTTCGAGTATCAGACCAGCGAAAATTTTGAAGATTTCTCAACCATTCCTTAACTTCAAACTGCCATATCTCGCGAACGCAATGACGAACTCGAGAAGTTCTTGTCGCATGTGAAAGTAGAATCTTGCACCATTACAATGGTATGTGTATTTTTCCCCTAGGCATTTGTAGTTATTGGTTTCGAGTATCAGACTTGCAAAAATTTTGATGGTTTCTCAACCATTCCTTAACTTCAAACTACCATATCTCGCGAACGGATTGACGAACTCGAGAAATTCCTGTTGCATGTGGAAGTAGAAACTCGCCCGATTACAACGGAATGTGTATTTTTCCCCTAGGCCTTTGTAGTTATTGGTTTCGAGTATCAGACTTGCGAAAATTTTGATGATTTCTCAACCATTCCTTAACTTCAAATTCCCATATCCCGCGAACGGAATGACGAACTCGAGAAATTCCTGTTGCATGTAAAAGTAGAAAGTCACCCGATTACAACGGTATGTGTATTTTTCCCCTAGGCCTTTGTAGTTACTGGTTTCGCGTATCAGACTTGCGAAAATTTTGATGGTTCCTCAACCATTCCTTATTTTCACACTTCCATATCTCGCGAACGGATTGACGAACTCGAGAATTTCCTATTGGATCTGAAAGCAGAAACTCGCCCGATTACAACGGTGTGTGTACTTTTCCCCCAGGCCATTCCAGTTATTGGATGCGAGTATCAGACTTGCGAAAATTTTGAAGATTTCTCAACCATTCCTTAACTTCAAACTGCCATATCTCGCGAACGCAATGACGAACTCGAGAAATTCCTGTTGCATGTGAAAGTAGAATCTCGCCCGATTACAATGGTATGTGTATTTTTCCCCTAGGCATTTGTAGTTATTGGTTTCGAGTATCAGACTTGCGAAAATTTTGATGGTTTCTCAACCATTCCTTAACTTCAAACTCCCATATCTCGCGAACGGATTGACGAACTCGAGAAATTCCTGTTGCATCTGAAAGCAGAAACTCGCCCGATTACAAAGGTATGTGTATTTTCCCCCAAATGCCTTTGTAGTTATTGGTTTCGAGTATCAGACTTGCGAAAATTTTGATGGTTTCTCAACTATTCCTTATCTTCAAACTACCATATCTCGCGAACGGATTGACGAACTCGAGAAATTCCTGTTGCATGTGGAAGTAGAAACTCGCCCGATTACAACGGAATGTGTATTTTTCCTCTAGGCCTTTGTAGTTATTGGTTTCGAGTATCAGACTTGCGAAAATTTTGATGATTTCTCAACCATTCCTTAACTTCAAATTCCCATATCCCGCGAACGGATTGACGAACTCGAGAAATTCCTGTTGCATGTAAGAGTAGAAAGTCACCCGATTACAACGGTATGTGTATTTTTCCCCTAGGCCTTTGTAGTTATTGCTTTCGCGTATCAGACTTGCGAAAATTTTGATGGTTTCTCAACCATTACCTTATTTTCACACTTCCATATCTCGCGAACGGGTTGACGAAATCGAGAATTTCCTATTGCATCTGAAAGCAGAAACTCGCCCGATTACAACTGTGTGTGTACTTTTCCCCTAGGCCATTCCAGTTATTGGTTTCGAGTATCAGACTTGCGAAAATTTTGATGGTTTCTCAACCATTCCTTAACTTCAAACTCCCATATCTCGCGAACGGATTGACGAACTCGAGAAATTCCTGTTACATCTGAAAGTAGAAACTCGCCCGATTACAACGGCATGTGTATTTTTCCCCTAGTCCAATGTAGTTATTGGTTTCGAGTATCAGACTTGCGAAAATTTTGATGGTTTCTCAACCATTCCTTAACTTCAAACTCCCATATCCCGCGAACGGATTGACGAACTCGAGAAATTACTATTGCATGTGAAAGTAGAAAGTGGCCCGATTACAACGGTACCTGTATTTTTCTCCTAGGTCTTTGTAGTTATTGGTTTCGAGTATCAGACTTGCGAAAATTTTGATGGTTTCTCAACCATTCCTTAACTTCAAACTCCCATATCTCGCGAACGGATTGACGAACTCGAGAATTTCCTATTGCATCTGAAAGCAGAAACTCGCCCGATTTCAGCGGTATGTGCATTTTTGCCCTAGGCCTTTGTAGTTATTGGTTTCTAGCATCAGAATTGCGAAAATTTTGATGCTTTCTCAACCATTCCTTAACTTCAAACTCCCATATCTCGCGAACGGAATGACGAACTCGAGAAATTCCTGTTGCATCTGAAAGTGGAGACACGCCCGATTACAAAGGTGTGTGCATTTTTCCCCTATGCCTTTGTAGTTATTGGTTTCGAGTACCAGACTTGCGAAAATTTTAATGGTTTCTCAACCATTCCTTAACTTGAAACTCCCATATCTCGCGAACGGAGTGACGCACTCGGGAAATTCCTGTTGCATCTGAAAGCAGAAACTCGCCCGATTACAACGGTATGTGTATTTTCCCCCTAGGCCATTGTAGTTATTGGTTTCGAGTATCAGACATGCGAAAATTTTGAGGGTTTCTCAACCATTCCTTAACTTCAAACTCCCATATCTCGCGAACGGAGTAACGAACTCGAGAAATTCCTGTTGGATCTGAAAGTGGAAACTCGCCCGATTACAAAGGTATGTGTATTTTTCCCCTAGGCCTTTGTGGTTATTGGTTCCGAGTATCAGACTTGCGAGAATTTTGATGGTTTCTCAACCATTCCTTAACTTCAAACTCCCATATCTCGCGAACGGAGTGACGCACTCGGGAAATTCCTGTTGCATCTGAAAGCAGAAACTCGCCCGATTACAACGGTATGTGTATTTTCCCCCTAGGCCATTGTAGTTATTGGTTTCGAGTATCAGACATGCGAAAATTTTGAGGGTTTCTCAACCATTCCTTAACTTCAAACTCCCATATCTCGTGAACGGAGTAACGAACTCGAGAAATTCCTGTTGGATCTGAAAGTGGAAACTCGCCCGATTACAAAGGTATGTGTATTTTTCCCCTAGGCCTTTGTGGTTATTGGTTCCGAGTATCAGACTTGCGAGAATTTTGATGGTTTCTCAACCATTCCTTAACTTCAAACTCCCATATCTCGCGAACGGATTGACGTACTCGAGAATTTCCTATTGCATCTGAAAGCAGAAACTCGCCCGATTACAACGGTATGTGTATTTTTCCCCTAGGCCATTGTAGTTATTGGTTTCGAGTATCAGACTTGCGAAAATTTTGATGGTTTCTCAACCATTCCTTAACTTCAAACTACCATATCTCGCGAACGGATTGACGAACTCGAGAAATTCCTGTTGCATGTGGAAGTAGAAACTCGCCCGATTACAACGGAATGTGTATTTTTCCCCTAGGCCTTTGTAGTTATTGGTTTCGAGTATCAGACTTGCGAAAATTTTGATGGTTTCTCAACCATTCCTTATTTTCACACTTCCATATCTCGCGAACGGATTGACGAACTCGAGAAGTTCCTATTGCATCTGAAAGCAGAAACTCGCCCGATTAAAACGGTGTGTGTACTTTTCCCCTAGGCCATTCCAGTTATTGGTTTCGAGTATCAGACTTGCGAAAATTTTGATGGTTTCTCAACCATTCCTTAACTTCAAACTCCCATATCTCGCGAACGGATTGACGAACTCGGGAAATTCCTGTTACATCTGAAAGTATAAACTCGCCCGATTACAACGGCATGTGTATTTTTCCCCTAGTCCATTGTAGTTATTGGTTTCGAGTATCAGACTTGCGAAAATTTTGATGGTTCCTCAACAATTCCTTAACTTCAAACTCCCATTTCTCGCGAACGGATTGACGAACTCCAGAAATTCCTGTTGCATCTGAAAGTAGAAAGTCGCTCGACTACAATGGTGTGCGTACTTTTCCCCTAGGCCATTCCAGTTATTGGTTTCGAGTATCAGACTTGCGAAAATTTTGATGGTTTCTCAACCATTCCTTAACTTCAAATTCCCATATCCCGCGAACGGATTGACGAACTCGAGAAATTCCTGTTGCATGTAAAAGTAGAAAGTCACCCGATTACAACGGTATGTGTATTTTTCCCCTAGGCCTTTGTAGTTATTGGTTTCGCGTATCAGACTTGCGAAAATTTTGATGGTTTCTCAACCATTCCTTATTTTCACACTTCCATATCTCGCGAACGAATTGACGAACTCGAGAATTTCCTATTGCATCTGAAAGCAGAAACTCGCCCGATTACAACGGTGTGTGTACTTTTCCCCTAGGCCATTCCAGTTGTTGGTTTCGAGTATCAGACCAGCGAAAATTTTGATGGTTTCTCAAGCATTCCTTAACTTCAAACTTACATATCTCGCGAACGGATTGACGAACTCGAGAATTTCCTATTGCATCTGAATGCAGAAACTCGCCCGATTACAACGGTATGTGTATTTTTGCCCTAGGCCATAGTTGTTGTTGGTTTCGAGTATCAGACCAGCGAAAATTTTGAAGATTTCTCAACCATTCCTTAACTTCAAACTGCCATATCTCGCGAACGCAATGACGAACTCGAGAAGTTCTTGTCGCATGTGAAAGTAGAATCTTGCACCATTACAATGGTATGTGTATTTTTCCCCTAGGCATTTGTAGTTATTGGTTTCGAGTATCAGACTTGCAAAAATTTTGATGGTTTCTCAACCATTCCTTAACTTCAAACTACCATATCTCGCGAACGGATTGACGAACTCGAGAAATTCCTGTTGCATGTGGAAGTAGAAACTCGCCCGATTACAACGGAATGTGTATTTTTCCCCTAGGCCTTTGTAGTTATTGGTTTCGAGTATCAGACTTGCGAAAATTTTGATGATTTCTCAACCATTCCTTAACTTCAAATTCCCATATCCCGCGAACGGAATGACGAACTCGAGAAATTCCTGTTGCATGTAAAAGTAGAAAGTCACCCGATTACAAAGGTATGTGTATTTTTCCCCTAGGCCTTTGTAGTTACTGGTTTCGCGTATCAGACTTGCGAAAATTTTGATGGTTCCTCAACCATTCCTTATTTTCACACTTCCATATCTCGCGAACGGATTGACGAACTCGAGAATTTCCTATTGGATCTGAAAGCAGAAACTCGCCCGATTACAACGGTGTGTGTACTTTTCCCCCAGGCCATTCCAGTTATTGGATGCGAGTATCAGACTTGCGAAAATTTTGAAGATTTCTCAACCATTCCTTAACTTCAAACTGCCATATCTCGCGAACGCAATGACGAACTCGAGAAATTCCTGTTGCATGTGAAAGTAGAATCTCGCCCGATTACAATGGTATGTGTATTTTTCCCCTAGGCATTTGTAGTTATTGGTTTCGAGTATCAGACTTGCGAAAATTTTGATGGTTTCTCAACCATTCCTTAACTTCAAACTCCCATATCTCGCGAACGGATTGACGAACTCGAGAAATTCCTGTTGCATCTGAAAGCAGAAACTCGCCCGATTACAAAGGTATGTGTATTTTCCCCCAAATGCCTTTGTAGTTATTGGTTTCGAGTATCAGACTTGCGAAAATTTTGATGGTTTCTCAACTATTCCTTATCTTCAAACTACCATATCTCCCGAACGGATTGACGAACTCGAGAAATTCCTGTTGCATGTGGAAGTAGAAACTCGCCCGATTACAACGGAATGTGTATTTTTCCTCTAGGCCTTTGTAGTTATTGGTTTCGAGTATCAGACTTGCGAAAATTTTGATGATTTCTCAACCATTCCTTAACTTCAAATTCCCATATCCCGCGAACGGATTGACGAACTCGAGAAATTCCTGTTGCATGTAAGAGTAGAAAGTCACCCGATTACAACGGTATGTGTATTTTTCCCCTAGGCCTTTGTAGTTATTGCTTTCGCGTATCAGACTTGCGAAAATTTTGATGGTTTCTCAACCATTACCTTATTTTCACACTTCCATATCTCGCGAACGGGTTGACGAAATCGAGAATTTCCTATTGCATCTGAAAGCAGAAACTCGCCCGATTACAACTGTGTGTGTACTTTTCCCCTAGGCCATTCCAGTTATTGGTTTCGAGTATCAGACTTGCGAAAATTTTGATGGTTTCTCAACCATTCCTTAACTTCAAACTCCCATATCTCGCGAACGGATTGACGAACTCGAGAAATTCCTGTTACATCTGAAAGTAGAAACTCGCCCGATTACAACGGCATGTGTATTTTTCCCCTAGTCCAATGTAGTTATTGGTTTCGAGTATCAGACTTGCGAAAATTTTGATGGTTTCTCAACCATTCCTTAACTTCAAACTCCCATATCCCGCGAACGGATTGACGAACTCGAGAAATTACTATTGCATGTGAAAGTAGAAAGTGGCCCGATTACAACGGTACCTGTATTTTTCTCCTAGGTCTTTGTAGTTATTGGTTTCGAGTATCAGACTTGCGAAAATTTTGATGGTTTCTCAACCATTCCTTAACTTCAAACTCCTATATCTCGCGAACGGATTGACGAACTCGAGAATTTCCTATTGCATCTGAAAGCAGAAACTCGCCCGATTTCAGCGGTATGTGCATTTTTGCCCTAGGCCTTTGTAGTTATTGGTTTCTAGCATCAGAATTGCGAAAATTTTGATGCTTTCTCAACCATTCCTTAACTTCAAACTCCCATATCTCGCGAACGGAATGACGAACTCGAGAAATTCCTGTTGCATCTGAAAGTGGAGACACGCCCGATTACAAAGGTGTGTGCATTTTTCCCCTATGCCTTTGTAGTTATTGGTTTCGAGTACCAGACTTGCGAAAATTTTAATGGTTTCTCAACCATTCCTTAACTTGAAACTCCCATATCTCGCGAACGGAGTGACGCACTCGGGAAATTCCTGTTGCATCTGAAAGCAGAAACTCGCCCGATTACAACGGTATGTGTATTTTCCCCCTAGGCCATTGTAGTTATTGGTTTCGAGTATCAGACATGCGAAAATTTTGAGGGTTTCTCAACCATTCCTTAACTTCAAACTCCCATATCTCGCGAACGGAGTAACGAACTCGAGAAATTCCTGTTGGATCTGAAAGTGGAAACTCGCCCGATTACAAAGGTATGTGTATTTTTCCCCTAGGCCTTTGTGGTTATTGGTTCCGAGTATCAGACTTGCGAGAATTTTGATGGTTTCTCAACCATTCCTTAACTTCAAACTCCCATATCTCGCGAACGGATTGACGTACTCGAGAATTTCCTATTGCATCTGAAAGCAGAAACTCGCCCGATTACAACGGTATGTGTATTTTTCCCCTAGGCCATTGTAGTTATTGGTTTCGAGTATCAGACTTGCGAAAATTTTGATGGTTTCTCAACCATTCCTTAACTTCAAACTCCTATATCTCGCGAACGGATTGACGAAATCGAGCATTTCCTATTGCATCTGAAAGCAGAAACTCGCCCGATTACAAAGGTATGTGCATTTTTCCCCTAGACCTTTGTAGTTATTGGTTTCTAGCATCAGAATTGCGAAAATTTTGATGGGTTCTCAACCATTCCTTAACTTCAAACTCCCATATCTCGCGAACGGAATGACGAACTTGAGAAATTTCTGTTGCATCTGAAAGTGGAGACGCGCCCGATTACAAAGGTATGTGCATTTTTCCCCTAGGCCTTTGTAGTTATTGGTTTCGAGAATCAGACTTGCGAAAATTTTGATGGTTTCTCAACCATTCCTTAACTTGAAACTCCCATATCTCGCGAACGGAGTGACGCACTCGAGAAATTCCTGTTGCATCTGAAAGCAGAAACTCGCCCGATTACAACGGTGTGTGTAATTTCCTCCTACGCCATTGTAGTTATTGGTTTCCAGTATCAGACTTGCGAAAATTTTGATGGTTTCTCAAGCATTCATTAATTTCAAACTCCCATATCTCGCGAACGGATTGTCGAACTCGAGAATTTCCTATTGCATCTGAAAGCAGAAACTCGCCCGATTTCAACGGTATATGCATTTTAGCCCTAGGCCATACTTGTTATTGGATTCGAGTATCAGACTTGCGAAAATTTTGATGGTTTCTCTAGCATTCCTTAACTTCAAACTCCCATATCTCGCGAACGGGTTGACGAACTCGAGAATTTCCTATTGGATCTGAAAGCAGAAACTCGCCCGATTTCAACGGTATGTGCATTTTTGCCCTAGGCCATACTTGTTATTGGATTCGAGTATCAGACTTGCGAAAATTTTGATGGTTACTCTAGCATTCCTTATCTTCAAACTCCCATATCTCGCGAACGGATTGACGAACTCGAGAAACACCTGTTGCATCTGAAAGCAGAAACTCGCCCTATTACAACGGTATGTGTATTTTCCCCCTAGGCCATTGTATTTATTGGTTTCGAGTATCAGACTTGCGAAAATTTTGATGGTTTCTCAACCGTTCCTTAACTTCAAACTCCCATATCTCGCGAACGGATTGACGAACTCGAGAATTTCCTATTGCATCTGAAAGCAGAAACTCGCCCGATTTCAGCGGTATGTGCATTTTTGCCCTAGGCCTTTGTAGTTATTGGTTTCTAGCATCAGAATTGCGAAAATTTTGATGCTTTCTCAACCATTCCTTAACTTCAAACTCCCACATCTCGCGAACGGAATGACGAACTCGAGAAATTCCTGTTGCATCTGAAAGTGGAGATACGCCCGATTACAAAGGTGTGTGCATTTTTCCCCTATGCCTTTGTAGTTATTGGTTTCGAGTACCAGACTTGCGAAAATTTTAATGGTTTCTCAACCATTCCTTAACTTGAAACTCCCATATCTCGCGAACGGAGTGACGCACTCGAGAAATTCCTGTTGCATCTGAAAGCAGAAACTCGCCCGATTACAACGGTATGTGTATTTTCCCCCTAGGCCATTGTAGTTATTGGTTTCGAGTATCAGACATGCGAAAATTTTGAGGGTTTCTCAACCATTCCTTAACTTCAAACTCCCATATCTCGCGAACGGATTAACGAACTCGAGAAATTCCTGTTGGATCTGAAAGTGGAAACTCGCCCGATTACAAAGGTATGTGTATTTTTCCCCTAGGCCTTTGTGGTTATTGGTTCCGAGTATCAGACTTGCGAGAATTTTGATGGTTTCTCAACCATTCCTTAATTTCAAACTCCCATATCTCGCGAACGGATTGACGAACTCGAGAATTTCCTATTGCATCTGAAAGCAGAAACTCGCCCGATTACAACGGTATGTGTATTTTTCCCCTTGGCAATTGTAGTTATTGGTTTCGAGTATCAGACTTGCGAAAATTTTGATGGTTTCTCAACCATTCCTTAACCTCAAACTCCCATATCTCGCGAACGGATTGACGAACTCGAGCATTTCCTATTGCATCTGAAAGCAGAAACTCGCCCGATTACAAAGGTATGTGTACTTTTCCCCTATGCCATTCCAGTTGTTGGTTTCGAGTATCAGACCAGCGAAAATTTTGATGGTTTCTCAAGCATGCCTTAACTTCAAACTTCCATATCTCGCGAACGGATAGACGAACTCGAGAATTTCCTATTGCATCTGAAAGCAGAAACTCGCCCGATTACAACGGTGTGAGTACTTTTCCCCTATGCCATTCCAGTTGGTGGTTTCGAGTAACAGACCAGCGAAAATTTTGATGGTTTCTCATGCATTCCTTAACTTCAAACTCCCATATCTCGCGAACGGATTGACGAACTCGAGAATTTCCTATTGCATCTGAAAGCAGAAACTCGCCCGATTACAACGGTATGTGTATTTTCCCCCTATGCCTTTTTAGTTATTGGTTTCGAGTATCAGACTTGCGAAAATTTTGATTGTTTCTCAACAATTCCTTAACTTGAAACTCCCATATCTCCCGAAAGGAGTGACGCACTCGGGAAATTCCTGTTGCATCTGAAAGCAGAAACTCGCCCGATTACAACGGTATGTGTATTTTCCCCCTAGGCCATTGTAGTTATTGGTTTCGAGTATCAGACTTGCGTAAATTTTGAGGGTTTCTCAACCATTCCTTAAATTCAAACTCCCATATCTCGCGACCGGATTGACGAACTCGAGAATTTCCTATTGCATCTGAAAGCAGAAACTCGCCCGATTTCAAAGGTATGTGCATTTTTCCCCTAGACCTTTGTAGTTATTGGTTTCTAGCATCAGAATTGCGAAAATTTTGATGGGTTCTCAACCATTCCTTAACTTCAAACTCCCATATCTCGCGAACGGAATGACGAACTTGAGAAATTTCTGTTGCATCTGAAAGTGGAGACGCGCCCGATTACAAAGGTATGTGCATTTTTCCCCTAGGCCTTTGTAGTTATTGGTTTCGAGAATCAGACTTGCGAAAATTTTGATGGTTTCTCAACCATTCCTTAACTTGAAATTCCCATATCTCGCGAACGGAGTGACGCACTCGAGAAATTCCTGTTGCATCTGAAAGCAGAAACTCGCCCGATTACAACGGTGTGTGTAATTTCCTCCTACGCCATTGTAGTTATTGGTTTCCAGTATCAGACTTGCGAAAATTTTGATGGTTTCTCAAGCATTCATTAATTTCAAACTCCCATATCTCGCGAACGGATTGACGAACTCGAGAATTTCCTATTGCATCTGAAGGCAGAAACTCGCCCGATTTCAAAGGTATGTGCATTTTTCCCCTGGGCCTTTGTAGCTATCGGTTTCTAGCATCAGAATTGCGAAAATTTTGATGGTTTCTCAACTATTCCTTAACTTCGAACTCCCATATCTCGCGAACGGATTGACGAACTCGAGAATTTCCTATTGCATCTGAAAGCAGAAACACGCCCGATTTCAACGGTATGTGCATTTTTGCCCTAGGCCATACTTGTTATTGGATTGGAGTATCAGACTTGCGAAAATTTTGATGGTTTCTCAGCCATTCCTTAACTTCAAACTCCCATATCTCGGGAACGGATTGACGAACTCGAGAATTTCCTATTGCATCTGAAAGCCGAAACTCGCCCGATTACAAAGGTATGTGCATTTTTCCCCTAGGCCTTTGTAGTTATTGGTTTCTAGCATCAGAATTGCGAAAGCTTTGATGGTTCCTCAACCATTCCTTAACTTCAAACTCCCATATCTCGCGAACGGAATGACGAACTCGAGAAATTCCTGTTGCATCTGAAAGTGGAGACACGCCCGATTACAAAGGTATGTGCATTTTTCCCCTATGCCTTTGTAGTTATTGGTTTCGAGAACCAGACTTGCGAAAATTTTGATGGTTTCTCAACCATTCCTTAACTTGAAACTCCCATATCTCGCGAACGGAGTGACGCCCCCGAGAAATTCCTGTTGCATCTGAAAGCAGAAACTCGCACGATTACAACGGTATGTGTATTTTCCCCCTAGGCCATTGTAGTTATTGGTTTCGAATATCAGACTTGCGAAAATTTTGAGGGTTTCTCAACCATTCCTTAACTTCAAACTCCCATATCTCGCGAACGGATTGACGAACTCGAGCATTTCCTATTGCATCTGAAAGCAGAAACTCGCCCGATTACAAAGGTATGTGTACTTTTCCCCTATGCCATTCCAGTTGTTGGTTTCGAGTATCAGACCAGCGAAAATTTTGATGGTTTCTCAAGCATGCCTTAACTTCAAACTTCCATATCTCGCGAACGGATTGACGAACTCGAGAATTTCCTATTGCATCTGAAAGCAGAAACTCGCCCGATTACAACGGTGTGTGTATTTTCCCCCTATGCCTTTGTAGTTATTGGTTTCGAGTATCAGACTTGCGAAAATTTTGATGGCTTCTCAACCATTCCTTAACTTCAAACTCCCATATCTCGCGAACGGAATGACGAACTCGAGAAATTCCTGTTGCATCTGAAAGTGGAGACTCGCCCGATTACAAAGGTATGTGCATTTTTCGCCTAGGCCTTTGTAATTATTGGTTTCGAGTATCAGACTTGCGAAAATTTTGATGGTTTCTCAACCATTCCTTAACTTGAAACTCCCATATCTCGCGAATGGAGTGACGCACTCGAGAAATTCCTGTTGCATCTGAAAGCAGAAACGCGCCCGATTACAAACGTATGTTCATTTTTCCCCTATGCCTTTCTAGTTATTGGTTTCGAGTATCAGACTTGCGAAAATTTTGATGGTTTCTCAACCATTCCTTAATTTGAAACTCCCATATCTCGTGAACGGGGTGACGCACTCGAGAAATTCCTGTTGCATCTGAAAGCAGAAACTCGCCCGATTACAACGGTATGTGTATTTTCCCCCTAGGCCATTGTAGTTATTGGTTTCGAGTATCAGACTTGCGAAAATTTTGACGGTTTCTCAAGCATTCCTTAACTTCAAACTCTCATATCTCGCGAACGGATTGACGAACTCGCGAATTTCCTATTGCATCTGAATGCAGAATCTCGCCCGATTACAAAGGTATGTGCATTTTTCCCCTAGGCCTTTATAGTTATCGGTTTCCAGCATCAGAATTGCGAAAATTTTGATGGTTTCTCAACCATTCCTTAAATTCGAACTCCCATATCTCGCGAACGGATTGACGAACTCGAGAATTTCCTATTGCATCTGAAAGCAGAAACTCGCCCGATTTCAACGGTATGTGCATTTTTGCCCTAGGCCATACTTGTTATTGGATTCGAGTATCAGACTTGCGAGAATTTTGATGGTTTCTCTAGCATTCCTTAACTTCAAACTCCCATATCTCGCGAACGGATTGACGAACTCGAGAAACTCCTGTTGCATCTGAAAGCAGAAACTCGCCCTATTACAACGGTATGTGTATTTTCCCCCTAGGCCATTGTATTTATTGGGTTCGAGTATCAGACTTGCGAAAATTTTGATGGTTTCTCAACCATTCCTTAACTTCAAACTCCAATATCTCGCGAACGGATTGACGAACTCGAGCATTTCCTATTGCATCTGAAAACAGAAACTCGCCCGATTACAAAGGTATGTGCATTTTTCCCCTAGGCCTTTGTAGTTATCGGTTTCCAGCATCAGAATTGCGAAAATTTTGATGATTTCTCAAGCATTCCTTAACTTCAAACTCCCATATCTCACGAACGGATTGACGAACTCGAGAAATTCCTGTTGCATCTGACAGCAGAAACTCGCCCGATTACAACGGTATGTGTATTTTTCCTCTAGGCAATAGTAGTTATTGGTTTCCAACATCAGAATTGCGAAAATTTTGATGGTTTCTCAACCATTCCTTAACTTCGAACTCCCATATCTCGCGAACGGATTGACGAACTCGAGAATTTCCTATTGCATCTGAAAGCAGAAACTCGCCCGATTTCAACGGTATGTGCATTTTTGCCCTAGGCCATACTTGTTATTGGATTCGAGTATCAGACTTGCGAAAATTTTGATGGTTTCTCACGCATTCAATACCTTCTAACTCCCATATATCGCGAACGGATTGAAGAACTCGAGAAACTCCTGTTGCATCTGAAAGCAGAAACTCGCCCGATTTCAACGGTATGTGTATTTTTCCCCTAGGCCATAGTAGTTATTGGTTTCGAGTATCAGACTTGCGAAAATTTTGATGGTTTCTCATGCATTCAATACCTTCTAACTCCCATAGACGCGAACGGATTGACGAACTCGAGAAATTCCTGTTGCATCTGACAGCAGAAACTCGCCCGATTACAACGGTATGTGTATTTTTCCGCTAGGCCATTGTAGTTATTGGTTTCGAGTATCAGTCTTGCGATAATTTTGATGGTTTCTCAAGCATTCCTTAACTTCAAACTCCCATATCTCGCGAACGGATTGAAGACCTCGAGAAACTCCTGTTGCATCTGAAAGCAGAAACTCGCCCGATTTCAACAGTATGTGTATTTTTCCCCTAGGCCATAATAGTTATTGGTTTCGAGTATCAGACTTGCGAAAATTTTGATGGTTTCTCAAGCATACAATACCTTCTAACTCCCATATCTCGCGAACGGATTGACGAACTCGAGAAATTCCTGTTGCATCTGACAGCAGAAACTCGCCCGATTACAACGGTATGTGTATTTTTCCGCTAGGCCATTGTAGTTATTGGTTTCGAGTATCAGTCTTGCGATAATTTTGATGGTTTCTCAAGCATTCCTTAACTTCAAACTCCCATATCTCGCGAACGGATTGACGAACTCGAGAACTTCCTGTTGCATCTGACAGCAGAAACTCGCCCGATTACAACGATATGTGTATTTTCCCCCTAGGCCATTGTAGTTATTGGTTTCGAGTATCAGACTTGCGAAAATTTTGGTGGTTTCTCAAGCATTCCTTAACTTCAAACTCCCACATCTCGCGAACGTATTGAAGAACTCGAGAAACTCCTGTTGCATCTGAAAGCAGAAACTCGCCCGATTTCAACGGTATGTGTATTTTTCCCCTAGGCCATAGTAGTTATTGGTTTCGAGTATCAGACTTGCCAAAATTTTGATGGTTTCTCACGCATTCAATACCTTCTAACTCCCATATATCGCGAACGGATTGAAGAACTCGAGAAACTCCTGTTGCATCTGAAAGCAGAAACTCGCCCGATTTCAACGGTATGTGTATTTTTCCCCTAGGCCATAGTAGTTATTGGTTTCGAGTACCAGACTTGCGAAAATTGTGATGGTTTCTCATGCATTCAATACCTTCTAACTCCCATATATCGCGAACGGATTGACGAACTCGAGAAATTCCTGTTGCATCTGACAGCAGAAACTCGCCCGATTACAACGGTATGTGTATTTTTCCGCTAGGCCATTGTAGTTATTGGTTTCGAGTATCAGTCTTGCGATAATTTTGATGGTTTCTCAAGCATTCCTTAACTTCAAACTCCCATATCTCGCGAACGGATTGACGAACTTGAGAAATTCGTGTTGCATCTGACAGCAGAAACTCGCCCGATTACAACGGTATGCGTATTTTCCCCCTAGGCCATTGTAGTTATTGGTTTCGAGTATCAGACTTGCGAAAATTTTGATGGTTTCTCAAGCATTCCTTAACTTCAAATTCCCATATCTCGCGAACGGATTGAAGAACTCGAGAAACTCCTGTTGCATCTGAAAGCAGAAACTCGCCCGATTTCAACGGTATGTGTATTTTTCCCCTAGGCCATAGTAGTTATTGGTTTCGAGTATCAGTCTTGCGATAATTTTGATGGTTTCTCGAGCATTCCTTAACTTCAAACTCCCATATCTCACGAACGGACTGACGAACTCGAGAAATTCCTGTTGCATCTGACAGCAGAAACTCGCCCGATTACAACGGTATGTGTATTTTTCCTCTAGGCCATAGTAGTTATTGGTTTAGAGTATCAGACTTGCGAAAATTTTGATGGCTTCTCAAGCATTCCTTAACTTCAAACTCCCATATCTCGCGAACGGATTGAAGAACTCGAGAAACTCCTGTTGCATCTGAAAGCAGAAACTCGCCCGATTACAACGGTACGTGTATTTTTGCCCTAGGCCATAGTAGTTATTGGTTTCGAGTATCAGACATGCGAAAATTGTGATGGTTTCTCAACCATTCCTCAACTTCAAACTCCCATATCTCGCGAACGGATTGACGAACTCGAGAATTTCCTATTGCATCTGAAAGCAGAAACTCGCCCGATTACAACGGTACGTGTATTTTTCTCCAAGGCCTTTGTAGTTATTGGTTTCGAGTATCAGACTTGCGATAATTTTGATGGTTTCTCAAGCATTCCTTAACTTCAAACTCCCATATCTCGCGAACGGATTGACGAACTCGAGAAATTCCTGTTGCATCTGACAGCAGAAACTCGCCCGATTACAACGGTACGTGTATTTTTCCCCAAGGCCTTTGTAGTTATTGGTTTCGAGTACCAGACTTGCGAAAATTTTGATGGTTTCTCAAGCATTCAATACCTTCTAACTCCCATATCTCGCGAACGGATTGACGAACTCGAGAAATTCCTGTTGCATCTGACAGCAGAAACTCGCCCGATTACAACTGTATGTGTATTTTACCGCTAGGCCATTGTAGTTATTGGTTTCGAGTATCAGCCTTGCGATAATTTTGATGGTTTCTCAAGCATTCCTTAACTTCAAACTCCCATATCTCGCGAACGGATTGACGAACTCGAGAACTTCCTGTTGCATCTGACAGCAGAAACTCGCCCGATAACAACGGTATGTGTATTTTCCCCCTAGGCCATTGTAGTTCTTGGTTTCGAGTATCAGACTTGCGAAAATTTTGGTGGTTTCTCAAGCATTCCTTAACTTCAAACTCCCACATCTCGCGAACGTATTGAAGAACTCGAGAAACTCCTGTTGCATCTGAAAGCAGAAACTCGCCCGATTTCAACGGTATGTGTATTTTTCCCCTAGGCCATAGTAGTTAATGGTTTCGAGTATCAGACTTGCGAAAATTTTGATGGTTTCTCACGCATTCAATACCTTCTAACTCCCATATATCGCGAACGGATTGAAGAACTCGAGAAACTCCTGTTGCATCTGAAAGCAGAAACTCGCCCGATTTCAACGGTATGTGTATTTTTCCCCTAGGCCATAGTAGTTATTGGTTTCGAGTATCAGACTTGCGAAAATTTTGATGGTTTCTCATGCATTCAATACCTTCTAACTCCCATATCTCGCGAACGGATTGACGAACTCGAGAAATTCCTGTTGCATCTGACAGCAGAAACTCGCCCGATTACAACGGTATGTGTATTTTTCCGCTAGGCCATTGTAGTTATTGGTTTCGAGTATCAGTCTTGCGATAATTTTGATGGTTTCTCAAGCATTCCTTAACTTCAAACTCCCATATCTCGCGAACGGATTGACGAACTCGAGAAATTCCTGTTGCATCTGACAGCAGAAACTCGCCCGATTACAACGGTATGTGTATTTTTCCGCTAGGCCATTGTAGTTATTGGTTTCGAGTATCAGTCTTGCGATAATTTTGATGGTTTCTCAAGCATTCCTTAACTTCAAACACCCATATCTCGCGAACGGATTGAAGAACTCGAGAAACTCCTGTTGCATCTGAAAGCAGAAACTTGCCCGATTTCAACGGTATGTGTATTTTTCCCCTAGGCCATAGTAGTTATTGGTTTCGAGTATCAGACTTGCGAAAATATTGATGGTTTCTCATGCATTCAATACCTTCTAACTCCCATATATCGCGAACGGATTGACGAACTCGAGAAATTCCTGTTGCATCTGACAGCAGAAACTCGCCCGATTAGAACGGTATGTGTATTTTTCCGCTAGGCCATTGTAGTTATTGGTTTCGAGTATCAGTCTTGCGATAATTTTGATGGTTTCTCAAGCATTCCTTAACTTCAAACTCCCATATCTCGCGAACCGATTGACGAACTCGAGAAATTCCTGTTGCATCTGACAGCAGAAACTCGCCCGATTACAACGGTATGTGTATTTTTCCGCTAGGCCATTGTAGTTATTGGTTTCGAGTATCAGTCTTGCGATAATTCTGATGGTTTCTCAAGCATTCCTTAACTTCAAATTCCCATATCTCGCGAACGGATTGAAGAACTCGAGAAACTCCTGTTGCATCTGAAAGCAGAAACTCGCCCGATTTCAACGGTATGTGTATTTTTCCCCTAGGCCATAGTAGTTATTGGTTTCGAGTATCAGACTTGCGAAAATTTTGATGGTTTCTCAAGCATTCAATAACTTCTAACTCCCATATCTCGCGAACGGATTGACGAACTCGAGAAATTCCTGTTGCATCTGAAAGCAGAAACTCGCCCGATTACAAAGGTATGTGTATTTTTCCGCTAGGCCATTGTAGTTATTGGTTTCGAGTATCAGTCTTGCGATAATTTTGATGGTTTCTCAAGCATTCCTTAACTTCAAACTCCCATATCTCACGAACGGATTGACGAACTCGAGAAATTCCTGTTGCATCTGAAAGCAGAAACTCGCCCGATTACAACGGTATGTGTATTTTTCCTCTAGGCCATAGTAGTTATTGGTTTCGAGTATCAGACTTGCGAAAATTTTGATGGCTTCTCAAGCATTCCTTAACTTCAAACTCCCATATCTCGCGAACGGATTGACGAACTCGAGAAATTCCTGTTGCATCTGACAGCAGAAACTCCCCCGATTACAACGGTATGTGTATTTTTCCGCTAGGCCATTGTAGTTATTGGTTTCGAGTATCAGTCTTGCGATAATTTTGATGGTTTCTCAAGCATCCCTTAACTTCAAACTCCCATATCTCGCGAACGGATTGACGAACTCGAGAAATTCCTGTTGCATCTGACAGCAGAAACTCGCCCGATTACAACGGTATGTGTATTTTTCCTCTAGGCTATAGTAGTTATTGGTTCGAGTATCAGACTTGCGAAAATTTTGATGGTTTCTCAAGCATTCAATAACTTCTAACTCCCATATCTCGCGAACGGATTGACGAACTCGAGAAATTCCTGTTGTATCTGATAGCAGAAACTCGCCCGATTACAACGGTACGTGTATTTTTCCCCAAGGCCTTTGTAGTTATTGGTTTCGAGTACCAGACTTGCGATAATTTTGATGGTTTCTCAAGCATTCCTTAACTTCAAACTCCCATACCTCGCGAACGGATTGACGAACTCGAGAAATTCCTGTTGCATCTGACAGCAGAAACTCGTCCGATTACAACGGTATGTGTATTTTCCCCCTAGGCCATTGTAGTTATTGGTTTCGAGTATCAGACTTGCGAAAATTTTGATGGTTTCTCAAGCATTCCTTAACTTCAAACTCCCATATCTCGCGAACGGATTGAAGAACTCGAGAAACTCCGGTTGCATCTGAAAGCAGAAACTCGCCCGATTTCAACGGTATGTGTATTTATCCCCTAGGCCATAGTAGTTATTGGTTTCGAGTATCAGACTTGCGAAAATTTTGATGGTTTCTCAAGCATTCAATAACTTCTAACTCCCATATCTCGCGAACGGATTGACGAACTCGAGAAATTCCTGTTGCATCTGACAGCAGAAACTCGCCCGATTACAAAGGTATGTGTATTTTTCCGTTAGGCCATTGTAGTTATTGGTTTCGAGTATCAGTCTTGCGATAATTTTGATGGTTTCTCAAGCATTCCTTAACTTCAAACTCCCATATCTCGCGAACGGATTGACGAACTCGAGAATTTCCTATTGCATCTGAAAGCAGAAACTCGCCCGATTACAACGGTACGTGTATTTTTCCCCAAGGCCTTTGTAGTTATTGGTTTCGAGTATCAGACTTGCGATAATTTTGATGGTTTCTCAAGCATTCCTTAACTTCAAACTCCCATATCTCGCGAACGGATTGACGAACTCGAGAAATTCCTGTTGCATCTGACAGCAGAAACTCGTCCGATTACAACGGTATGTGTATTTTCCCCCTAGGCCATTGTAGTTATTGGTTTCGGGTATCAGACTTGCGAAAATTTTGATGGTTTCTCAAGCATTCAATAATTTCTAACTCCCACATCTCGCGAACGGATTGACGAACTCGAGAAATTCCTGTTGCATCTGACAGCAGAAACTCGCCCGATTACAACGGTATGTGTATTTTTCCTCTAGGCCATAGTAGTTATTGGTTTCGAGTATCAGACTTGCGAAAATTTTGATGGTTTCTCAATCATTCCTTAACTTCAAACTCCCATATCTCGCGAACGGATTGACGAACTCGAGAAATTCCTGTTGCATCTGACAGCAGAAGCTCGCCCGATTACAACGGTATGTGTATTTTTCCTCTAGGCCATAGTAGTTATGGTTTCGAGTATCAGACTTGCGAAAATTTTGATGGTTTCTCAAGCATTCAATAACTTCTAACTCCCATATCTCGCGAACGGATTGACGAACTCGAGAAATTCCTGTTGCATCTGAAAGCAGAAACTCGCCCGATTACAACGGTATGTGTATTTTTCCGCTAGGCCATTGTAGTTATTGGTTTCGAGTATCAGTCTTGCGATAATTTTGATGGTTTCTCAAGCATTCCTTAACTTCAAACTCCCATATCTCGCGAACGGATTGACGAACTCGAGAACTTCCTGTTGCATCTGACAGCAGAAACTCGCCCGATTACAACGGTATGTGTATT
This sequence comes from Ptiloglossa arizonensis, assembly GCF_051014685.1. NCBI lineage: Eukaryota > Metazoa > Arthropoda > Insecta > Hymenoptera > Colletidae > Ptiloglossa > Ptiloglossa arizonensis. The sequence continues at coordinate 423,405 of NW_027478426.1, forward strand.
TTCCCGCTAGGCCATTGTAGTTATTGGTTTCGAGTATCAGACTTGCGAAAATTTTGGTGGTTTCTCAAGCATTCCTTAACTTCAAACTCCCACATCTCGCGAACGTATTGAAGAACTCGAGAAACTCCTGTTGCATCTGAAAGCAGAAACTCGCCCGATTTCAACGGTATGTGTATTTTTCCCCTAGGCCATAGTAGTTATTGGTTTCGAGTATCAGACTTGCGAAAATTTTGATGGTTTCTCAAGCATTCAATAACTTCTAACTCCCATATCTCGCGAACGGATTGACGAACTCGAGAAATTCCTGTTGCATCTGAAAGCAGAAACTCGCCCGATTACAAAGGTATGTGTATTTTTCCGCTAGGCCATTGTAGTTATTGGTTTCGAGTATCAGTTTTGCGATAATTTTGATGGTTTCTCAAGCATTCCTTAACTTCAAACTCCCATATCTCACGAACGGATTGACGAACTCGAGAAATTCCTGTTGCATCTGACAGCAGAAACTCGCCCGATTACAACGGTATGTGTATTTTTCCTCTAGGCCATAGTAGTTATTGGTTTCGAGTATCAGACTTGCGAAAATTTTGATGGCTTCTCAAGCATTCCTTAACTTCAAACTCCCATATCTCGCGAACGGATTGACGAACTCGAGAAATTCCTGTTGCATCTGACAGCAGAAACTCCCCCGATGACAACGCTATGTGTATTTTTCCGCTAGGCCATTGTAGTTATTGGTTTCGAGTATCAGTCTTGCGATAATTTTGATGGTTTCTCAAGCATTCCTTAACTTCAAACTCCCATATCTCGCGAACGGATTGACGAACTCGAGAAATTCCTGTTGCATCTGACAGCAGAAACTCGCCCGATTACAACGAAATGTGTATTTTTCCTCTAGGCTATAGTAGTTATTGGTTCGAGTATCAGACTTGCGAAAATTTTGATGGTTTCTCAAGCATTCAATAACTTCTAACTCCCATATCTCGCGAACGGATTGACGAACTCGAGAAATTCCTGTTGTATCTGAAAGCAGAAACTCGCCCGATTACAACGGTACGTGTATTTTTCCCCAAGGCCTTTGTAGTTATTGGTTTCAAGTACCAGACTTGCGATAATTTTGATGGTTTCTCAAGCATTCCTTAACTTCAAACTCCCATATCTCGCGAACGGATTGACGAACTCGAGAATTTCCTATTGCATCTGAAAGCAGAAACTCGCCCGATTACAACGGTACGTGTATTTTTCCCCAAGGCCTTTGTAGTTATTGGTTTCGAGTATCAGACTTGCGATAATTTTGATGGTTTCTCAAGCATTCCTTAACTTCAAACTCCCATATCTCGCGAACGGATTGACGAACTCGAGAAATTCCTGTTGCATCTGACAGCAGAAACTCGTCCGATTACAACGGTATGTGTATTTTCCCCCTAGGCCATTGTAGTTATTGGTTTCGAGTATCAGACTTGCGAAAATTTTGATGGTTTCTCAAGCATTCCTTAACTTCAAATTCCCATATCTCGCGAACGGATTGAAGAACTCGAGAAACTCCTGTTGCATCTGAAAGCAGAAACTCGCCCGATTTCAACGGTATGTGTATTTTTCACCTAGGCCATAGTAGTTATTGGTTTCGAGTATCAGACTTGCGAAAATTTTGATGGTTTCTCAAGCATTCAATAACTTCTAACTCCCATATCTCGCGAACGGATTGACGAACTCGAGAAATTCGTGTTGCATCTGACAGCAGAAACTCGCCCGATTACAAAGGTATGTGTATTTTTCCGTTAGGCCATTGTAGTTATTGGTTTCGAGTATCAGTCTTGCGATAATTTTGATGGTTTCTCAAGCATTCCTTAACTTCAAACTCCCATATCTCGCGAACGGATTGAAGAACTCGAGAAACTCCTGTTGCATCTGAAAGCAGAAACTCGCCCGATTTCAACGGTATGTGTATTTTTCCCCTAGGCCATAGAAGTTATTGGTTTCGAGTATCAGACTTGCGAAAATTTTGATGGTTTCTCAAGCATTCAATAATTTCTAACTCCCACATCTCGCGAACGGAATGACGAACTCGAGAAATTCCTGTTGCATCTGAAAGTGGAGATACGCCCGATTACAAAGGTGTGTGCATTTTTCCCCTATGCCTTTGTAGTTATTGGTTTCGAGTACCAGACTTGCGAAAATTTTAATGGTTTCTCAACCATTCCTTAACTTGAAACTCCCATATCTCGCGAACGGAGTGACGCACTCGAGAAATTCCTGTTGCATCTGAAAGCAGAAACTCGCCCGATTACAACGGTATGTGTATTTTCCCCCTAGGCCATTGTAGTTATTGGTTTCGAGTATCAGACATGCGAAAATTTAGAGGGTTTCTCAACCATTCCTTAACTTCAAACTCCCACATCTCGCGAACGGATTAACGAACTCGAGAAATTCCTGTTGGATCTGAAAGTGGAAACTCGCCCGATTACAAAGGTATGTGTATTTTTCCCCTAGGCCTTTGTGGTTATTGGTTCCGAGTATCAGACTTGCGAGAATTTTGATGGTTTCTCAACCATTCCTTAATTTCAAACTCCCATATCTCGCGAACGGATTGACGAACTCGAGAATTTCCTATTGCATCTGAAAGCAGAACCTCGCCCGATTACAACGGTATGTGTATTTTTCCCCTTGGCAATTGTAGTTATTGGTTTCGAGTATCAGACTTGCGAAAATTTTGATGGTTTCTCAACCATTCCTTAACCTCAAACTCCCATATCTCGCGAACGGATTGACGAACTCGAGCATTTCCTATTGCATCTGAAAGCAGAAACTCGCCCGATTACAAAGGTATGTGTACTTTTCCCCTATGCCATTCCAGTTGTTGGTTTCGAGTATCAGACCAGCGAAAATTTTGATGGTTTCTCAAGCATGCCTTAACTTCAAACTTCCATATCTCGCGAACGGATAGACGAACTCGAGAATTTCCTATTGCATCTGAAAGCAGAAACTCGCCCGATTACAACGGTGTGAGTACTTTTCCCCTATGCCATTCCAGTTGGTGGTTTCGAGTAACAGACCAGCGAAAATTTTGATGGTTTCTCATGCATTCCTTAACTTCAAACTCCCATATCTCGCGAACGGATTGACGAACTCGAGAATTTCCTATTGCATCTGAAAGCAGAAACTCGCCCGATTACAACGGTATGTGTATTTTCCCCCTATGCCTCTTTAGTTATTGGTTTCGAGTATCAGACTTGCGAAAATTTTGATTGTTTCTCAACAATTCCTTAACTTGAAACTCCCATATCTCGCGAACGGAGTGACGCACTCGAGAAATTCCTGTTGCATCTGAAAGCAGAAACTCGCCCGATTACAACGGCATGTGTATTTTCCCCCTAGGCCATTGTAGTTATTGGTTTCGAGTATCAGACTTGCGTAAATTTTGAGGGTTTCTCAACCATTCCTTAAATTCAAACTCCCATATCTCGCGACCGGATTGACGAACTCGAGAATTTCCTATTGCATCTGAAAGCAGAAACTCGCCCGATTTCAAAGGTATGTGCATTTTTCCCCTAGACCTTTGTAGTTATTGGTTTCTAGCATCAGAATTGCGAAAATTTTGATGGGTTCTCAACCATTCCTTAACTTCAAACTCCCATATCTCGCGAACGGAATGACGAACTTGAGAAATTTCTGTTGCATCTGAAAGTGGAGACGCGCCCGATTACAAAGGTATGTGCATTTTTCCCCTAGGCCTTTGTAGTTATTGGTTTCGAGAATCCGACTTGCGAAAATTTTGATGGTTTCTCAACCATTCCTTAACTTGAAACTCCCATATCTCGCGAACGGAGTGACGCACTCGAGAAATTCCTGTTGCATCTGAAAGCAGAAACTCGCCCGATTACAACGGTGTGTGTAATTTCCTCCTACGCCATTGTAGTTATTGGTTTCCAGTATCAGACTTGCGAAAATTTTGATGGTTTCTCAAGCATTCAATAATTTCAAACTCCCATATCTCGCGAACGGATTGACGAACTCGAGAATTTCCTATTGCATCTGAAGGCAGAAACTCGCCCGATTTCAAAGGTATGTGCATTTTTCCCCTGGGCCTTTGTAGCTATCGGTTTCTAGCATCAGAATTGCGAAAAATTTGATGGTTTCTCAACTATTCCTTAACTTCGAACTCCCATATCTCGCGAACAGATTGACGAACTCGAGAATTTCCTATTGCATCTGAAAGCAGAAACTCGCCCGATTTCAACGGTATGTGCATTTTTGCCCTAGGCCATACTTGTTATTGGATTGGAGTATCAGACTTGCGAAAATTTTGATGGTTTCTCAGCCATTCCTTAACTTCAAACTCCCATATCTCGGGAACGGATTGACGAACTCGAGAATTTCCTATTGCATCTGAAAGCCGAAACTCGCCCGATTACAAAGGTATGTGCATTTTTCCCCTAGGCCTTTGTAGTTATTGGTTTCTAGCATCAGAATTGCGAAAGCTTTGATGGTTCCTCAACCATTCCTTAACTTCAAACTCCCATATCTAGCGAACGGAATGACGAACTCGAGAAATTCCTGTTGCATCTGAAAGTGGAGACTCGCCCGATTACAAACGTATGTTCATTTTTCCCCTATGCCTTTCTAGTTATTGGTTTCGAGTATCAGACTTGCGAAAATTTTGATGGTTTCTCAACCATTCCTTAATTTGAAACTCCCATATCTCGTGAACGGGGTGACGCACTCGAGAAATTCCTGTTGCATCTGAAAGCAGAAACTCGCCCGATTACAACGGTATGTGTATTTTCCCCCTAGGCCATTGTAGTTATTGGTTTCGAGTATCAGACTTGCGAAAATTTTGACGGTTTCTCAAGCATTCCTTAACTTCAAACTCCCATATCTCGCGAACGGATTGACGAACTCGAGAATTTCCTATTGCATCTGAATGCAGAATCTCGCCCGATTACAAAGGTATGTGCATTTTTCCCCTAGGCCTTTGTAGTTATCGGTTTCCAGCATCAGAATAGCGAAAATTTTGATGGTTTCTCAACCATTCCTTAAATTCGAACTCCCATATCTCGCGAACGGATTGACGAACTCGAGAATTTCCTATTGCATCTGAAAGCAGAAACTCGCCCGATTTCAACGGTATGTGCATTTTTGCCCTAGGCCATACTTGTTATTGGATTCGAGTATCAGACTTGCGAAAATTTTGATGGTTTCTCTAGCATTCCTTAACTTCAAACTACCATATCTCGCGAACGGATTGACGAACTCGAGAAACTCCTGTTGCATCTGAAAGCAGAAACTCGCCCTATTACAACGGTATGTGTATTTTCCCCCTAGGCCATTGTATTTATTGGTTTCGAGTATCAGACTTGCGAAAATTTTGATGGTTTCTCAACCATTCCTTAACCTCAAACTCCCATATCTCGCGAACGGATTGACGAACTCGAGCATTTCCTATTGCATCTGAAAGCAGAAACTCGCCCGATTACAAAGGTATGTGTACTTTTCCCCTATGCCATTCCAGTTGTTGGTTTCGAGTATCAGACCAGCGAAAATTTTGATGGTTTCTCAAGCATGCCTTAACTTCAAACTTCCATATCTCGCGAACGGATAGACGAACTCGAGAATTTCCTATTGCATCTGAAAGCAGAAACTCGCCCGATTACAACGGTGTGAGTACTTTTCCCCTATGCCATTCCAGTTGGTGGTTTCGAGTAACAGACCAGCGAAAATTTTGATGGTTTCTCATGCATTCCTTAACTTCAAACTCCCATATCTCGCGAACGGATTGACGAACTCGAGAATTTCCTATTGCATCTGAAAGCAGAAACTCGCCCGATTACAACGGTATGTGTATTTTCCCCCTATGCCTTTTTAGTTATTGGTTTCGAGTATCAGACTTGCGAAAATTTTGATTGTTTCTCAACAATTCCTTAACTTGAAACTCCCATATCTCGCGAACGGAGTGACGCACTCGAGAAATTCCTGTTGCATCTGAAAGCAGAAACTCGCCCGATTACAACGGTATGTGTATTTTCCCCCTAGGCCATTGTAGTTATTGGTTTCGAGTATCAGACTTGCGTAAATTTTGAGGGTTTCTCAACCATTCCTTAAATTCAAACTCCCATATCTCGCGACCGGATTGACGAACTCGAGAATTTCCTATTGCATCTGAAAGCAGAAACTCGCCCGATTTCAAAGGTATGTGCATTTTTCCCCTAGACCTTTGTAGTTATTGGTTTCTAGCATCAGAATTGCGAAAATTTTGATGGGTTCTCAACCATTCCTTAACTTCAAACTCCCATATCTCGCGAACGGAATGACGAACTTGAGAAATTTCTGTTGCATCTGAAAGTGGAGACGCGCCCGATTACAAAGGTATGTGCATTTTTCCCCTAGGCCTTTGTAGTTATTGGTTTCGAGAATCAGACTTGCGAAAATTTTGATGGTTTCTCAACCATTCCTTAACTTGAAACTCCCATATCTCGCGAACGGAGTGACGCACTCGAGAAATTCCTGTTGCATCTGAAAGCAGAAACTCGCCCGATTACAACGGTGTGTGTAATTTCCTCCTACGCCATTGTAGTTATTGGTTTCCAGTATCAGACTTGCGAAAATTTTGATGGTTTCTCAAGCATTCAATAATTTCAAACTCCCATATCTCGCGAACGGATTGACGAACTCGAGAATTTCCTATTGCATCTGAAGGCAGAAACTCGCCCGATTTCAAAGGTATGTGCATTTTTCCCCTGGGCCTTTGTAGCTATCGGTTTCTAGCATCAGAATTGCGAAAAATTTGATGGTTTCTCAACTATTCCTTAACTTCGAACTCCCATATCTCGCGAACAGATTGACGAACTCGAGAATTTCCTATTGCATCTGAAAGCAGAAACTCGCCCGATTTCAACGGTATGTGCATTTTTGCCCTAGGCCATACTTGTTATTGGATTGGAGTATCAGACTTGCGAAAATTTTGATGGTTTCTCAGCCATTCCTTAACTTCAAACTCCCATATCTCGGGAACGGATTGACGAACTCGAGAATTTCCTATTGCATCTGAAAGCCGAAACTCGCCCGATTACAAAGGTATGTGCATTTTTCCCTTAGGCCTTTGTAGTTATTGGTTTCTAGCATCAGAATTGCGAAAGCTTTGATGGTTCCTCAACCATTCCTTAACTTCAAACTCCCATATCTAGCGAACGGAATGACGAACTCGAGAAATTCCTGTTGCATCTGAAAGTGGAGACTCGCCCGATTACAAACGTATGTTCATTTTTCCCCTATGCCTTTCTAGTTATTGGTTTCGAGTATCAGACTTGCGAAAATTTTGATGGTTTCTCAACCATTCCTTAATTTGAAACTCCCATATCTCGTGAACGGGGTGACGCACTCGAGAAATTCCTGTTGCATCTGAAAGCAGAAACTCGCCCGATTACAACGGTATGTGTATTTTCCCCCTAGGCCATTGTAGTTATTGGTTTCGAGTATCAGACTTGCGAAAATTTTGACGGTTTCTCAAGCATTCCTTAACTTCAAACTCCCATATCTCGCGAACGGATTGACGAACTCGAGAATTTCCTATTGCATCTGAATGCAGAATCTCGCCCGATTACAAAGGTATGTGCATTTTTCCCCTAGGCCTTTGTAGTTATCGGTTTCCAGCATCAGAATAGCGAAAATTTTGATGGTTTCTCAACCATTCCTTAAATTCGAACTCCCATATCTCGCGAACGGATTGACGAACTCGAGAATTTCCTATTGCATCTGAAAGCAGAAACTCGCCCGATTTCAACGGTATGTGCATTTTTGCCCTAGGCCATACTTGTTATTGGATTCGAGTATCAGACTTGCGAAAATTTTGATGGTTTCTCTAGCATTCCTTAACTTCAAACTACCATATCTCGCGAACGGATTGACGAACTCGAGAAACTCCTGTTGCATCTGAAAGCAGAAACTCGCCCTATTACAACGGTATGTGTATTTTCCCCCTAGGCCATTGTATTTATTGGTTTCGAGTATCAGACTTGCGAAAATTTTGATGGTTTCTCAACCATTCCTTAACTTCAAACTCCAATATCTCGCGAACGGATTGACGAACTCGAGCATTTCCTATTGCATCTGAAAACAGAAACTCGCCCGATTACAAAGGTATGTGCATTTTTCCCCTAGGCCTTTGTAGTTATCGGTTTCCAGCATCAGAATTGCGAAAATTTTGATGGTTTCTCAAGCATTCCTTAACTTCAAACTCCCATATCTCACGAACGGATTGACGAACTCGAGAAATTCCTGTTGCATCTGACAGCAGAAACTCGCCCGATTACAACGGTATGTGTATTTTTCCTCTAGGCAATAGTAGTTATTGGTTTCCAACATCAGAATTGCGAAAATTTTGATGGTTTCTCAACCATTCCTTAACTTCGAACTCCCATATCTCGCGAACGGATTGACGAACTCGAGAATTTCCTATTGCATCCGAAAGCAGAAACTCGCCAGATTTCAACGGTATGTGCATTTTTGCCCTAGGCCATACTTGTTATTGGATTGGAGTATCAGACTTGCGAAAATTTTGATGGTTTCTCAGCCATTCCTTAACTTCAAACTCCCATATCTCGGGAACGGATTGACGAACTCGAGAATTTCCTATTGCATCTGAAAGCCGAAACTCGCCCGATTACAAAGGTATGTGCATTTTTCCCCTAGGCCTTTGTAGTTATTGGTTTCTAGCATCAGAATTGCGAAAGCTTTGATGGTTCCTCAACCATTCCTTAACTTCAAACTCCCATATCTAGCGAACGGAATGACGAACTCGAGAAATTCCTGTTGCATCTGAAAGTGGAGACTCGCCCGATTACAAACGTATGTTCATTTTTCCCCTATGCCTTTCTAGTTATTGGTTTCGAGTATCAGACTTGCGAAAATTTTGATGGTTTCTCAACCATTCCTTAATTTGAAACTCCCATATCTCGTGAACGGGGTGACGCACTCGAGAAGTTCCTGTTGCATCTGAAAGCAGAAACTCGCCCGATTACAACGGTATGTGTATTTTCCCCCTAGGCCATTGTAGTTATTGGTTTCGAGTATCAGACTTGCGAAAATTTTGACGGTTTCTCAAGCATTCCTTAACTTCAAACTCCCATATCTCGCGAACGGATTGACGAACTCGAGAATTTCCTATTGCATCTGAATGCAGAATCTCGCCCGATTACAAAGGTATGTGCATTTTTCCCCTAGGCCTTTGTAGTTATCGGTTTCCAGCATCAGAATAGCGAAAATTTTGATGGTTTCTCAACCATTCCTTAAATTCGAACTCCCATATCTCGCGAACGGATTGACGAACTCGAGAATTTCCTATTGCATCTGAAAGCAGAAACTCGCCCGATTTCAACGGTATGTGCATTTTTGCCCTAGGCCATACTTGTTATTGGATTCGAGTATCAGACTTGCGAAAATTTTGATGGTTTCTCTAGCATTCCTTAACTTCAAACTACCATATCTCGCGAACGGATTGACGAACTCGAGAAACTCCTGTTGCATCTGAAAGCAGAAACTCGCCCTATTACAACGGTATGTGTATTTTCCCCCTAGGCCATTGTATTTATTGGTTTCGAGTATCAGACTTGCGAAAATTTTGATGGTTTCTCAACCATTCCTTAACTTCAAACTCCAATATCTCGCGAACGGATTGACGAACTCGAGCATTTCCTATTGCATCTGAAAACAGAAACTCGCCCGATTACAAAGGTATGTGCATTTTTCCCCTAGGCCTTTGTAGTTATCGGTTTCCAGCATCAGAATTGCGAAAATTTTGATGGTTTCTCAAGCATTCCTTAACTTCAAACTCCCATATCTCACGAACGGATTGACGAACTCGAGAAATTCCTGTTGCATCTGACAGCAGAAACTCGCCCGATTACAACGGTATGTGTATTTTTCCTCTAGGCAATAGTAGTTATTGGTTTCCAACATCAGAATTGCGAAAATTTTGATGGTTTCTCAACCATTCCTTAACTTCGAACTCCCATATCTCGCGAACGGATTGACGAACTCGAGAATTTCCTATTGCATCTGAAAGCAGAAACTTGCCAGATTTCAACGGTATGTGCATTTTTGCCCTAGGCCATACTTGTTATTGGATTGGAGTATCAGACTTGCGAAAATTTTGATGGTTTCTCAGCCATTCCTTAACTTCAAACTCCCATATCTCGGGAACGGATTGACGAACTCGAGAATTTCCTATTGCATCTGAAAGCAGAAACTCGCCCAATTTCAACGGTATGTGTATTTTTCCCCTAGGCCATAGTAGTTATTGGTTTCGAGTATCAGACTTGCGAAAATTTTGATGGTTTCTCATGCATTCAATACATTCTAACTCCCATAGACGCGAACGGATTGACGAACTCGAGAAATTCCTGTTGCATCTGACAGCAGAAACTCGCCCGATTACAACGGTATGTGTATTTTTCCGCTAGGCCATTGTAGTTATTGGTTTCGAGTATCAGTCTTGCGATAATTTTGATGGTTTCTCAAGCATTCCTTAACTTCAAACTCCCATATCTCGCGAACGGATTGAAGAACTCGAGAAACTCCTGTTGCATCTAAAAGCAGATACTCGCCCGATTTCAACAGTATGTGTATTTTTCCCCTAGGCCATAATAGTTATTGGTTTCGAGTATCAGACTTGCGAAAATTTTGATGGTTTCTCAAGCATACAATACCTTCTAACTCCCATATCTCGCGAACGGATTGACGAACTCGAGAAATTCCTGTTGCATCTGACAGCAGAAACTCGCCCGATTACAACGGTATGTGTATTTTTCCGCTAGGCCATTGTAGTTATTGGTTTCGAGTATCAGTCTTGCGATAATTTTGATGGTTTCTCAAGCATTCCTTAACTTCAAACTCCCATATCTCGCGAACGGATTGACGAACTCGAGAAATTCCTGTTGCATCTGACAGCAGAAACTCGCCCGATTACAACGGTATGTGTATTTTTCCTCTAGGCCATAGTAGTTATTGGTTCGAGTATCAGACTTGCGAAAATTTTGATGGTTTCTCAAGCATTCAATAACTTCTAACTCCCATATCTCGCGAACGGATTGACGAACTCGAGAAATTCCTGTTGTATCTGAAAGCAGAAACTCGCCCGATTAGAACGGTATGTGTATTTTTCCGCTAGGCCATTGTAGTTATTGGTTTCGAGTATCAGTCTTGCGATAATTTTGATGGTTTCTCAAGCATTCCTTAACTTCAAACTCCCATATCTCGCGAACGGATTGACGAACTCGAGAAATTCCTGTTGCATCTGACAGCAGAAACTCGCCCGATTACAACGGTATGTGTATTTTTCCGCTAGGCCATTGTAGTTATTGGTTTCGAGTATCAGTCTTGCGATAATTTTGATGGTTTCTCAAGCATTCCTTAACTTCAAACTCCCATATCTCGCGAACGGATTGAAGAACTCGAGAAACTCCTGTTGCATCTGAAAGCAGAAACTTGCCCGATTTCAACGGTATGTGTATTCTTCCCCTAGGCCATAGTAGTTATTGGTTTCGAGTATCAGACTTGCGAAAATATTGATGGTTTCTCATGCATTCAATACCTTCTAACTCCCATATATCGCGAACGGATTGACGAACTCGAGAAATTCCTGTTGCATCTGAAAGCAGAAACTCGCCCGATTACAACGGTATGTGTATTTTCCCCCTAGGCCATTGTAGTTATTGGTTTCGAGTATCAGACTTGCGAAAATTTTGACGGTTTCTCAAGCATTCCTTAACTTCAAACTCCCATATCTCGCGAACGGATTGACGAACTCGAGAATTTCCTATTGCATCTGAATGCAGAATCTCGCCCGATTACAAAGGTATGTGCATTTTTCCCCTAGGCCTTTGTAGTTATCGGTTTCCAGCATCAGAATAGCGAAAATTTTGATGGTTTCTCAACCATTCCTTAAATTCGAACTCCCATATCTCGCGAACGGATTGACGAACTCGAGAATTTCCTATTGCATCTGAAAGCAGAAACTCGCCCGATTTCAACGGTATGTGCATTTTTGCCCTAGGCCATACTTGTTATTGGATTCGAGTATCAGACTTGCGAAAATTTTGATGGTTTCTCTAGCATTCCTTAACTTCAAACTCCCATATCTCGCGAACGGATTGACGAACTCGAGAAACTCCTGTTGCATCTGAAAGCAGAAACTCGCCCTATTACAACGGTATGTGTATTTTCCCCCTAGGCCATAGTAGTTATTGGTTTCGAGTATCAGACTTGCGAAAATATTGATGGTTTCTCATGCATTCAATACCTTCTAACTCCCATATATCGCGAACGGATTGACGAACTCGAGAAATTCCTGTTGCATCTGAAAGCAGAAACTCGCCCGATTACAACGGTATGTGTATTTTCCCCCTAGGCCATTGTAGTTATTGGTTTCGAGTATCAGACTTGCGAAAATTTTGACGGTTTCTCAAGCATTCAATAACTTCTAACTCCCATATCTCGCGAACGGATTGACGAACTCGAGAAATTCCTGTTGTATCTGAAAGCAGAAACTCGCCCGATTAGAACGGTATGTGTATTTTTCCGCTAGGCCATTGTAGTTATTGGTTTCGAGTATCAGTCTTGCGATAATTTTGATGGTTTCTCAAGCATTCCTTAACTTCAAACTCCCATATCTCGCGAACGGATTGACGAACTCGAGAAATTCCTGTTGCATCTGACAGCAGAAACTCGCCCGATTACAACGGTATGTGTATTTTTCCGCTAGGCCATTGTAGTTATTGGTTTCGAGTATCAGTCTTGCGATAATTTTGATGGTTTCTCAAGCATTCCTTAACTTCAAACTCCCATATCTCGCGAACGGATTGAAGAACTCGAGAAACTCCTGTTGCATCTGAAAGCAGAAACTTGCCCGATTTCAACGGTATGTGTATTCTTCCCCTAGGCCATAGTAGTTATTGGTTTCGAGTATCAGACTTGCGAAAATATTGATGGTTTCTCATGCATTCAATACCTTCTAACTCCCATATATCGCGAACGGATTGACGAACTCGAGAAATTCCTGTTGCATCTGAAAGCAGAAACTCGCCCGATTACAACGGTATGTGTATTTTCCCCCTAGGCCATTGTAGTTATTGGTTTCGAGTATCAGACTTGCGAAAATTTTGACGGTTTCTCAAGCATTCCTTAACTTCAAACTCCCATATCTCGCGAACGGATTGACGAACTCGAGAATTTCCTATTGCATCTGAATGCAGAATCTCGCCCGATTACAAAGGTATGTGCATTTTTCCCCTAGGCCTTTGTAGTTATCGGTTTCCAGCATCAGAATAGCGAAAATTTTGATGGTTTCTCAACCATTCCTTAAATTCGAACTCCCATATCTCGCGAACGGATTGACGAACTCGAGAATTTCCTATTGCATCTGAAAGCAGAAACTCGCCCGATTTCAACGGTATGTGCATTTTTGCCCTAGGCCATACTTGTTATTGGATTCGAGTATCAGACTTGCGAAAATTTTGATGGTTTCTCTAGCATTCCTTAACTTCAAACTCCCATATCTCGCGAACGGATTGACGAACTCGAGAAACTCCTGTTGCATCTGAAAGCAGAAACTCGCCCTATTACAACGGTATGTGTATTTTCCCCCTAGGCCATTGTATTTATTGGTTTCGAGTATCAGACTTGCGAAAATTTTGATGGTTTCTCAACCATTCCTTAACTTCAAACTCCAATATCTCGCGAACGGATTGACGAACTCGAGCATTTCCTATTGCATCTGAAAACAGAAACTCGCCAGATTTCAACGGTATGTGCATTTTTGCCCTAGGCCATACTTGTTATTGGATTCGAGTATCAGACTTGCGAAAATTTTGATGGTTTCTCACGCATTCAATACCTTCTAACTCCCATATATCGCGAACGGATTGAAGAACTCGAGAAACTCCTGTTGCATCTGAAAGCAGAAACTCGCCCGATTTCAACGGTATGTGTATTTTTCCCCTAGGCCATAGTAGTTATTGGTTTCGAGTATCAGACTTGCGAAAATTTTGATGGTTTCTCATGCATTCAATACCTTCTAACTCCCATAGACGCGAACGGATTGACGAACTCGAGAAATTCCTGTTGCATCTGACAACAGAAACTCGCCCGATTACAACGGTATGTGTATTTTTCCGCTAGGCCATTGTAGTTATTGCTTTCGAGTATCAGTCTTGCGATAATTTTGATGGTTTCTCAAGCATTCCTTAACTTCAAACTCCCACATCTCGCGAACGTATTGAAGAACTCGAGAAACTCCTGTTGCATCGGAAAGCAGAAACTCGCCCGATTTCAACGGTATGTGTATTTTTCCCCTAGGCCATAGTAGTTATTGGTTTCGAGTATCAGACTTGCGAAAATTTTGATGGTTTCTCATGCATTCAATACATTCTAACTCCCATAGACGCGAACGGATTGACGAACTCGAGAAATTCCTGTTGCATCTGACAGCAGAAACTCGCCCGATTACAACGGTATGTGTATTTTTCCGCTAGGCCATTGTAGTTATTGGTTTCGAGTATCAGTCTTGCGATAATTTTGATGGTTTCTCAAGCATTCCTTAACTTCAAACTCCCATATCTCGCGAACGGATTGAAGAACTCGAGAAACTCCTGTTGCATCTAAAAGCAGATACTCGCCCGATTTCAACAGTATGTGTATTTTTCCCCTAGGCCATAATAGTTATTGGTTTCGAGTATCAGACTTGCGAAAATTTTGATGGTTTCTCAAGCATACAATACCTTCTAACTCCCATATCTCGCGAACGGATTGACGAACTCGAGAAATTCCTGTTGCATCTGACAGCAGAAACTCGCCCGATTACAACGGTATGTGTATTTTTCCGCTAGGCCATTGTAGTTATTGGTTTCGAGTATCAGTCTTGCGATAATTTTGATGGTTTCTCAAGCATTCCTTAACTTCAAACTCCCATATCTCGCGAACGGATTGACGAACTCGAGAAATTCCTGTTGCATCTGACAGCAGAAACTCGCCCGATTACAACGGTATGTGTATTTTTCCTCTAGGCCATAGTAGTTATTGGTTCGAGTATCAGACTTGCGAAAATTTTGATGGTTTCTCAAGCATTCAATAACTTCTAACTCCCATATCTCGCGAACGGATTGACGAACTCGAGAAATTCCTGTTGTATCTGAAAGCAGAAACTCGCCCGATTAGAACGGTATGTGTATTTTTCCGCTAGGCCATTGTAGTTATTGGTTTCGAGTATCAGTCTTGCGATAATTTTGATGGTTTCTCAAGCATTCCTTAACTTCAAACTCCCATATCTCGCGAACGGATTGACGAACTCGAGAAATTCCTGTTGCATCTGACAGCAGAAACTCGCCCGATTACAACGGTATGTGTATTTTTCCGCTAGGCCATTGTACTTATTGGTTTCGAGTATCAGTCTTGCGATAATTTTGATGGTTTCTCAAGCATTCCTTAACTTCAAACTCCCATATCTCGCGAACGGATTGAAGAACTCGAGAAACTCCTGTTGCATCTGAAAGCAGAAACTTGCCCGATTTCAACGGTATGTGTATTCTTCCCCTAGGCCATAGTAGTTATTGGTTTCGAGTATCAGACTTGCGAAAATATTGATGGTTTCTCATGCATTCAATACCTTCTAACTCCCATATATCGCGAACGGATTGACGAACTCGAGAAATTCCTGTTGCATCTGAAAGCAGAAACTCGCCCGATTACAACGGTATGTGTATTTTCCCCCTAGGCCATTGTAGTTATTGGTTTCGAGTATCAGACTTGCGAAAATTTTGACGGTTTCTCAAGCATTCCTTAACTTCAAACTCCCATATCTCGCGAACGGATTGACGAACTCGAGAATTTCCTATTGCATCTGAATGCAGAATCTCGCCCGATTACAAAGGTATGTGCATTTTTCCCCTAGGCCTTTGTAGTTATCGGTTTCCAGCATCAGAATAGCGAAAATTTTGATGGTTTCTCAACCATTCCTTAAATTCGAACTCCCATATCTCGCGAACGGATTGACGAACTCGAGAATTTCCTATTGCATCTGAAAGCAGAAACTCGCCCGATTTCAACGGTATGTGCATTTTTGCCCTAGGCCATACTTGTTATTGGATTCGAGTATCAGACTTGCGAAAATTTTGATGGTTTCTCTAGCATTCCTTAACTTCAAACTCCCATATCTCGCGAACGGATTGACGAACTCGAGAAACTCCTGTTGCATCTGAAAGCAGAAACTCGCCCTATTACAACGGTATGTGTATTTTCCCCCTAGGCCATTGAATTTATTGGTTTCGAGTATCAGACTTGCGAAAATTTTGATGGTTTCTCAACCATTCCTTAACTTCAAACTCCAATATCTCGCGAACGGATTGACGAACTCGAGCATTTCCTATTGCATCTGAAAACAGAAACTCGCCAGATTTCAACGGTATGTGCATTTTTGCCCTAGGCCATACTTGTTATTGGATTCGAGTATCAGACTTGCGAAAATTTTGATTGTTTCTCACGCATTCAATACCTTCTAACTCCCATATATCGCGAACGGATTGAAGAACTCGAGAAACTCCTGTTGCATCTGAAAGCAGAAACTCGCCCGATTTCAACGGTATGTGTATTTTTCCCCTAGGCCATAGTAGTTATTGGTTTCGAGTATCAGACATGCGAAAATTGTGATGGTTTCTCAACCATTCCTCAACTTCAAACTCCCATATCTCGCGAACGGATTGACGAACTCGAGAATTTCCTATTGCATCTGAAAGCAGAAACTCGCCCGATTACAACGGTACGTGTATTTTTCCCCAAGGCCTTTGTAGTTATTGGTTTCGAGTATCAGACTTGCGATAATTTTGATGGTTTCTCAAGCATTCCTTAACTTCAAACTCCCATATCTCGCGAACGGATTGACGAACTCGAGAAATTCCTGTTGCATCTGACAGCAGAAACTCGTCCGATTACAACGGTATGTGTATTTTCCCCCTAGGCCATTGTAGTTATTGGTTTCGAGTATCAGACTTGCGAAAATTTTGATGGTTTCTCAAGCATTCCTTAACTTCAAACTCCCATATCTCGCGAACGGATTGACGAACTCGAGAAATTCCTGTTGCATCTGACAGCAGAAACTCCCCCGATTACAACGGTATGTGTATTTTTCCCCTAGGCCATAGTAGTTATTGGTTTCGAGTATCAGACTTGCGAAAATTTTGATGGTTTCTCACGCATTCAATACCTTCTAACTCCCATATATCGCGAACGGATTGAAGAACTCGAGAAACTCCTGTTGCACCTGAAAACAGAAACTCGCCCGATTTCAACGGTATGTGTATTTTTCCGCTAGGCCATTGTAGTTATTGCTTTCGAGTATCAGTCTTGCGATAATTTTGATGGTTTCTCAAGCATTCCTTAACTTCAAACTCCCATATCTCGCGAACGGATTGACGAACTCGAGAAATTCCTGTTGCATCTGACAGCAGAAACTCGCCCGATTACAAAGGTATGTGTATTTTTCCGCTAGGCCATTGTAGTTATTGGTTTCGAGTATCAGTCTTGCGATAATTTTGATGGTTTCTCAAGCATTCCTTAACTTCAAACTCCCATATCTCGCGAACGGATTGACGAACTCGAGAAATTCGTGTTGCATCTGAAAGCAGAAACTCGCCCGATTTCAACGGTATGTGTATTTTTCCCCTAGGCCATAGTAGTTATTGGTTTCGAGTATCAGACTTGCGAAAATTTTGATGGTTTCTCACGCATTCAATACCTTCTAACTCCCATATATCGCGAACGGATTGAAGAACTCGAGAAACTTCTGTTGCATCTGAAAGCAGAAACTCGCCCGATTTCAACGGTATGTGTATTTTTCCCCTAGGCCATAGTAGTTATTGGTTTCGAGTATCAGACTTGCGAAAATTTTGATGGTTTCTCATGCATTCAATACCTTCTAACTCCCATATATCGCGAACGGATTGACGAACTCGAGAAATTCCTGTTGCATCTGACAGCAGAAACTCTCCCGATTACAACGCTATGTGTATTTTTCCGCTAGGCCATTGTAGTTATTGGTTTCGAGTATCAGTCTTGCGATAATTTTGATGGTTTCTCAAGCATTCCTTAACTTCAAACTCCCATATCTCGCGAACGGATTGACGAACTCGAGAAATTCCTGTTGCATCTGACAGCAGAAACTCGCCCGATTACAACGCTATGTGTATTTTTCCGCTAGGCCATTGTAGTTATTGGTTTCGAGTATCAGTCTTGCGATAATTTTGATGGTTTCTCAAGCATTCCTTAACTTCAAACTCCCATATCTCGCGAACGGATTGACGAACTCGAGAAATTCGTGTTGCATCTGACAGCAGAAACTCGCCCGATTACAACGGTATGCGTATTTTCCCCCTAGGCCATTGTAGTTATTGGTTTCGAGTATCAGACTTGCGAAAATTTTGATGGTTTCTCAAGCATTCCTTAACTTCAAATTCCCATATCTCGCGAACGGATTGAAGAACTCGAGAAACTCCTGTTGCATCTGAAAGCAGAAACTCGCCCGATTTCAACGGTATGTGTATTTTTCACCTAGGCCATAGTAGTTATTGGTTTCGAGTATCAGACTTGCGAAAATTTTGATGGTTTCTCAAGCATTCAATAACTTCTAACTCCCATATCTCGCGAACGGATTGACAAACTCGAGAAATTCCTGTTGCATCTGAAAGCAGAAACTCGCCCGATTACAAAGGTATGAGTATTTTTCCGCTAGGCCATTGTAGTTATTGGTTTCGAGTATCAGTCTTGCGATAATTTTGATGGTTTCTCGAGCATTCCTTAACTTCAAACTCCCATATCTCACGCACGGATTGACGAACTCGAGAAATTCCTGTTGCATCTGACAGCAGAAACTCGCCCGATTACAACGGTATGTGTATTTTTCCTCTAGGCCATAGTAGTTATTGGTTTCGAGTATCAGACTTGCGAAAATTTTGATGGCTTCTCAAGCATTCCTTAACTTCAAACTCCCATATCTCGCGAACGGATTGAAGAACTCGAGAAACTCCTGTTGCATCTGAAAGCAGAAACTCGCCCGATTACAACGGTACGTGTATTTTTGCCCTAGGCCATAGTAGTTATTGGTTTCGAGTATCAGACATGCGAAAATTGTGATGGTTTCTCAACCATTCCTCAACTTCAAACTCCCATATCTCGCGAACGGATTGACGAACTCGAGAATTTCCTATTGCATCTGAAAGCAGAAACTCGCCCGATCACAACGGTACGTGTATTTTTCCCCAAGGCCTTTGTAGTTATTGGTTTCGAGTATCAGACTTGCGATAATTTTGATGGTTTCTCAAGCATTCCTTAACTTCAAACTCCCATATCTCGCGAACGGATTGACGAACTCGAGAAATTCCTGTTGCATCTGACAGCAGAAACTCGTCCGATTACAACGGTATGTGTATTTTCCCCCTAGGCCATTGTAGTTATTGGTTTCGAGTATCAGACTTGCGAAAATTTTGATGGTTTCTCAAGCATTCCTTAACTTCAAACTCCCATATCTCGCGAACGGATTGACGAACTCGAGAAATTCCTGTTCCATATGACAGCAGAAACTCCCCCGATTACAACGGTATGTGTATTTTTCCGCTAGGCCATTGTAGTTATTGGTTTCGAGTATCAGTCTTGCGATAATTTTGATGGTTTCTCAAGCATTCCTTAACTTCAAACTCCCATATCTCGCGAACGGATTGACGAACTCGAGAAATTCCTGTTGCATCTGACAGCAGAAACTCGCCCGATTACAACGGTATGTGTATTTTTCCTCTAGGCCATAGTAGTTATTGGTTCGAGTATCAGACTTGCGAAAATTTTGATGGTTTCTCAAGCATTCAATAACTTCTAACTCCCATATCTCGCGAACGGATTGACGAACTCGAGAAATTCCTGTTGTATCTGAAAGCAGAAACTCGCCCGATTACAACGGTATGTGTATTTTTCCGCTAGGCCATTGTAGTTATTGGTTTCGAGTATCAGTCTTGCGATAATTTTGATGGTTTCTCAAGCATTCCTTAACTTCAAACTCCCATATCTCGCGAACGGATTGACGAACTCGAGAAATTCCTGTTGCATCTGACAGCAGAAACTCGCCCGATTACAACGGTATGTGTATTTTTCCGCTAGGCCATTGTAGTTATTGGTTTCGAGTATCAGTCTTGCGATAATTTTGATGGTTTCTCAAGCATTCCTTAACTTCAAACTCCCATATCTCGCGAACGGATTGAAGAACTCGAGAAACTCCTGTTGCATCTGAAAGCAGAAACTTGCCCGATTTCAACGGTATGTGTATTTTTCCCCTAGGCCATAGTAGTTATTGGTTTCGAGTATCAGACTTGCGAAAATATTGATGGTTTCTCATGCATTCAATACCTTCTAACTCCCATATATCGCGAACGGATTGACGAACTCGAGAAATTCCTGTTGCATCTGACAGCAGAAACTCGCCCGATTACAACGGTATGTGTATTTTTCCGCTAGGCCATTGTAGTTATTGGTTTCGAGTATCAGTCTTGCGATAATTTTGATGGTTTCTCAAGCATTCCTTAACTTCAAACTCCCATATCTCGCGAACCGATTGACGAACTCGAGAAATTCGTGTTGCATCTGACAGCAGAAACTCGCCCGATTACAACGGTATGCGTATTTTCCCCCTAGGCCATTGTAGTTATTGGTTTCGAGTATCAGACTTGCGAAAATTTTGATGGTTTCTCAAGCATTCCTTAACTTCAAATTCCCATATCTCGCGAACGGATTGAAGAACTCGAGAAACTCCTGTTGCATCTGACAGCAGAAACTCGCCCGATTACAACGGTATGTGTATTTTTCCTCTAGGCCATAGTAGTTATTGGTTTCGAGTATCAGACTTGCGAAAATTTTGATGGTTTCTCAAGCATTCCTTAACTTCAAACTCCCATATCTCGCGAACGGATTGACGAACTCGAGAAATTCGTGTTGCATCTGACAGCAGAAACTCGCCCGATTACAACGGTATGCGTATTTTCCCCCTAGGCCATTGTAGTTATTGGTTTCGAGTATCAGACTTGCGAAAATTTTGATGGTTTCTCAAGCATTCCTTAACTTCAAATTCCCATATCTCGCGAACGGATTGAAGAACTCGAGAAACTCCTGTTGCATCTGAAAGCAGAAACTCGCCCGATTTCAACGGTATGTGTATTTTTCACCTAGGCCATAGTAGTTATTGGTTTCGAGTATCAGACTTGCGAAAATTTTGATGGTTTCTCAAGCATTCAATAACTTCTAACTCCCATATCTCGCGAACGGATTGACAAACTCGAGAAATTCCTGTTGCATCTGAAAGCAGAAACTCGCCCGATTACAAAGGTATGAGTATTTTTCCGCTAGGCCATTGTAGTTATTGGTTTCGAGTATCAGTCTTGCGATAATTTTGATGGTTTCTCGAGCATTCCTTAACTTCAAACTCCCATATCTCACGCACGGATTGACGAACTCGAGAAATTCCTGTTGCATCTGACAGCAGAAACTCGCCCGATTACAACGGTATGTGTATTTTTCCTCTAGGCCATAGTAGTTATTGGTTTCGAGTATCAGACTTGCGAAAATTTTGATGGCTTCTCAAGCATTCCTTAACTTCAAACTCCCATATCTCGCGAACGGATTGAAGAACTCGAGAAACTCCTGTTGCATCTGAAAGCAGAAACTCGCCCGATTACAACGGTACGTGTATTTTTGCCCTAGGCCATAGTAGTTATTGGTTTCGAGTATCAGACATGCGAAAATTGTGATGGTTTCTCAACCATTCCTCAACTTCAAACTCCCATATCTCGCGAACGGATTGACGAACTCGAGAATTTCCTATTGCATCTGAAAGCAGAAACTCGCCCGATCACAACGGTACGTGTATTTTTCCCCAAGGCCTTTGTAGTTATTGGTTTCGAGTATCAGACTTGCGATAATTTTGATGGTTTCTCAAGCATTCCTTAACTTCAAACTCCCATATCTCGCGAACGGATTGACGAACTCGAGAAATTCCTGTTGCATCTGACAGCAGAAACTCGTCCGATTACAACGGTATGTGTATTTTCCCCCTAGGCCATTGTAGTTATTGGTTTCGAGTATCAGACTTGCGAAAATTTTGATGGTTTCTCAAGCATTCCTTAACTTCAAACTCCCATATCTCGCGAACGGATTGACGAACTCGAGAAATTCCTGTTCCATATGACAGCAGAAACTCCCCCGATTACAACGGTATGTGTATTTTTCCGCTAGGCCATTGTAGTTATTGGTTTCGAGTATCAGTCTTGCGATAATTTTGATGGTTTCTCAAGCATTCCTTAACTTCAAACTCCCATATCTCGCGAACGGATTGACGAACTCGAGAAATTCCTGTTGCATCTGACAGCAGAAACTCGCCCGATTACAACGGTATGTGTATTTTTCCTCTAGGCCATAGTAGTTATTGGTTCGAGTATCAGACTTGCGAAAATTTTGATGGTTTCTCAAGCATTCAATAACTTCTAACTCCCATATCTCGCGAACGGATTGACGAACTCGAGAAATTCCTGTTGTATCTGAAAGCAGAAACTCGCCCGATTACAACGGTATGTGTATTTTTCCGCTAGGCCATTGTAGTTATTGGTTTCGAGTATCAGTCTTGCGATAATTTTGATGGTTTCTCAAGCATTCCTTAACTTCAAACTCCCATATCTCGCGAACGGATTGACGAACTCGAGAAATTCCTGTTGCATCTGACAGCAGAAACTCGCCCGATTACAACGGTATGTGTATTTTTCCGCTAGGCCATTGTAGTTATTGGCTTCGAGTATCAGTCTTGCGATAATTTTGATGGTTTCTCAAGCATTCCTTAACTTCAAACTCCCATATCTCGCGAACGGATTGAAGAACTCGAGAAACTCCTGTTGCATCTGAAAGCAGAAACTTGCCCGATTTCAACGGTATGTGTATTTTTCCCCTAGGCCATAGTAGTTATTGGTTTCGAGTATCAGACTTGCGAAAATATTGATGGTTTCTCATGCATTCAATACCTTCTAACTCCCATATATCGCGAACGGATTGACGAACTCGAGAAATTCCTGTTGCATCTGACAGCAGAAACTCGCCCGATTACAACGGTATGTGTATTTTTCCGCTAGGCCATTGTAGTTATTGGTTTCGAGTATCAGTCTTGCGATAATTTTGATGGTTTCTCAAGCATTCCTTAACTTCAAACTCCCATATCTCGCGAACCGATTGACGAACTCGAGAAATTCGTGTTGCATCTGACAGCAGAAACTCGCCCGATTACAACGGTATGCGTATTTTCCCCCTAGGCCATTGTAGTTATTGGTTTCGAGTATCAGACTTGCGAAAATTTTGATGGTTTCTCAAGCATTCCTTAACTTCAAATTCCCATATCTCGCGAACGGATTGAAGAACTCGAGAAACTCCTGTTGCATCTGACAGCAGAAACTCGCCCGATTACAACGGTATGTGTATTTTTCCTCTAGGCCATAGTAGTTATTGGTTTCGAGTATCAGACTTGCGAAAATTTTGATGGTTTCTCAAGCATTCAATAACTTCTAACTCCCATATCTCGCGAACGGATTGACGAACTCGAGAAATTCCTGTTGCATCTGACAGCAGAAACTCGCCCGATTACAAAGGTATGTGTATTTTTCCGTTAGGCCATTGTAGTTATTGGTTTCGAGTATCAGTCTTGCGATAATTTTGATGGTTTCTCAAGCATTCCTTAACTTCAAACTCCCATATCTCGCGAACGGATTGACGAACTCGGGAATTTCCTATTGCATCTGAAAGCAGAAACTCGCCCGATTACAACGGTACGTGTATTTTTCCCCAAGGCCTTTGTAGTTATTGGTTTCGAGTATCAGACTTGCGATAATTTTGATGGTTTCTCAAGCATTCCTTAACTTCAAACTCCCATATCTCGCGAACGGATTGACGAACTCGAGAAATTCCTGTTGCATCTGACAGCAGAAACTCGTCCGATTACAACGGTATGTGTATTTTCCCCCTAGGCCATTGTAGTTATTGGTTTCGGGTATCAGACTTGCGAAAATTTTGATGGTTTCTCAAGCATTCCTTAACTTCAAACTCCCATATCTCGCGAATGGATAGAAGAACTCGAGAAACTCCTGTTGCATCTGAAAGCAGAAACTCGCCCGATTTCAACGGTATGTGTATTTTTCCCCTAGGCCATAGAAGTTATTGGTTTCGAGTATCAGACTTGCGAAAATTTTGATGGTTTCTCAAGCATTCCTTAACTTCAAACCCCCATATCTCGCGAACGGATTGAAGAACTCGAGAAGCTCCTGTTGCCTCTGAAAGCAGAAACTCGCCCGATTACAACGGTACGTGTATTTTTGCCCTAGGCCATAGTAGTTATTGGTTTCGAGTATCAGACATGCGAAAATTGTGATGGTTCTCAACCATTACTCAACTTCAAACTCCCATATCTCGCGAACGGATTGAAGAACTCGAGAAACTCCTGTTGCATCTGAAGGCAGAAACTCGCCCGATTTCAACGGTATGTGTATTTTTACCCTAGGCCATAGTAGTTATTGGTTTCGAGTATCAGACTTGCGATAATTTTGATGGTTTCTCAAGCATTCAATAACTTCTAACTCCCATATCTCGCGAACGGATTGACGAACTCGAGAAATTCCTGTTGCATCTGACAGCAGAAACTCGCCCGATTACAACGGTATGAGTATTTTTCGACTAGGCCATTGTAGTTATTGGTTTCGAGTATCAGCCTTGCGATAATTTTGATGGTTTCTCAAGCATTCCTTAACTTCAAGCTCCCATATCTCGCGAACGGATTGACGAACTCGAGAAATTCCTGTTGCATCTGACAGCAGAAACTCGCCCGATTACAACGGTATGTGTATTTTTCCTCTAGGCCATAGTAGTTATTGGTTTCGAGTATCAGACTTGCGAAAATTTTGATGGTTTCTCAAGCATTCAATAACTTCTAACTCCCATATCTCGCGAACGGATTGACGAACTCGAGAAATTCCTGTTGCATCTGAAAGCAGAAACTCGCCCGATTACAACGGTATGTGCATTTTTGCCCTAGGCCATAGCAGTTATTGGTTTCGAGTATCAGTCTTGCGATAATTTTGATGGTTTCTCATTCATTCCTTAACTTCAAACTCCCATATCTCGCGAACGGATTGACGAACTCGAGAAATTCCTGTTGCATCTGACAGCAGAAACTCGCCCGATTACAACGGTATGCGTATTTTCCCCCTAGGCCATTGTAGTTATTGGTTTCGAGTATCAGACTTGCGAAAATTTTGATGGTTTCTCAAGCATTCCTTAACTTCAAATTCCCATATCTCGCGAACGGATTGACGAACTCGAGAAATTCCTGTTGCATCTGACAGCAGAAACTCGCCCGATTACAACGGTATGCGTATTTTCCCCCTAGGCCATTGTAGTTATTGGTTTCGAGTATCAGACTTGCGAAAATTTTGATGGTTTCTCAAGCATTCCTTAACTTCAAATTCCCATATCTCGCGAACGGATTGAAGAACTCGAGAAACTCCTGTTGCATCTGAAAGCAGAAACTCGCCCGATTTCAACGGTATGTGTATTTTTCACCTAGGCCATAGTAGTTATTGGTTTCGAGTATCAGACTTGCGAAAATTTTGAAGGTTTCTCAAGCATTCAATAACTTCTAACTCCCATATCTCGCGAACGGATTGACGAACTCGAGAAATTCCTATTGCATCTGAAAGCAGAAACTCGCCCGATTACAAAGGTATGTGTATTTTTCCGCTAGGCCATTGTAGTTATTGGTTTCGAGTATCAGTCTTGCGATAATTTTGATGGTTTCTCGAGCATTCCTTAACTTCAAACTCCCATATCTCACGAACGGATTGACGAACTCGAGTAATTCCTGTTGCATCTGACAGCAGAAACTCGCCCGATTACAACGGTATGTGTATTTTTCCTCTAGGCCATAGTAGTTATTGGTTTCGAGTATCAGACTTGCGAAAATTTTGATGGCTTCTCAAGCATTCCTTAACTTCAAACTCCCATATCTCGCGAACAGATTGAAGAACTCGAGAAAGTCCTGTTGCATCTGAAAGCAGAAACTCGCCCGATTACAACGGTACGTGTATTTTTGCCCTAGGCCATAGTAGTTATTGGTTTCGAGTATCAGACATGCGAAAATTGTGATGGTTTCTCAACCATTCCTCAACTTCAAACTCCCATATCTCGCGAACGGATTGACGAACTCGAGAATTTCCTATTGCATCTGAAAGCAGAAACTCGCCCGATTACAACGGTACGTGTATTTTTCCCCAAGGCCTTTGTAGTTATTGGTTTCGAGTATCAGACTTGCGATAATTTTGATGGTTTCTCAAGCATTCCTTAACTTCAAACTCCCATATCTCGCGAACGGATTGACGAACTCGAGAAATTCCTGTTGCATCTGACAGCAGAAACTCGTCCGATTACAACGGTATGTGTATTTTCCCCCTAGGCCATTGTAGTTATTGGTTTCGAGTATCAGACTTGCGAAAATTTTGATGGTTTCTCAAGCATTCCTTAACTTCAAACTCCCATATCTCGCGAACGGATTGACGAACTCGAGAAATTCCTGTTGCATCTGACAGCAGAAACTCCCCCGATTACAACGGTATGTGTATTTTTCCGCTAGGCCATTGTTGTTATTGGTTTCGAGTATCAGTCTTGCGATAATTTTGATGGTTTCTCAAGCATTCCTTAACTTCAAACTCCCATATCTCGCGAACGGATTGACGAACTCGAGAAATTCCTGTTGCATCTGACAGCAGAAACTCGCCCGATTACAACGGTATGTGTATTTTTCCTCTAGGCCATAGTAGTTATTGGTTCGAGTATCAGACTTGTGAAAATTTTGATGGTTTCTCAAGCATTCAATAACTTCTAAATCCCATATCTCGCGAACGGATTGACGAACTCGAGAAACTCCTGTTGCCTCTGAAAGCAGAAACTCGCCCGATTACAACGGTACGTGTATTTTTGCCCTAGGCCATAGTAGTTATTGGTTTCGAGTATCAGACATGCGAAAATTGTGATGGTTCTCAACCATTCCTCAACTTCAAACTCCCATATCTCGCGAACGGATTGAAGAACTCGAGAAACTCCTGTTGCATCTGAAGGCAGAAACTCGCCCGATTTCAACGGTATGTGTATTTTTCCCCTAGGCCATAGTAGTTATTGGTTTCGAGTATCAGACTTGCGATAATTTTGATGGTTTCTCAAGCATTCAATAACTTCTAACTCCCATATCTCGCGAACGGATTGACGAACTCGAGAAATTCCTGTTGCATCTGACAGCAGAAACTCGCCCGATTACAACGGTATGAGTATTTTTCGACTAGGCCATTGTAGTTATTGGTTTCGAGTATCAGTCTTGCGATAATTTTGATGGTTTCTCAAGCATTCCTTAACTTCAAACTCCCATATCTCGCGAACGGATTGACGAACTCGAGAATTTCCTATTGCATCTGAAAGCAGAAACTCGCCCGATTACAACGGTACGTGTATTTTTCCCCAAGGCCTTTGTAGTTATTGGTTTCGAGTATCAGACTTGCGATAATTTTGATGGTTTCTCAAGCATTCCTTAACTTCAAACTCCCATATCTCGCGAACGGATTGACGAACTCGAGAAATTCCTGTTGCATCTGACAGCAGAAACTCGTCCGATTACAACGGTATGTGTATTTTCCCCCTAGGCCATTGTAGTTATTGGTTTCGGGTATCAGACTTGCGAAAATTTTGATGGTTTCTCAAGCATTCCTTAACTTCAAACTCCCATATCTCGCGAACGGATTGAAGAACTCGAGAAACTCCTGTTGCATCTGAAAGTAGAAACTCGCCCGATTTCAACGGTATGTGTATTTTTCCCCTAGGCCATAGAAGTTATTGGTTTCGAGTATCAGACTTGCGAAAATTTTGATGGTTTCTCAAGCATTCAATAATTTCTAACTCCCACATCTCGCGAACGGATTGACGAACTCGAGAAATTCCTGTTGCATCTGAAAGCAGAAACTCGCCCGATTACAACGGTATGTGTATTTTTCCCTAGGTCATTGTAGTTATTGGTTTCGAGTATCAGACTTGCGAAAATTTTGATGGTTTCTCAAGCATTCCTTAACTTCAAACCCCCATATCTCGCGAACGGATTGAAGAACTCGAGAAACTCCTGTTGCCTCTGAAAGCAGAAACTCGCCCGATTACAACGGTACGTGTATTTTTGCCCTAGGCCATAGTAGTTATTGGTTTCGAGTATCAGACATGCGAAAATTGTGATGGTTCTCAACCATTCCTCAACTTCAAACTCCCATATCTCGCGAACGGATTGAAGAACTCGAGAAACTCCTGTTGCATCTGAAGGCAGAAACTCGCCCGATTTCAACGGTATGTGTATTTTTCCCCTAGGCCATAGTAGTTATTGGTTTCGAGTATCAGACTTGCGATAATTTTGATGGTTTCTCAAGCATTCAATAACTTCTAACTCCCATATCTCGCGAACGGATTAACGAACTCGAGAAATTCCTGTTGCATCTGACAGCAGAAACTCGCCCGATTACAACGGTATGAGTATTTTTCGACTAGGCCATTGTAGTTATTGGTTTCGAGTATCAGTCTTGCGATAATTTTGATGGTTTCTCAAGCATTCCTTAACTTCAAACTCCCATATCTCGCGAACGGATTGACGAACTCGAGAAATTCCTGTTGCATCTGACAGCAGAAACTCGCCCGATTACAACGGTATGTGTATTTTTCCTCTAGGCCATAGTAGTTATTGGTTTCGAGTATCAGACTTGCGAAAATTTTGATGGTTTCTCAAGCATTCCTTAACTTCAAACCCCCATATCTCGCGAACGGATTGAAGAACTCGAGAAACTCCTGTTGCCTCTGAAAGCAGAAACTCGCCCGATTACAACGGTACGTGTATTTTTGCCCTAGGCCATAGTAGTTATTGGTTTCGAGTATCAGACATGCGAAAATTGTGATGGTTCTCAACCATTCCTCAACTTCAAACTCCCATATCTCGCGAACGGATTGAAGAACTCGAGAAACTCCTGTTGCATCTGAAGGCAGAAACTCACCCGATTTCAACGGTATGTGTATTTTTCCCCTAGGCCATAGTAGTTATTGGTTTCGAGTATCAGACTTGCGATAATTTTGATGGTTTCTCAAGCATTCAATAACTTCTAACTCCCATATCTCGCGAACGGATTGACGAACTCGAGAAATTCCTGTTGCATCTGACAGCAGAAACTCGCCCGATTACAACGGTATGAGTATTTTTCGACTAGGCCATTGTAGTTATTGGTTTCGAGTATCAGTCTTGCGATAATTTTGATGGTTTCTCAAGCATTCCTTAACTTCAAACTCCCATATCTCGCGAACGGATTGACGAACTCGAGAAATTCCTGTTGCATCTGACAGCAGGAACTCGCCCGATTACAACGGTATGTGTGTTTTTCCTCTAGGCCATAGTAGTTATTGGTTTCGAGTATCAGACTTGCGAAAATTTTGATGGTTTCTCAAGCATTCAATAACTTCTAACTCCCATATCTCGCGAACGGATTGACGAACTCGAGAAATTCCTGTTGCATCTGAAAGCAGAAACTCGCCCGATTTCAACGGTATGTGCATTTTTGCCCTAGGCCATAGCAGTTATTGGTTTCGAGTATCAGATTTGCGAAAATTTTGATGGTATCTCAAGCATTCCATAACTTCTAACTCCCACATCTCGCGAACGGATTGACGAACTCGAGAAATTCCTGTTGCATCTGAAAGCAGAAACTCGCCCGATTACAACGGTATGTGTATTTTTCCCCTAGGTCATTGTAGTTATTGGTTTCTAGCATCAGAATTGCAAAAATTTTGATGGTTTCTCAACCATTCCTTAACTTCAAACTCCCATATCTCGCGAACGGAATGACGAACTCGAGAAATTCCTGTTGCATCTGAAAGTGGAAACTCGCTCGATTACAAAGGTATGTGAATTTTTCCCCTATGCCTTTGTAGTTATTGCTTTCGAGTATCAGACTTGCGAAAATTTTGATGGTTTCTCAAGCATTCAATAACTTCTAACTCCCATATCTCGCGAACGGATTGACGAACTCGAGAAATTCCTGTTGCATCTGAAAGCAGAAACTCGCCCGATTACAACGGTACGTGTATTTTTGCCCTAGGCCATAGTAGTTATTGGTTTCGAGTATCAGACTTGCGAAAATTTTGATGGTTTCTCAAGCATTCAATAACTTCTATCTCCCATATCTCGCGAACGGATTGACGAACTCGAGAAATTCCTGTTGCATCTGACAGCAGAAACTCGCCCGATTACAAAGGTATGTGTATTTTTCCGCTAGGCCATTGTAGTTATTGGTTTCGAGTATCAGTCTTGCGATAATTTTGATGGTTTCTCAAGCATTCCTTAACTTCGAACTCCCATATCTCACGAACGGATTGACGAACTCGAGAAATTCCTGTTGCATCTGACAGCAGAAGCTCGCCCGATTACAACGGTATGTGTATTTTTCCTCTAGGCCATAGTAGTTATTGGTTTCGAGTATCAGACTTGCGAAAATTTTGATGGTTTCTCAAGCATTCCTTAACTTCAAACTCCCATATCTCGCGAACGGATTGAAGAACTCGAGAAACTCCTGTTGCATCTGAAAGCAGAAACCCGCCCGATTACAACGGTACGTGTATTTTTGCCCTAGGCCATAGTAGTTATTGGTTTCGAGTATCAGACATGCGAAAATTGTGATGGTTTCTCAACCATTCCTCAACTTCAAACTCCCATATCTCGCGAATGGATTGACGAACTCGAGAAATTCCTGTTGCATCTGACAGCAGAAACTCGCCCGATTTCAACGGTATGTGTATTTTTCCCCTAGGCCATAGTAGTTATTGGTTTCGAGTATCAGACTTGCGAAAATTTTGATGGTTTCTCAAGCATTCAATAACTTCTAACTCCCATATCTCGCGAACGGATTGACGAACTCGAGAAATTCCTGTTGCATCTGACAGCAGAAACTCGCCCGATTACAAAGGTATGTGTATTTTTCCGCTAGGCCATTGTAGTTATTGGTTTCGAGTATCAGTCTTGCGATAATTTTGATGGTTTCTCAACCATACCTCAACTTCAAACTCCCATATCTCGCGAACGGATTGACGAACTCGAGAAATTCCTGTTGCATCTGACAGCAGAAACTCGCCCGATTTCAACGGTATGTGTATTTTTCCCCTAGGCCATAGTAGTTATTGGTTTCGAGTATCAGTCTTGCGATAATTTTGATGGTTTCTCAAGCATTCCTTAACTTCGAACTCCCATATCTCACGAACGGATTGACGAACTCGAGAAATTCCTGTTGCATCTGACAGCAGAAACTCGCCCGATTACAACGGTATGTGTATTTTTCCTCTAGGCCATAGTAGTTATTGGTTTCGAGTATCAGACTTGCGAAAATTTTGATGGTTTCTCAAGCATTCCTTAACTTCAAACTCCCATATCTCGCGAACGGATTGAAGAACTCGAGAAACTCCTGTTGCATCTGAAAGCAGAAACCCGCCCGATTACAACGGTACGTGTATTTTTGCCCTAGGCCATAGTAGTTATTGGTTTCGAGTATCAGACATGCGAAAATTGTGATGGTTTCTCAACCATTCCTCAACTTCAAACTCCCATATCTCGCGAATGGATTGACGAACTCGAGAAATTCCTGTTGCATCTGACAGCAGAAACTCGCCCGATTTCAACGGTATGTGTATTTTTCCCCTAGGCCATAGTAGTTATTGGTTTCGAGTATCAGACTTGCGAAAATTTTGATGGTTTCTCAAGCATTCAATAACTTCTAACTCCCATATCTCGCGAACGGATTGACGAACTCGAGAAATTCCTGTTGCATCTGACAGCAGAAACTCGCCCGATTACAAAGGTATGTGTATTTTTCCGCTAGGCCATTGTAGTTATTGGTTTCGAGTATCAGTCTTGCGATAATTTTGATGGTATCTCAACCATACCTCAACTTCAAACTCCCATATCTCGCGAACGGATTGACGAACTCGAGAAATTCCTGTTGCATCTGACAGCAGAAACTCGCCCGATTTCAACGGTATGTGTATTTTTCCCCTAGGCCATAGTAGTTATTGGTTTCGAGTATCAGTCTTGCGATAATTTTGATGGTTTCTCAAGCATTCCTTAACTTCGAACTCCCATATCTCACGAACGGATTGACGAACTCGAGAAATTCCTGTTGCATCTGACAGCAGAAACTCGCCCGATTACAACGGTATGTGTATTTTTCCTCTAGGCCATAGTAGTTATTGGTTTCGAGTATCAGACTTGCGAAAATTTTGATGGTTTCTCAAGCATTCCTTAACTTCAAACTCCCATATCTCGCGAACGGATTGAAGAACTCGAGAAACTCCTGTTGCATCTGAAAGCAGAAACCCGCCCGATTACAACGGTACGTGTATTTTTGCCCTAGGCCATAGTAGTTATTGGTTTCGAGTATCAGACATGCGAAAATTGTGATGGTTTCTCAACCATTCCTCAACTTCAAACTCACATATCTCGCGAACGGATTGACGAACTCGAGAAATTCCTGTTGCATCTGACAGCAGAAACTCGCCCGATTTCAACGGTATGTGTATTTTTCCCCTAGGCCATAGTAGTTATTGGTTTCGAGTATCAGACTTGCGAAAATTTTGATGGTTTCTCAAGCATTCAATAACTTCTAACTCCCATATCTCGCGAACGGATTGACGAACTCGAGAAATTCCTGTTATATCTGAAAGCAGAAACTCGCCCGATTTCAACGGTATGTGCATTTTTGCCCTAGGCCATAGAAGTTATTGGTTTCGAGTATCAGACTTGCGAAAATTTTGATGGTTTCTCAAGCATTCCATAACTTCTAACTCCCACATCTCGCGAACGGATTGACGAACTCGAGAAATTCCTGTTGCATCTGAAAGCAGAAATTCGCCCGATTACAACGGTATGTGTATTTTTCCGCTGGGCCATTGTAGTTATTGGTTTCGAGTATCAGTCTTGCGATAATTTTGATGGTTTCTCAAGCATTCCTTAACTTCGAACTCCCATATCTCACGAACGGATTGACGAACTCGAGAAATTCCTGTTGCATCTGACAGCAGAAACTCGCCCGATTACAACGGTATGTGTATTTTTCCGCTAGGCCATTGTAGTTATTGGTTTCGAGTATCAGTCTTGCGATAATTTTGATGGTTTCTCAAGCATTCCTTAACTTCAAACTCCCATATCTCGCGATCGGATTGACGAACTCGAGAAATTCCTGTTGCATCTGACAGCAGAAACTCGCCCGATTACAACGGTATGTGTATTTTTCCTCTAGGCCATAGTAGTTATTGGTTTCGAGTATCAGACTTGCGAAAATTTTGATGGTTTCTCAGGCATTCCTTAACTTCAAACTCCCATATCTCGCGAACGGATTGAAGAACTCGAGAAACTCCTGTTGCATCTGGAAGCAGAAACCCGCCCGATTACAACGGTACGTGTATTTTTCCCCTAGGCCATAGTAGTTATTGGTTTCGAGTATCAGACTTGCGAAAATTTTGATGGTTTCTCAAGCATTCAATAACTTCTAACTCCCATATCTCGCGAACGGATTGACGAACTCGAGAAATTCCTGTTGCATCTGACAGCAGAAACTCGCCCGATTACAACGATATGTGTATTTTTCCGCTAGGCCATTGTAGTTATTGGTTTCGAGTATCAGTCTTGCGATAATTTTGATGGTTTCTCAAGCATTCCTTAACTTCAAACTCCCATATCTCGCGAACGGATTGACGAACTCCAGAAATTCCTGTTGCATCTGACAGCAGAAACTCGCCCGATTACAACGGTATGTGTATTTTTCCGCTAGGCCATTGTAGTTATTGGTTTCGATTATCAGACTTGCGAAAATTTTGATGGTTACGGATTGACGAACTCGAGAAATTCCTGTTGCATCTGAAAGCAGAAACTCGCCCGATTTCAACGGTATGTGTATTTTTCCCCTAGGCCATAGAAGTTATTGGTTTCGAGTATCAGACTTGCGATAATTTTGATGGTTTCTCAAGCATTCAATAACTTCTAACTCCCATATCTCGCGAACGGATTGACGAACTCGAGAAATTCCTGTTGCATTAGACAGCAGAAACTCGCCCGATTACAACGACATGTGTATTTTTCAGCTAGGCCACTGTAGTTATTGGTTTCGAGTATCAGTCTTGCGAAAGTTTTGATGGTTTCTCAAGCATTCCTTAACTTCAAACCCCCATATCTCGCGAACGGATTGAAGAACTCGAGACACTCCTGTTGCATCTGACAGCAGAAACTCGCCCGATTTCAACGGTATGTGTATTTTTCCCCTAGGCCATAGTAGTTATTGGTTTCGAGTATCAGTCTTGCGATAATTTTGATGGTTTCTCAAGCATTCCTTAACTTCGAACTCCCATATCTCACGAACGGATTGACGAACTCGAGAAATTCCTGTTGCATCTGACAGCAGAAACTCGCCCGATTACAACGGTATGTGTATTTTTCCTCTAGGCCATAGTAGTTATTGGTTTCGAGTATCAGACTTGCGAAAATTTTGATGGTTTCTCAAGCATTCCTTAACTTCAAACTCCCATATCTCGCGAACGGATTGAAGAACTCGAGAAACTCCTGTTGCATCTGAAAGCAGAAACCCGCCCGATTACAACGGTACGTGTATTTTTGCCCTAGGCCATAGTAGTTATTGGTTTCGAGTATCAGACATGCGAAAATTGTGATGGTTTCTCAACCATTCCTCAACTTCAAACTCCCATATCTCGCGAATGGATTGACGAACTCGAGAAATTCCTGTTGCATCTGACAGCAGAAACTCGCCCGATTTCAACGGTATGTGTATTTTTCCCCTAGGCCATAGTAGTTATTGGTTTCGAGTATCAGACTTGCGAAAATTTTGATGGTTTCTCAAGCATTCAATAACTTCTAACTCCCATATCTCGCGAACGGATTGACGAACTCGAGAAATTCCTGTTGCATCTGACAGCAGAAACTCGCCCGATTACAAAGGTATGTGTATTTTTCCGCTAGGCCATTGTAGTTATTGGTTTCGAGTATCAGTCTTGCGATAATTTTGATGGTTTCTCAACCATACCTCAACTTCAAACTCCCATATCTCGCGAACGGATTGACGAACTCGAGAAATTCCTGTTGCATCTGACAGCAGAAACTCGCCCGATTTCAACGGTATGTGTATTTTTCCCCTAGGCCATAGTAGTTATTGGTTTCGAGTATCAGTCTTGCGATAATTTTGATGGTTTCTCAAGCATTCCTTAACTTCGAACTCCCATATCTCACGAACGGATTGACGAACTCGAGAAATTCCTGTTGCATCTGACAGCAGAAACTCGCCCGATTACAACGGTATGTGTATTTTTCCTCTAGGCCATAGTAGTTATTGGTTTCGAGTATCAGACTTGCGAAAATTTTGATGGTTTCTCAAGCATTCCTTAACTTCAAACTCCCATATCTCGCGAACGGATTGAAGAACTCGAGAAACTCCTGTTGCATCTGAAAGCAGAAACCCGCCCGATTACAACGGTACGTGTATTTTTGCCCTAGGCCATAGTAGTTATTGGTTTCGAGTATCAGACATGCGAAAATTGTGATGGTTTCTCAACCATTCCTCAACTTCAAACTCACATATCTCGCGAACGGATTGACGAACTCGAGAAATTCCTGTTGCATCTGACAGCAGAAACTCGCCCGATTTCAACGGTATGTGTATTTTTCCCCTAGGCCATAGTAGTTATTGGTTTCGAGTATCAGACTTGCGAAAATTTTGATGGTTTCTCAAGCATTCAATAACTTCTAACTCCCATATCTCGCGAACGGATTGACGAACTCGAGAAATTCCTGTTATATCTGAAAGCAGAAACTCGCCCGATTTCAACGGTATGTGCATTTTTGCCCTAGGCCATAGAAGTTATTGGTTTCGAGTATCAGACCTGCGAAAATTTTGATGGTTTCTCAAGCATTCCATAACTTCTAACTCCCACATCTCGCGAACGGATTGACGAACTCGAGAAATTCCTGTTGCATCTGAAAGCAGAAATTCGCCCGATTACAACGGTATGTGTATTTTTCCGCTGGGCCATTGTAGTTATTGGTTTCGAGTATCAGTCTTGCGATAATTTTGATGGTTTCTCAAGCATTCCTTAACTTCGAACTCCCATATCTCACGAACGGATTGACGAACTCGAGAAATTCCTGTTGCATCTGACAGCAGAGACTCGCCCGATTACAACGGTATGTGTATTTTTCCGCTAGGCCATTGTAGTTATTGGTTTCGAGTATCAGTCTTGCGATAATTTTGATGGTTTCTCAAGCATTCCTTAACTTCAAACTCCCATATCTCGCGATCGGATTGACGAACTCGAGAAATTCCTGTTGCATCTGACAGCAGAAACTCGCCCGATTACAACGGTATGTGTATTTTTCCTCTAGGCCATAGTAGTTATTGGTTTCGAGTATCAGACTTGCGAAAATTTTGATGGTTTCTCAGGCATTCCTTAAATTCAAACTCCCATATCTCGCGAACGGATTGAAGAACTCGAGAAACTCCTGTTGCATCTGGAAGCAGAAACCCGCCCGATTACAACGGTACGTGTATTTTTCCCCTAGGCCATAGTAGTTATTGGTTTCGAGTATCAGACTTGCGAAAATTTTGATGGTTTCTCAAGCATTCAATAACTTCTAACTCCCATATCTCGCGAACGGATTGACGAACTCGAGAAATTCCTGTTGCGTCTGACAGCAGAAACTCGCCCGATTACAACGATATGTGTATTTTTCCGCTAGGCCATTGTAGTTATTGGTTTCGAGTATCAGTCTTGCGATAATTTTGATGGTTTCTCAAGCATTCCTTAACTTCAAACTCCCATATCTCGCGAACGGATTGACGAACTCCAGAAATTCCTGTTGCATCTGACAGCAGAAACTCGCCCGATTACAACGGTATGTGTATTTTTCCGCTAGGCCATTGTAGTTATTGGTTTCGATTATCAGACTTGCGAAAATTTTGATGGTTACGGATTGACGAACTCGAGAAATTCCTGTTGCATCTGAAAGCAGAAACTCGCCCGATTTCAACGGTATGTGTATTTTTCCCCTAGGCCATAGAAGTTATTGGTTTCGAGTATCAGACTTGCGATAATTTTGATGGTTTCTCAAGCATTCAATAACTTCTAACTCCCATATCTCGCGAACGGATTGACGAACTCGAGAAATTCCTGTTGCATTAGACAGCAGAAACTCGCCCGATTACAACGACATGTGTATTTTTCAGCTAGGCCACTGTAGTTATTGGTTTCGAGTATCAGTCTTGCGAAAGTTTTGATGGTTTCTCAAGCATTCCTTAACTTCAAACCCCCATATCTCGCGAACGGATTGAAGAACTCGAGACACTCCTGTTGCATCTGAAAGCAGAAACTCGCCCGATTTCAACGGTATGTGTATTTTTCCCCTAGGCCATAGAAGTTATTGGTTTCGAGTATCAGACTTGCGATAATTTTGATGGTTTCTCAAGCATTCAATAACTTCTAACTCCCATATCTCGCGAACGGATTGACGAACTCGAGAAATTCCTGTTGCATCTGAAAGCAGAAACTCGCCCGATTTCAACGGTATGTGCATTTTTGCCCTAGGCCATAGCAGTTATTGGTTTCGAGTATCAGACTTGCGAAAATTTTGATGGTATCTCAAGCATTCCATAACTTCTAACTCCCACATCTCGCGAACGGATTGACGAACTCGAGAAATTCCTGTTGCATCTGAAAGCAGAAACTCGCCCGATTACAACGGTATGTGTATTTTTCCCCTAGGTCATTGTAGTTATTGGTTTCTAGCATCAGAATTGCGAAAATTTTGATGGTTTCTCAACCATTCCTTAACTTCAAACTCCCATATCTCGCGAACGGAATGACGAACTCGAGAAATTCCTGTTGCATCTGAAAGTGGAAACTCGCTCGATTACAAAGGTATGTGAATTTTTCCCCTATGCCTTTGTAGTTATTGCTTTCGAGTATCAGACTTGCGAAAATTTTGATGGTTTCTCAAGCATTCAATAACTTCTATCTCCCATATCTCGCGAACGGATTGACGAACTCGAGAAATTCCTGTTGCATCTGACAGCAGAAACTCGCCCGATTACAAAGGTATGTGTATTTTTCCGCTAGGCCATTGTAGTTATTGGTTTCGAGTATCAGTCTTGCGATAATTTTGATGGTTTCTCAAGCATTCCTTAACTTCGAACTCCCATATCTCACGAACGGATTGACGAACTCGAGAAATTCCTGTTGCATCTGACAGCAGAAGCTCGCCCGATTACAACGGTATGTGTA
This sequence comes from Ptiloglossa arizonensis, assembly GCF_051014685.1. Lineage (NCBI taxonomy): Eukaryota > Metazoa > Arthropoda > Insecta > Hymenoptera > Colletidae > Ptiloglossa > Ptiloglossa arizonensis. The sequence continues at coordinate 461,895 of NW_027478426.1, forward strand.
TTTTTCCTCTAGGCCATAGTAGTTATTGGTTTCGAGTATCAGACTTGCGAAAATTTTGATGGTTTCTCAAGCATTCCTTAACTTCAAACTCCCATATCTCGCGAACGGATTGAAGAACTCGAGAAACTCCTGTTGCATCTGAAAGCAGAAACCCGCCCGATTACAACGGTACGTGTATTTTTGCCCTAGGCCATAGTAGTTATTGGTTTCGAGTATCAGACATGCGAAAATTGTGATGGTTTCTCAACCATTCCTCAACTTCAAACTCCCATATCTCGCGAATGGATTGACGAACTCGAGAAATTCCTGTTGCATCTGACAGCAGAAACTCGCCCGATTTCAACGGTATGTGTATTTTTCCCCTAGGCCATAGTAGTTATTGGTTTCGAGTATCAGACTTGCGAAAATTTTGATGGTTTCTCAAGCATTCAATAACTTCTAACTCCCATATCTCGCGAACGGATTGACGAACTCGAGAAATTCCTGTTGCATCTGACAGCAGAAACTCGCCCGATTACAAAGGTATATGTATTTTTCCGCTAGGCCATTGTAGTTATTGGTTTCGAGTATCAGTCTTGCGATAATTTTGATGGTTTCTCAACCATTCCTCAACTTCAAACTCCCATATCTCGCGAACGGATTGACGAACTCGAGAAATTCCTGTTGCATCTGACAGCAGAAACTCGCCCGATTTCAACGGTATGTGTATTTTTCCCCTAGGCCATAGTAGTTATTGGTTTCGAGTATCAGACTTGCGAAAATTTTGATGGTTTCTCAAGCATTCAATAACTTCTAACTCCCATATCTCGCGAACGGATTGACGAACTCGAGAAATTCCTGTTGCATCTGACAGCAGAAACTCGCCCGATTACAACGATATGTGTATTTTTCCGCTAGGCCATAGTAGTTATTGGTTTCGAGTATCAGACTTGCGAAAATTTTGATGGTTTCTCAAGCATTCAATAACTTCTAACTCCCATATCTTGCGAACGGATTGACGAACTCGAGAAATTCCTGTTGCATCTGACAGCAGAAACTCGCCCGATTACAAAGGTATGTGTATTTTTCCGCTAGGCCATTGTAGTTATTGGTTTCGAGTATCAGTCTTGCGATAATTTTGATGGTTTCTCAACCATTCCTCTACTTCAAACTCCCATATCTCGCGAATGGATTGACGAACTCGAGAAATTCCTGTTGCATCTGACAGCAGAAACTCGCCCGATTTCAACGGTATGTGTATTTTTCCCCTAGGCCATAGTAGTTATTGGTTTCGAGTATCAGACTTGCGAAAATTTTGATGGTTTCTCAAGCATTCAATAACTTCTAACTCCCATATCTCGCGAACGGATTGACGAACTCGAGAAATTCCTGTTGCATCTGACAGCAGAAACTCGCCCGATTACAACGGTGTGTGTATTTTTCCTCTAGGCCATAGTAGTTATTGGTTTCGAGTATCAGAATTGCGAAAATTTTGATGGTTTCTCAAGCATTCAATAACTTCTATCTCCCATATCTCGCGAACGGATTGACGAACTCGAGAAATTCCTGTTGCATCTGACAGCAGAAACTCGCCCGATTACAAAGGTATGTGTATTTTTCCGCTAGGCCATTGTAGTTATTGGTTTCGAGTATCAGTCTTGCGATAATTTTGATGGTTTCTCAAGCATTCCTTAACTTCGAACTCCCATATCTCACGAACGGATTGACGAACTCGAGAAATTCCTGTTGCATCTGACAGCAGAAACTCGCCCGATTACAACGGTATGTGTATTTTTCCTCTAGGCCATAGTAGTTATTGGTTTCGAGTATCAGACTTGCGAAAATTTTGATGGTTTCTCAAGCATTCCTTATCTTCAAACTCCCATATCTCGCGAACGGATTGAAGAACTCGAGAAACTCCTGTTGCATCTGAAAGCAGAAACCCGCCCGATTACAACGGTACGTGTATTTTTGCCCTAGGCCATAGTAGTTATTGGTTTCGAGTATCAGACATGCGAAAATTGTGATGGTTTCTCAACCATTCCTCAACTTCAAACTCCCATATCTCGCGAACGGATTGACGAACTCGAGAAATTCCTGTTGCATCTGACAGCAGAAACTCGCCCGATTTCAACGGTATGTGTATTTTTCCCCTAGGCCATAGTAGTTATTGGTTTCGAGTATCAGACTTGCGAAAATTTTGATGGTTTCTCAAGCATTCAATAACATCTAACTCCCATATCTCGCGAACGGATTGACGAACTCGAGAAATTCCTGTTGCATCTGACAGCAGAAACTCGCCCGATTTCAACGGTATGTGTATTTTTCCCCTAGGCCATAGTAGTTATTGGTTTCGAGTATCAGACTTGCGAAAATTTTGATGGTTTCTCAAGCATTCAATAACTTCTAACTCCCATATCTCGCGAACGGATTGACGAACTCGAGAAATTCCTGTTATATCTGAAAGCAGAAACTCGCCCGATTTCAACGGTATGTGCATTTTTGCCCTAGGCCATAGAAGTTATTGGTTTCGAGTATCAGACTTGCGAAAATTTTGATGGTTTCTCAAGCATTCCATAACTTCTAACTCCCACATCTCGCGAACGGATTGACGAACTCGAGAAATTCCTGTTGCATCTGAAAGCAGAAATTCGCCCGATTACAACGGTATGTGTATTTTTCCGCTGGGCCATTGTAGTTATTGGTTTCGAGTATCAGTCTTGCGATAATTTTGATGGTTTCTCAAGCATTCCTTAACTTCGAACTCCCATATCTCACGAACGGATTGACGAACTCGAGAAATTCCTGTTGCATCTGACAGCAGAAACTCGCCCGATTACAACGGTATGTGTATTTTTCCGCTAGGCCATTGTAGTTATTGGTTTCGAGTATCAGTCTTGCGATAATTTTGATGGTTTCTCAAGCATTCCTTAACTTCAAACTCCCATATCTCGCGATCGGATTGACGAACTCGAGAAATTCCTGTTGCATCTGACAGCAGAAACTCGCCCGATTACAACGGTATGTGTATTTTTCCTCTAGGCCATAGTAGTTATTGGTTTCGAGTATCAGACTTGCGAAAATTTTGATGGTTTCTCAGGCATTCCTTAACTTCAAACTCCCATATCTCGCGAACGGATTGAAGAACTCGAGAAACTCCTGTTGCATCTGGAAGCAGAAACCCGCCCGATTACAACGGTACGTGTATTTTTCCCCTAGGCCATAGTAGTTATTGGTTTCGAGTATCAGACTTGCGAAAATTTTGATGGTTTCTCAAGCATTCAATAACTTCTAACTCCCATATCTCGCGAACGGATTGACGAACTCGAGAAATTCCTGTTGCATCTGACAGCAGAAACTCGCCCGATTACAACGATATGTGTATTTTTCCGCTAGGCCATTGTAGTTATTGGTTTCGAGTATCAGTCTTGCGATAATTTTGATGGTTTCTCAAGCATTCCTTAACTTCAAACTCCCATATCTCGCGAACGGATTGACGAACTCCAGAAATTCCTGTTGCATCTGACAGCAGAAACTCGCCCGATTACAACGGTATGTGTATTTTTCCGCTAGGCCATTGTAGTTATTGGTTTCGATTATCAGACTTGCGAAAATTTTGATGGTTACGGATTGACGAACTCGAGAAATTCCTGTTGCATCTGAAAGCAGAAACTCGCCCGATTTCAACGGTATGTGTATTTTTCCCCTAGGCCATAGAAGTTATTGGTTTCGAGTATCAGACTTGCGATAATTTTGATGGTTTCTCAAGCATTCAATAACTTCTAACTCCCATATCTCGCGAACGGATTGACGAACTCGAGAAATTCCTGTTGCATTAGACAGCAGAAACTCGCCCGATTACAACGACATGTGTATTTTTCAGCTAGGCCACTGTAGTTATTGGTTTCGAGTATCAGTCTTGCGAAAGTTTTGATGGTTTCTCAAGCATTCCTTAACTTCAAACCCCCATATCTCGCGAACGGATTGAAGAACTCGAGACAATCCTGTTGCATCTGAAAGCAGAAACTCGCCCGATTTCAACGGTATGTGTATTTTTCCCCTAGGCCATAGAAGTTATTGGTTTCGAGTATCAGACTTGCGATAATTTTGATGGTTTCTCAAGCATTCAATAACTTCTAACTCCCATATCTCGCGAACGGATTGACGAACTCGAGAAATTCCTGTTGCATCTGAAAGCAGAAACTCGCCCGATTTCAACGGTATGTGCATTTTTGCCCTAGGCCATAGCAGTTATTGGTTTCGAGTATCAGACTTGCGAAAATTTTGATGGTATCTCAAGCATTCCATAACTTCTAACTCCCACATCTCGCGAACGGATTGACGAACTCGAGAAATTCCTGTTGCATCTGAAAGCAGAAACTCGCCCGATTACAACGGTATGTGTATTTTTCCCCTAGGTCATTGTAGTTATTGGTTTCTAGCATCAGAATTGCGAAAATTTTGATGGTTTCTCAACCATTCCTTAACTTCAAACTCCCATATCTCGCGAACGGAATGACGAACTCGAGAAATTCCTGTTGCATCTGAAAGTGGAAACTCGCTCGATTACAAAGGTATGTGAATTTTTCCCCTATGCCTTTGTAGTTATTGCTTTCGAGTATCAGACTTGCGAAAATTTTGATGGTTTCTCAAGCATTCAATAACTTCTATCTCCCATATCTCGCGAACGGATTGACGAACTCGAGAAATTCCTGTTGCATCTGACAGCAGAAACTCGCCCGATTACAAAGGTATGTGTATTTTTCCGCTAGGCCATTGTAGTTATTGGTTTCGAGTATCAGTCTTGCGATAATTTTGATGGTTTCTCAAGCATTCCTTAACTTCGAACTCCCATATCTCACGAACGGATTGACGAACTCGAGAAATTCCTGTTGCATCTGACAGCAGAAGCTCGCCCGATTACAACGGTATGTGTATTTTTCCTCTAGGCCATAGTAGTTATTGGTTTCGAGTATCAGACTTGCGAAAATTTTGATGGTTTCTCAAGCATTCCTTAACTTCAAACTCCCATATCTCGCGAACGGATTGAAGAACTCGAGAAACTCCTGTTGCATCTGAAAGCAGAAACCCGCCCGATTACAACGGTACGTGTATTTTTGCCCTAGGCCATAGTAGTTATTGGTTTCGAGTATCAGACATGCGAAAATTGTGATGGTTTCTCAACCATTCCTCAACTTCAAACTCCCATATCTCGCGAATGGATTGACGAACTCGAGAAATTCCTGTTGCATCTGACAGCAGAAACTCGCCCGATTTCAACGGTATGTGTATTTTTCCCCTAGGCCATAGTAGTTATTGGTTTCGAGTATCAGACTTGCGAAAATTTTGATGGTTTCTCAAGCATTCAATAACTTCTAACTCCCATATCTCGCGAACGGATTGACGAACTCGAGAAATTCCTGTTGCATCTGACAGCAGAAACTCGCCCGATTACAAGGGTATATGTATTTTTCCGCTAGGCCATTGTAGTTATTGGTTTCGAGTATCAGTCTTGCGATAATTTTGATGGTTTCTCAACCATTCCTCAACTTCAAACTCCCATATCTCGCGAACGGATTGACGAACTCGAGAAATTCCTGTTGCATCTGACAGCAGAAACTCGCCCGATTTCAACGGTATGTGTATTTTTCCCCTAGGCCATAGTAGTTATTGGTTTCGAGTATCAGACTTGCGAAAATTTTGATGGTTTCTCAAGCATTCAATAACTTCTAACTCCCATATCTCGCGAACGGATTGACGAACTCGAGAAATTCCTGTTGCATCTGACAGCAGAAACTCGCCCGATTACAACGATATGTGTATTTTTCCGCTAGGCCATAGTAGTTATTGGTTTCGAGTATCAGACTTGCGAAAATTTTGATGGTTTCTCAAGCAATCAATAACTTCTAACTCCCATATCTTGCGAACGGATTGACGAACTCGAGAAATTCCTGTTGCATCTGACAGCAGAAACTCGCCCGATTACAAAGGTATGTGTATTTTTCCGCTAGGCCATTGTAGTTATTGGTTTCGAGTATCAGTCTTGCGATAATTTTGATGGTTTCTCAACCATTCCTCTACTTCAAACTCCCATATCTCGCGAATGGATTGACGAACTCGAGAAATTCCTGTTGCATCTGACAGCAGAAACTCGCCCGATTTCAACGGTATGTGTATTTTTCCCCTAGGCCATAGTAGTTATTGGTTTCGAGTATCAGACTTGCGAAAATTTTGATGGTTTCTCAAGCATTCAATAACTTCTAACTCCCATATCTCGCGAACGGATTGACGAACTCGAGAAATTCCTGTTGCATCTGACAGCAGAAACTCGCCCGATTACAACGGTGTGTGTATTTTTCCTCTAGGCCATAGTAGTTATTGGTTTCGAGTATCAGAATTGCGAAAATTTTGATGGTTTCTCAAGCATTCAATAACTTCTATCTCCCATATCTTGCGAACGGATTGACGAACTCGAGAAATTCCTGTTGCATCTGACAGCAGAAACTCGCCCGATTACAAAGGTATGTGTATTTTTCCGCTAGGCCATTGTAGTTATTGGTTTCGAGTATCAGTCTTGCGATAATTTTGATGGTTTCTCAAGCATTCCTTAACTTCGAACTCCCATATCTCACGAACGGATTGACGAACTCGAGAAATTCCTGTTGCATCTGACAGCAGAAACTCGCCCGATTACAACGGTATGTGTATTTTTCCTCTAGGCCATAGTAGTTATTGGTTTCGAGTATCAGACTTGCGAAAATTTTGATGGTTTCTCAAGCATTCCTTAACTTCAAACTCCCATATCTCGCGAACGGATTGAAGAACTCGAGAAACTCCTGTTGCATCTGAAAGCAGAAACCCGCCCGATTACAACGGTACGTGTATTTTTGCCCTAGGCCATAGTAGTTATTGGTTTCGAGTATCAGACATGCGAAAATTGTGATGGTTTCTCAACCATTCCTCAACTTCAAACTCCCATATCTCGCGAACGGATTGACGAACTCGAGAAATTCCTGTTGCATCTGACAGCAGAAACTCGCCCGATTTCAACGGTATGTGTATTTTTCCCCTAGGCCATAGTAGTTATTGGTTTCGAGTATCAGACTTGCGAAAATTTTGATGGTTTCTCAAGCATTCAATAACATCTAACTCCCATATCTCGCGAACGGATTGACGAACTCGAGAAATTCCTGTTATATCTGAAAGCAGAAACTCGCCCGATTTCAACGGTATGTGCATTTTTGCCCTAGGCCATAGAAGTTATTGGTTTCGAGTATCAGACTTGCGAAAATTTTGATGGTTTCTCAAGCATTCCATAACTTCTAACTCCTACATCTCGCGAACGTATTGACGAACTCGAGAAATTCCTGTTGCATCTGAAAGCAGAAATTCGCCCGATTACAACGGTATGTGTATTTTTCCGCTGGGCCATTGTAGTTATTGGTTTCGAGTATCAGTCTTGCGATAATTTTGATGGTTTCTCAAGCATTCCTTAACTTCGAACTCCCATATCTCACGAACGGATTGACGAACTCGAGAAATTCCTGTTGCATCTGACAGCAGAAACTCGCCCGATTACAACGGTATGTGTATTTTTCCGCTAGGCCATTGTAGTTATTGGTTTCGAGTATCAGTCTTGCGATAATTTTGATGGTTTCTCAAGCATTCCTTAACTTCAAACTCCCATATCTCGCGATCGGATTGACGAACTCGAGAAATTCCTGTTGCATCTGACAGCAGAAACTCGCCCGATTACAACGGTATGTGTATTTTTCCTCTAGGCCATAGTAGTTATTGGTTTCGAGTATCAGACTTGCGAAAATTTTGATGGTTTCTCAAGCATTCAATAACTTCTAACTCCCATATCTCGCGAACGGATTGACGAACTCGAGAAATTCCTGTTGCATCTGACAGCAGAAACTCGCCCGATTACAAGGGTATATGTATTTTTCCGCTAGGCCATTGTAGTTATTGGTTTCGAGTATCAGTCTTGCGATAATTTTGATGGTTTCTCAACCATTCCTCAACTTCAAACTCCCATATCTCGCGAACGGATTGACGAACTCGAGAAATTCCTGTTGCATCTGACAGCAGAAACTCGCCCGATTTCAACGGTATGTGTATTTTTCCCCTAGGCCATAGTAGTTATTGGTTTCGAGTATCAGACTTGCGAAAATTTTGATGGTTTCTCAAGCATTCAATAACTTCTAACTCCCATATCTCGCGAACGGATTGACGAACTCGAGAAATTCCTGTTGCATCTGACAGCAGAAACTCGCCCGATTACAACGATATGTGTATTTTTCCGCTAGGCCATAGTAGTTATTGGTTTCGAGTATCAGACTTGCGAAAATTTTGATGGTTTCTCAAGCAATCAATAACTTCTAACTCCCATATCTTGCGAACGGATTGACGAACTCGAGAAATTCCTGTTGCATCTGACAGCAGAAACTCGCCCGATTACAAAGGTATGTGTATTTTTCCGCTAGGCCATTGTAGTTATTGGTTTCGAGTATCAGTCTTGCGATAATTTTGATGGTTTCTCAACCATTCCTCTACTTCAAACTCCCATATCTCGCGAATGGATTGACGAACTCGAGAAATTCCTGTTGCATCTGACAGCAGAAACTCGCCCGATTTCAACGGTATGTGTATTTTTCCCCTAGGCCATAGTAGTTATTGGTTTCGAGTATCAGACTTGCGAAAATTTTGATGGTTTCTCAAGCATTCAATAACTTCTAACTCCCATATCTCGCGAACGGATTGACGAACTCGAGAAATTCCTGTTGCATCTGACAGCAGAAACTCGCCCGATTACAACGGTGTGTGTATTTTTCCTCTAGGCCATAGTAGTTATTGGTTTCGAGTATCAGAATTGCGAAAATTTTGATGGTTTCTCAAGCATTCAATAACTTCTATCTCCCATATCTTGCGAACGGATTGACGAACTCGAGAAATTCCTGTTGCATCTGACAGCAGAAACTCGCCCGATTACAAAGGTATGTGTATTTTTCCGCTAGGCCATTGTAGTTATTGGTTTCGAGTATCAGTCTTGCGATAATTTTGATGGTTTCTCAAGCATTCCTTAACTTCGAACTCCCATATCTCACGAACGGATTGACGAACTCGAGAAATTCCTGTTGCATCTGACAGCAGAAACTCGCCCGATTACAACGGTATGTGTATTTTTCCTCTAGGCCATAGTAGTTATTGGTTTCGAGTATCAGACTTGCGAAAATTTTGATGGTTTCTCAAGCATTCCTTAACTTCAAACTCCCATATCTCGCGAACGGATTGAAGAACTCGAGAAACTCCTGTTGCATCTGAAAGCAGAAACCCGCCCGATTACAACGGTACGTGTATTTTTGCCCTAGGCCATAGTAGTTATTGGTTTCGAGTATCAGACATGCGAAAATTGTGATGGTTTCTCAACCATTCCTCAACTTCAAACTCCCATATCTCGCGAACGGATTGACGAACTCGAGAAATTCCTGTTGCATCTGACAGCAGAAACTCGCCCGATTTCAACGGTATGTGTATTTTTCCCCTAGGCCATAGTAGTTATTGGTTTCGAGTATCAGACTTGCGAAAATTTTGATGGTTTCTCAAGCATTCAATAACATCTAACTCCCATATCTCGCGAACGGATTGACGAACTCGAGAAATTCCTGTTATATCTGAAAGCAGAAACTCGCCCGATTTCAACGGTATGTGCATTTTTGCCCTAGGCCATAGAAGTTATTGGTTTCGAGTATCAGACTTGCGAAAATTTTGATGGTTTCTCAAGCATTCCATAACTTCTAACTCCTACATCTCGCGAACGGATTGACGAACTCGAGAAATTCCTGTTGCATCTGAAAGCAGAAATTCGCCCGATTACAACGGTATGTGTATTTTTCCGCTGGGCCATTGTAGTTATTGGTTTCGAGTATCAGTCTTGCGATAATTTTGATGGTTTCTCAAGCATTCCTTAACTTCGAACTCCCATATCTCACGAACGGATTGACGAACTCGAGAAATTCCTGTTGCATCTGACAGCAGAAACTCGCCCGATTACAACGGTATGTGTATTTTTCCGCTAGGCCATTGTAGTTATTGGTTTCGAGTATCAGTCTTGCGATAATTTTGATGGTTTCTCAAGCATTCCTTAACTTCAAACTCCCATATCTCGCGATCGGATTGACGAACTCGAGAAATTCCTGTTGCATCTGACAGCAGAAACTCGCCCGATTACAACGGTATGTGTATTTTTCCTCTAGGCCATAGTAGTTATTGGTTTCGAGTATCAGACTTGCGAAAATTTTGATGGTTTCTCAGGCATTCCTTAACTTCAAACTCCCATATCTCGCGAACGGATTGAAGAACTCGAGAAACTCCTGTTGCATCTGGAAGCAGAAACCCGCCCGATTACAACGGTACGTGTATTTTTCTCCTAGGCCATAGTAGTTATTGGTTTCGAGTATCAGACTTGCGAAAATTTTGATGGTTTCTCAAGCATTCAATAACTTCTAACTCCCATATCTCGCGAACGGATTGACGAACTCGAGAAATTCCTGTTGCATCTGACAGCAGAAACTCGCCCGATTACAACGATATGTGTATTTTTCCGCTAGGCCATTGTAGTTATTGGTTTCGAGTATCAGTCTTGCGATAATTTTGATGGTTTCTCAAGCATTCCTTAACTTCGAACTCCCATATCTCACGAACGGATTGACGAACTCGAGAAATTCCTGTTGCATCTGACAGCAGAAACTCGCCCGATTACAACGGTATGTGTATTTTTCCTCTAGGCCATAGTAGTTATTGGTTTCGAGTATCAGACTTGCGAAAATTTTGATGGTTACGGATTGACGAACTCGAGAAATTCCTGTTGCATCTGAAAGCAGAAACTCGCCCGATTTCAACGGTATGTGTATTTTTCCCCTAGGCCATAGAAGTTATTGGTTTCGAGTATCAGACTTGCGATAATTTTGATGGTTTCTCAAGCATTCAATAACTTCTAACTCCCATATCTCGCGAACGGATTGACGAACTCGAGAAATTCCTGTTGCATTAGACAGCAGAAACTCGCCCGATTACAACGACATGTGTATTTTTCAGCTAGGCCACTGTAGTTATTGGTTTCGAGTATCAGTCTTGCGATAATTTTGATTGTTTCTCAAGCATTCCATAATTTCTAACTCCCACATCTCGCGAAAGGATTGACGAACTCGAGAAATTCCTGTTGCATGTGAAAGCAGAAACTCGCCCGATTTCAACGGTATGTGTATTTTTCCCCTAGGCCATAGAAGTTATTGGTTTCGAGTATCAGACTTGCGATAATTTTGATGGTTTCTCAACCATTCCTTAACTTCAAACTCCCATATCTCGCGAACGGAATGCCGAACTCGAGAAATTCCTGTTGCATCTGAAAGTAGAAACTCGCACGATTACAATGGCGTGTGTACTTCTCCCGTAGGCCATTCCAGTTATTGGTTTCGAGTATCAGACTTGCGAAAATTTTGATGGTTTCTCAATCATTCCTTAACTTCAAACTTCCATATCTCGCGAATGGATTGACGAACTCGAGAATTTCCTATTGCATCTGAAAGCAGACACTCGCCCGATTACAGCGGTATGTGTATTTTTGCCCTAGGCCATAGTTGTTATTTGATTCGAGTATCAGACTTGCGAAAATTTTGATGGTTTCTCAAGCATTCCTTAACTTCAAACTCCCATATCTCGCGAACGGATTGAAGAACTCGAGAAACTCCTGTTGCATCTGAAAGCAGAAACTCGCCCGATTTCAACGGTATGTGTATTTTTCCCCTAGGCCATAGAAGTTATTGGTTTCGAGTATCAGACTTACGAAAATTTTGATGGTTTCTCAAGCATTCAATAATTTCTAACTCCCATATCTCGCGAACGGATTGACGAACTCGAGAAATTCCTGTTGCATCTGACAGCAGAAACTCGGCCGATTACAACGGTGTGTGTATTTTTCCGCTAGGCCATTGTAGTTATTGGTTTCGAGTATCAGTCTTGCGAAAGTTTTGATGGTTTCTCAAGCATTCCTTAACTTCAAACCCCCATATCTCGCGAACGGATTGAAGAACTCGAGAAACTCCTGTTGCATCTGAAAGCAGAAACTCGCCCGATTTCAACGGTATGTGTATTTTTCCCCTAGGCCATAGAAGTTATTGGTTTCGAGTATCAGACTTGCGATAATTTTGATGGTTTCTCAAGCATTCAATAACTTCTAACTCCCATATCTCGCGAACGGATTGACGAACTCGAGAAATTCCTGTTGCATCTGACAGCAGAAACTCGCCCGATTACAACGATATGTGTATTTTTCCGCTAGGCCACTGTAGTTATTGGTTTCGAGTATCAGTCTTGCGATAATTTTGATGGTTTCTCAAGCATTCCTTAACTTCAAACTCCCATATCTCGCGAACGGATTGACGAACTCGAGAAATTCCTGTTGCATCTGACAGCAGAAACTCGCCCGATTACAACGGTATGTGTATTTTTCCTCTAGGCCATAGTAGTTATTGGTTTCGAGTATCAGACTTGCGAAAATTTTGATGGTTACGGATTGACGAACTCGAGAAGTTCCTGTTGCATCTGAAAGCAGAAACTCGCCCGATTTCAACGGTATGTGTATTTTTCCCCTAGGCCATAGAAGTTATTGGTTTCGAGTATCAGACTTGCGATAATTTTGATGGTTTCTCAAGCATTCAATAACTTCTAACTCCCATATCTCGCGAACGGATTGACGAACTCGAGAAATTCCTGTTGCATCTGACAGCAGAAACTCGCCCGATTACAACGACATGTGTATTTTTCAGCTAGGCCACTGTAGTTATTGGTTTCGAGTATCAGTCTTGCGATAATTTTGATGGTTTCTCAAGCATTCCATAATTTCTAACTCCCACATCTCGCGAAAGGATTGACGAACTCGAGAAATTCCTGTTGCATCTGAAAGCAGAAACTCGCCCGATTACAACGGTATGTGTATTTTTCCCCTAGGCCATTGTAGTTATTGGTTTCTAGCATCAGAATTGCGAAAACTTTGATGGTTTCACAACCATTCCTTAACTTCAAACTCCCATATCTCGCGAACGGAATGCCGAACTCGAGAAATTCCTGTTGCATCTGAAAGTAGAAACTCGCACGATTACAATGGTGTGTGTACTTTTCCCGTAGGCCATTCCAGTTATTGGTTTCGAGTATCAGACTTGCGAAAATTTTGATGGTTTCTCAATCATTCCTTAACTTCAAACTTCCATATCTCGCGAATGGATTGACGAACTCGAGAATTTCCTATTGCATCTGAAAGCAGACACTCGCCCGATTACAACGGTATGTGTATTTTTGCCCTAGGCCATAGTTGTTATTTGATTCGAGTATCAGACTTGCGAAAATTTTGATGGTTACGGATTGACGAACTCGAGAAGTTCCTGTTGCATCTGAAAGCAGAAACTCGCCCGATTACAACGGTACGTGTATTTTTGCCCTAGGCCATAGTAGTTATTGGTTTCGAGTATCAGACATGCGAAAATTGTGATGGTTCTCAACCATTCCTCAACTTCAAACTCCCATATCTCGCGAACGGATTGAAGAACTCGAGAAACTCCTGTTGCATCTGAAGGCAGAAACTCGCCCGATTACAACGGTATGTGTATTTTTCCTCTAGGCCATAGTAGTTATTGGTTTCGAGTAACAGACTTGCGAAAATTTTGATGTTTTCTCAAGCATTCAATAACTTCTAACTCCCATATCTCGCGAACGGATTGACGAACTCGAGAAATTCCTGTTGCATCTGAAAGCAGAAACTCGCCCGATTTCAACGGTATGTGCATTTTTGCCCTAGGCCATAGCAGTTATTGGTTTCGAGTATCAGACTTGCGAAAATTTTGATGGTTTCTCAAGCATTCCATAACTTCTAACTCCCACATCTCGCGAACGGATTGACGAACTCGAGAAATTCCTGTTGCATCTGAAAACAGAAACTCGCCCGATTACAACGGTATGTGTATTTTTCCCCTAGGTCATTGTAGTTATTGGTTTCTAGCATCAGAATTGCGAAAATTTTGATGGTTTCTCAACCATTCCTTAACTTCAAACTCCCATTTCTCGCGAACGGAATGACGAACTCGAGAAATTCCTGTTGCATCTGAAAGTGGAAACTCGCTCGATTACAAAGGTATGTGCATTTTTCCCCTATGCCTTTGTAGTTATTGCTTTCGAGTATCAGACTTGGGAAAATTTTGATGGTTTCTCAAGCATTCAATAACTTCTAACTCCCATATCTCGCGAACGGATTGACGAACTCGAGAAATTCCTGTTGCATCTGAAAGCAGAAACTCGCCCGATTACAACGGTACGTGTATTTTTGCCCTAGGCCATAGTAGTTATTGGTTTCGAGTATCAGACTTGCGAAAATTTTGATGGTTTCTCAAGCATTCAATAACTTCTAACTCCCATATCTCGCGAACGGATTGACGAACTCGAGAAATTCCTGTTGCATCTGAAAGCAGAAACTCGCCCGATTACAACGGTACGTGTATTTTTGCCCCAGGCCATAGTAGTTATTGGTTTCTAGCATCAGAATTGCGAAAATTTTGATGGTTTCTCAACCATTCCTTAACTTCAAACTCCCATATCTCGCGAACGGAATGACGAACTCGAGAAATTCCTGTTGCATCTGAAAGTGGAAACTCGCTCGATTACAAAGGTATGTGCATTTTTCCCCTATGCCTTTGTAGTTATTGCTTTCGAGTATCAGACTTGGGAAAATTTTGATGGTTTCTCAAGCATTCAATAACTTCTAACTCCCATATCTCGCGAACGGATTGACGAACTCGAGAAATTCCTGTTGCATCTGAAAGCAGAAACTCGCCCGATTACAACGGTACGTGTATTTTTGCCCTAGGCCATAGTAGTTATTGGTTTCGAGTATCAGACTTGCGAAAATTTTGATGGTTTCTCAAGCATTCAATAACTTCTATCTCCCATATCTCGCGAACGGATTGACGAACTCGACAAATTCCTTTTGCATCTGACAGCAGAAACTCGCCCGATTACAAAGGTATGTGTATTTTTCCGCTAGGCCATTGTAGTTATTGGTTTCGAGTATCAGTCTTGCGGTAATTTTGATGGTGTCTCAAGCAGTCCTTAACTTCGAACACCCATATCTCACGAACGGATTGACGAACTCTTGAAATTCCTGTTGCATCTGACAGCAGAAACTCGCCCGATTACAACGGTATGTGTATTTTTCCTCTAGGCCATAGTAGTTATTGGTTTCGAGTATCAGACTTGCGAAAATTTTGATGGTTTCTCAAGCATTCCTTAACTTCAAACTCCCATATCTCGCGAACGGATTGAAGAACTCGAGAAACTCCTGTTGCATCTGAAAGCAGAAACCCGCCCGATTACAAAGGTACGTGTATTTTTGCCCTAGGCCATAGTAGTTATTGGTTTCGAGTATCAGACATGCGAAAACTGTGATGGTTTCTCAACCATTCCTCAACTTCAAACTCCCATATCTCGCGAACGGATTGACGAACTCGAGAAATTCCTGTTGCATCTGACAGCAGAACCTCCCCCGATTTCAACGGTATGTGTATTTTTCCCATAGGCCGTAGTAGTTATTGGTTTCGAGTATCAGACTTGCGAAAATTTTGATGGTTTCTCAAGCATTCAATAACTTCTAACTCCCATATCTCGCGAACGGATTGACGAACTCGAGAAATTCCTGTTGCATCTGACAGCAGAAACTCGCCAGATTACAACGATATGTGTATTTTTCCGCTAGGCCATTGTAGTTATTGGTTTCTAGCATCAGAATTGCGAAAACTTTGATGGTTTCTCAACCATTCCTTAACTTCAAACCCCCATATCTCGCGAACGGAATGCCGAACTCGAGAAATTCCTGTTGCATCTGAAAGTAGAAACTCGCACGATTACAATGGTGTGTGTACTTTTCCCGTAGGCCATTCCAGTTATTGATTTCGAGTATCAGACTTGCGAAAATTTTGATGGTTTCTCAATCATTCCTTAATTTCAAACTTCCATATCTCGCGAATGGATTGACGAACTCGAGAATTTCCTATTGCATCTGAAAGCAGACACTCGCCCGATTACAGCGGTATGTGTATTTTTGCCCTAGGCCATAGTTGTTATTTGATTCGAGTATCAGACTTGCGAGAATTTTGATGGTTTCTCAAGCATTCCTTAACTTCAAACTCCCATATCTCGCGAACGGATTGAAGAACTCGAGAAACTCCTGTTGCATCTGAAAGCAGAAACTCGCCCGATTTCAACGGTATGTGTATTTTTCCCCTAGGCCATAGAAGTTATTGGTTTCGAGTATCAGACTTGCGAAAATTTTGATGGTTTCTCAAGCATTCAATAATTTCTAACTCCCATATCTCGCGAACGGATTGACGAACTCGAGAAATTCCTGTTGCATCTGACAGCAGAAACTCGGCCGATTACAACGGTGTGTGTATTTTTCCGCTAGGCCATTGTAGTTATTGGTTTCGAGTATCAGTCTTGCGATAATTTTGATGGTTTCTCAAGCATTCCTTAACTTCAAACTCCCATATCTCGCGAACGGATTGACGAATTCGAGAAATTCCTGTTGCATCTGACAGCAGAAACTCGCCCGATTACAACGGTACGTGTATTTTTGCCCTAGGCCATAGTAGTTATTGGTTTCGAGTATCAGACATGCGAAAATTGTGATGGTTCTCAACCATTCCTCAACTTCAAACTCCCATATCTCGCGAACGGATTGAAGAACTCGAGAAACTCCTGTTGCATCTGAAGGCAGAAACTCGCCCGATTTCAACGGTATGTGTATTTTCCCCCTAGGCCATAGTAGTTATTGGTTTCGAGTATCAGACTTGCGATAATTTTGATGGTTTCTCAAGTATTCAATAACTTCTAACTCCCATATCTCGCGAACGGATTGACGAGCTCGAGAAATTCCTGTTGCATCTGACAGCAGAAACTCGCCCGATTACAACGGTATGAGTATTTTTCGACTAGGCCATTGTAGTTATTGGTTTCGAGTATCAGTCTTGCGATAATTTTGATGGTTTCACAAGCATTCCTTAACTTCAAACTCCCATATCTCGCGAACGGATTGACGAACTCGAGAAATTCCTGTTGCATCTGACAGCAGAAACCCGCCCGATTACAACGGTATGTGTATTTTTCCTCTAGGCCATAGTAGTTATTGGTTTCGAGTAACAGACTTGCGAAAATTTTGATGTTTTCTCAAGCATTCAATAACTTCTAACTCCCATATCTCGCGAACGGATTGACGAACTCGAGAAATTCCTGTTGCATCTGAAAGCAGAAACTCGCCCGATTTCAACGGTTTGTGCATTTTTGCCCTAGGCCATAGCAGTTATTGGTTTCGAGTATCAGACTTGCGAAAATTTTGATGGTTTCTCAAGCATTCCATAACTTCTAACTCCCACATCTCGCGAACGGATTGACGAACTCGAGAAATTCCTGTTGCATCTGAAAGCAGAAACTCGCCCGATTACAACGGTATGTGTATTTTTCCCCTAGGTCATTGTAGTTATTGGTTTCTAGCATCAGAATTGCGAAAATTTTGATGGTTTCTCAACCATTCCTTAACTTCAAACTCCCATATCTTGCGAACGGAATGACGAACTCGAGAAATTCCTGTTGCATCTGAAAGTGGAAACTCGCTCGATTACAAAGGTATGTGCATTTTTCCCCTATGCCTTTGTAGTTATTGCTTTCGAGTATCAGACTTGGGAAAATTTTGATGGTTTCTCAAGCATTCAATAACTTCTAACTCCCATATCTCGCGAACGGATTGACGAACTCGAGAAATTCCTGTTGCATCTGAAAGCAGAAACTCGCCCGATTACAACGGTACGTGTATTTTTGCCCTAGGCCATAGTAGTTATTGGTTTCGAGTATCAGACTTGCGAAAATTTTCATGGTTTCTCAAGCATTCAATAACTTCTAACTCCCATATCTCGCGAACGGATTGACGAACTCGAGAAATTCCTGTTGCATCTGAAAGCAGAAACTCGCCCGATTACAACGGTACGTGTATTTTTGCCCTAGGCCATAGTAGTTATTGGTTTCTAGCATCAGAATTGCGAAAATTTTGATGGTTTCTCAACCATTCCTTAACTTCAAACTCCCATATCTCGCGAACGGAATGACGAACTCGAGAAATTCCTGTTGCATCTGAAAGTGGAAACTCGCTCGATTACAAAGGTATGTGCATTTTTCCCCTATGCCTTTGTAGTTATTGCTTTCGAGTATCAGACTTGGGAAAATTTTGATGGTTTCTCAAGCATTCAATAACTTCTAACTCCCATATCTCGCGAACGGATTGACGAACTCGAGAAATTCCTGTTGCATCTGAAAGCAGAAACTCGCCCGATTACAACGGTACGTGTATTTTTGCCCTAGGCCATAGTAGTTATTGGTTTCGAGTATCAGACTTGCGAAAATTTTGATGGTTTCTCAAGCATTCAATAACTTCTATCTCCCATATCTCGCGAACGGATTGACGAACTCGACAAATTCCTTTTGCATCTGACAGCAGAAACTCGCCCGATTACAAAGGTATGTGTATTTTTCCGCTAGGCCATTGTAGTTATTGGTTTCGAGTATCAGTCTTGCGGTAATTTTGATGGTGTCTCAAGCATTCCTTAACTTCGAACTCCCATATCTCACGAACGGATTGACGAACTCTTGAAATTCCTGTTGCATCTGACAGCAGAAACTCGCCCGATTACAACGGTATGTGTATTTTTCCTCTAGGCCATAGTAGTTATTGGTTTCGAGTATCAGACTTGCGAAAATTTTGATGGTTTCTCAAGCATTCCTTAACTTCAAACTCCCATATCTCGCGAACGGATTGAAGAACTCGAGAAACTCCTGTTGCATCTGAAAGCAGAAACCCGCCCGATTACAAAGGTACGTGTATTTTTGCCCTAGGCCATAGTAGTTATTGGTTTCGAGTATCAGACATGCGACAATTGTGATGGTTTCTCAACCATTCCTCAACTTCAAACTCCCATATCTCGCGAACGGATTGACGAACTCGAGAAATTCCTGTTGCATCTGACAGCAGAACCTCCCCCGATTTCAACGGTATGTGTATTTTTCCCATAGGCCGTAGTAGTTATTGGTTTCGAGTATCAGACTTGCGAAAATTTTGATGGTTTCTCAAGCATTCAATAACTTCTAACTCCCATATCTCGCGAACGGATTGACGAACTCGAGAAATTCCTGTTGCATCTGACAGCAGAAACTCGCCAGATTACAACGATATGTGTATTTTTCCGCTAGGCCATTGTAGTTATTGGTTTCGAGTATCAGTCTTGCGATAATTTTGATGGTTTCTCAAGCATTCCTCAACTTCAAACTCCCATATCTCGCGAACGGATTGAAGAACTCGAGAAATTCCTGTTGCATCTGAAAGCAGAAACTCGCCAGATTACAACGGTAAGTGTATTTTTCCGCTAGGCCATTGTAGTTATTGGTTTCGAGTATCAGTCTTGCGAAAATTTTGATGGTTTCTCAAGCATTCCTTAACTTCAAACCCCCATATCTCGCGAACGGATTGAAGAACTCGAGAAACTCCTGTTGCATCTGAAAGCAGAAACTCGCCCGATTTCAACGGTATGTGTATTTTTCCCCTAGGCCATAGAAGTTATTGGTTTCGAGTATCAGACTTGCGATAATTTTGATGGTTTCTCAAGCATTCAATAACTTCTAACTCCCATATCTCGCGAACGGATTGACGAACTCGAGAAATTCCTGTTGCATCTGACAGCAGAAACTCGCCCGATTACAACGATATGTGTATTTTTCCGCTAGGCCACTGTAGTTATTGGTTTCGAGTATCAGTCTTGCGATAATTTTGATGGTTTCTCAAGCATTCCATAATTTCTAACTCCCACATCTCGCGAAAGGATTGACGAACTCGAGAAATTCCTGTTGCGTCTGAAAGCAGAAACTCGCCCGATTACAACGGTATGTGTATTTTTCCCCTAGGCCATTGTAGTTATTGGTTTCTAGCATCAGAATTGCGAAAACTTTGATGGTTTCTCAACCATTCCTTAACTTCAAACTCCCATATCTCGCGAACGGAATGCCGAACTCGAGAAATTCCTGTTGCATCTGAAAGTAGAAACTCGCACGATTACAATGGTGTGTGTACTTTTCCCGTAGGCCATTCCAGTTATTGGTTTCGAGTATCAGACTTGCGAAAATTTTGATGGTTTCTCAATCATTCCTTAATTTCAAACTTCTATATCTCGCGAATGGATTGACGAACTCGAGAATTTCCTATTGCATCTGAAAGCAGACACTCGCCCGATTACAGCGGTATGTGTATTTTTGCCCTAGGCCATAGTTGTTATTTGATTCGAGTATCAGACTTGCGAGAATTTTGTTGGTTTCTCAAGCATTCCTTAACTTCAAACTCCCATATCTCGCGAACGGATTGAAGAACTCGAGAAACTCCTGTTGCATCTGAAAGCAGAAACTCGCCCGATTTCAACGGTATGTGTATTTTTCCCCTAGGCCATAGAAGTTATTGGTTTCGAGTATCAGACTTGCGAAAATTTTGATGGTTTCTCAAGCATTCAATAATTTCTAACTCCCATATCTCGCGAACGGATTGACGAACTCGAGAAATTCCTGTTGCATCTGACAGCAGAAACTCGGCCGATTACAACGGTGTGTGTATTTTTCCGCTAGGCCATTGTAGTTATTGGTTTCGAGTATCAGTCTTGCGATAATTTTGATGGTTTCTCAAGCATTCCTTAACTTCAAACTCCCATATCTCGCGAACGGATTGACGAATTCGAGAAATTCCTGTTGCATCTGACAGCAGAAACTCGCCCGATTACAACGGTATGTGTATTGTTCCTCTAGGCCATAGTAGTTATTGGTTTCGAGTATCAGACTTGCGAAAATTTTGATGGTTTCTCAAGCATTCAATAACTACTAACTCCCATATCTCGCGAACGGATTGACGAACTCGAGAAATTCCTGTTGCATCTGACAGCAGAAACTCGCCCGATTACAAAGGTATGTGTATTTTTCCGCTAGGCCATTGTAGTTATTGGTTACGAGTATCAGTCTTGCGATAATTTTGATGGTTTCTCAAGCATTCCTTAACTTCAAACTCCCATATCTCGCGAACGGATTGAAGAACTCGAGAAATTCCTGTTGCATCTGACAGCAGAAACTCGCCCGATTACAACGGTATGTGTATTTTTGCCCTAGGCCATTCCAGTTATTGGTTTCGAGTATCAGACTTGCGAAAATGTTGATGGTTTCTCAACCATTCCTTAACTTCATACTCCCATATCTCGCGCATGGATTGACGAACTCGAGAAATTCCTGTTGCATCTGAGAGTGGAAACCGGCCCGATTACAAAGGTATGTGTATTTTTCCCCTAGGCCTTGGTAGTTAAGGGTTTCGAGTATCAGACTTGCGAAAATTTTGATGGTTTCTCAACCATTCCTTAAATTCAAACTCCCATATCGCGCGAACGGATTGACGAACTCGAGAAATTTCTATTGCATCTGAAGGCAGAAACTCGCCCAATTACAATGGTGTGTGTACTTTTCCCCTAGGCCATTCCAGTTATTGGTTACGAGTATCAGTCTTGCGATAATTTTGATGGTTTCTCAAGCATTCCTTAACTTCAAACTCCCATATCTCGCGAACGGAATGACGAACTCGAGAAATTCCTGTTGCATCTGAAAGTGGAAACTCGCTCGATTACAAAGGTATGTGCATTTTTCCCCTATGCCTTTGTAGTTATTGCTTTCGAGTATCAGACTTGGGAAAATTTTGATGGTTTCTCAAGCATTCAATAACTTCTAACTCCCATATCTCGCGAACGGATTGACGAACTCGAGAAATTCCTGTTGCATCTGAAAGCAGAAACTCGCCCGATTACAACGGTACGTGTATTTTTGCCCTAGGCCATAGTAGTTATTGGTTTCGAGTATCAGACTTGCGAAAATTTTGATGGTTTCTCAAGCATTCAATAACTTCTATCTCCCATATCTCGCGAACGGATTGACGAACTCGACAAATTCCTTTTGCATCTGACAGCAGAAACTCGCCCGATTACAAAGGTATGTGTATTTTTCCGCTAGGCCATTGTAGTTATTGGTTTCGAGTATCAGTCTTGCGGTAATTTTGATGGTGTCTCAAGCATTCCTTAACTTCGAACTCCCATATCTCACGAACGGATTGACGAACTCTTGAAATTCCTGTTGCATCTGACAGCAGAAACTCGCCCGATTACAACGGTATGTGTATTTTTCCTCTAGGCCATAGTAGTTATTGGTTTCGAGTATCAGACTTGCGAAAATTTTGATGGTTTCTCAAGCATTCCTTAACTTCAAACTCCCATATCTCGCGAACGGATTGAAGAACTCGAGAAACTCCTGTTGCATCTGAAAGCAGAAACCCGCCCGATTACAAAGGTACGTGTATTTTTGCCCTAGGCCATAGTAGTTATTGGTTTCGAGTATCAGACATGCGAAAATTGTGATGGTTTCTCAACCATTCCTCAACTTCAAACTCCCATATCTCGCGAACGGATTGACGAACTCGAGAAATTCCTGTTGCATCTGACAGCAGAACCTCCCCCGATTTCAACGGTATGTGTATTTTTCCCATAGGCCGTAGTAGTTATTGGTTTCGAGTATCAGACTTGCGAAAATTTTGATGGTTTCTCAAGCATTCAATAACTTCTAACTCCCATATCTCGCGAACGGATTGACGAACTCGAGAAATTCCTGTTGCATCTGACAGCAGAAACTCGCCAGATTACAACGATATGTGTATTTTTCCGCTAGGCCATTGTAGTTATTGGTTTCGAGTATCAGTCTTGCGATAATTTTGATGGTTTCTCAAGCATTCCTCAACTTCAAACTCCCATATCTCGCGAACGGATTGAAGAACTCGAGAAATTCCTGTTGCATCTGAAAGCAGAAACTCGCCAGATTACAACGGTAAGTGTATTTTTCCGCTAGGCCATTGTAGTTATTGGTTTCGAGTATCAGTCTTGCGAAAATTTTGATGGTTTCTCAAGCATTCCTTAACTTCAAACCCCCATATCTCGCGAACGGATTGAAGAACTCGAGAAACTCCTGTTGCATCTGAAAGCAGAAACTCGCCCGATTTCAACGGTATGTGTATTTTTCCCCTAGGCCATAGAAGTTATTGGTTTCGAGTATCAGACTTGCGATAATTTTGATGGTTTCTCAAGCATTCAATAACTTCTAACTCCCATATCTCGCGAACGGATTGACGAACTCGAGAAATTCCTGTTGCATCTGACAGCAGAAACTCGCCCGATTACAACGATATGTGTATTTTTCCGCTAGGCCACTGTAGTTATTGGTTTCGAGTATCAGTCTTGCGATAATTTTGATGGTTTCTCAAGCATTCCATAATTTCTAACTCCCACATCTCGCGAAAGGATTGACGAACTCGAGAAATTCCTGTTGCGTCTGAAAGCAGAAACTCGCCCGATTACAACGGTATGTGTATTTTTCCCCTAGGCCATTGTAGTTATTGGTTTCTAGCATCAGAATTGCGAAAACTTTGATGGTTTCTCAACCATTCCTTAACTTCAAACTCCCATATCTCGCGAACGGAATGCCGAACTCGAGAAATTCCTGTTGCATCTGAAAGTAGAAACTCGCACGATTACAATGGTGTGTGTACTTTTCCCGTAGGCCATTCCAGTTATTGGTTTCGAGTATCAGACTTGCGAAAATTTTGATGGTTTCTCAATCATTCCTTAATTTCAAACTTCTATATCTCGCGAATGGATTGACGAACTCGAGAATTTCCTATTGCATCTGAAAGCAGACACTCGCCCGATTACAGCGGTATGTGTATTTTTGCCCTAGGCCATAGTTGTTATTTGATTCGAGTATCAGACTTGCGAGAATTTTGTTGGTTTCTCAAGCATTCCTTAACTTCAAACTCCCATATCTCGCGAACGGATTGAAGAACTCGAGAAACTCCTGTTGCATCTGAAAGCAGAAACTCGCCCGATTTCAACGGTATGTGTATTTTTCCCCTAGGCCATAGAAGTTATTGGTTTCGAGTATCAGACTTGCGAAAATTTTGATGGTTTCTCAAGCATTCAATAATTTCTAACTCCCATATCTCGCGAACGGATTGACGAACTCGAGAAATTCCTGTTGCATCTGACAGCAGAAACTCGGCCGATTACAACGGTGTGTGTATTTTTCCGCTAGGCCATTGTAGTTATTGGTTTCGAGTATCAGTCTTGCGATAATTTTGATGGTTTCTCAAGCATTCCTTAACTTCAAACTCCCATATCTCGCGAACGGATTGACGAATTCGAGAAATTCCTGTTGCATCTGACAGCAGAAACTCGCCCGATTACAACGGTATGTGTATTGTTCCTCTAGGCCATAGTAGTTATTGGTTTCGAGTATCAGACTTGCGAAAATTTTGATGGTTTCTCAAGCATTCAATAACTACTAACTCCCATATCTCGCGAACGGATTGACGAACTCGAGAAATTCCTGTTGCATCTGACAGCAGAAACTCGCCCGATTACAAAGGTATGTGTATTTTTCCGCTAGGCCATTGTAGTTATTGGTTACGAGTATCAGTCTTGCGATAATTTTGATGGTTTCTCAAGCATTCCTTAACTTCAAACTCCCATATCTCGCGAACGGATTGAAGAACTCGAGAAATTCCTGTTGCATCTGACAGCAGAAACTCGCCCGATTACAACGGTATGTGTATTTTTGCCCTAGGCCATTCCAGTTATTGGTTTCGAGTATCAGACTTGCGAAAATGTTGATGGTTTCTCAACCATTCCTTAACTTCATACTCCCATATCTCGCGCATGGATTGACGAACTCGAGAAATTCCTGTTGCATCTGAGAGTGGAAACCGGCCCGATTACAAAGGTATGTGTATTTTTCCCCTAGGCCTTGGTAGTTAAGGGTTTCGAGTATCAGACTTGCGAAAATTTTGATGGTTTCTCAACCATTCCTTAAATTCAAACTCCCATATCGCGCGAACGGATTGACGAACTCGAGAAATTTCTATTGCATCTGAAGGCAGAAACTCGCCCAATTACAATGGTGTGTGTACTTTTCCCCTAGGCCATTCCAGTTATTGGTTACGAGTATCAGTCTTGCGATAATTTTGATGGTTTCTCAAGCATTCCTTAACTTCAAACTCCCATATCTCGCGAACGGATTGACGAAATCGAGAAATTCCTGTTGCATCTGAAAG
The DNA here is from genome assembly GCF_051014685.1 of Ptiloglossa arizonensis. Classification (NCBI taxonomy): domain Eukaryota; kingdom Metazoa; phylum Arthropoda; class Insecta; order Hymenoptera; family Colletidae; genus Ptiloglossa; species Ptiloglossa arizonensis. The sequence goes on from NW_027478426.1 coordinate 487,189, forward strand.
CAGAAACTCACCCGATTTCAAAGATATGTGTGTTTTTCACCTTGGCCTTTGTAGTTATTGGTTTCGAGTATCAGACTTGCGAAAATTTTGATAGTTTCTCAACCATTCCTTAACTTCAAACTCCCATTTCTCGCGAACGGATTAACGAAATCGAGAAATTCCTGTTGCATCAGAAAGTAGAAACATGCCCGAGTACAATGGTGTGTGTACTTTTCCCCTAGGCCATTCCAGTTATTGGATTCGAGTATCATACTTGCGAAAATGTTGATGGTTTCGCAACCATCTCTTAACTCCAAACTCCGATATTTCGCGAACGGATTGACGAACTTGAGAAATTCCTGTTGCATCTGAAAGTAGAAACTCGCCCGATTACAATGGTGTGTGTACTTTTCCCCCAGGGCCATTCCAGTTATTGGTTTCGAGTATCAGACCAGCGAATATTTTGAAGGTTTCTCAACCATTCCTTAAATGCAAACTCCCATATCTCGCGAACGGATTGACGAACTCGAGAAATTTCTATTGCATCTGAAAGTGAAAAGTCGCCCGATTACAATGGTGTGTGTACTTTTCCCCTAGGCCATTCCTGTTATTGGATTCGAGTATCAGACCAGCGAGAATTTTGATGGTTTCTCAACCATTCCTTAACTTCAAACTCCCATATCTCGCGAAAGGATTGACGAACTCGAGAAATTCCTTTGCATCTGAGAGTGGAAACCGGCCCGATTACAAAGGTATGTGCATTTTTCCCTTAGGCCTTGGTAGTTATTTGTTTCGAGTATCAGACTTGCGAAAATTTTGATGGTTCCTCAACCATTCCTTAATTTCAAACTCCCATAAATCGCGAACGGATTGACGAACTCGAGAAATTTCTGTTGCATCTGAAATTGAAAACTCGCCCGATTACAATGGTGTGTGTACTTTTCCCCTAGGCCATTCCAGTTATTGGTTTCGAGTATCAGACCAGCGAAAATTTTGATAGTTTCTCAACCATTCCTTAACTTCAATCTCCCATTTCTCGCGAACGGATTGACGAACTCGAGAAATTCCTGTTGCATCTGAAATTAGAAACTCGCCCGATTAGAAAGATATGTGTGTTTTCCCCTAGACCTTTGTAGTTATTGGTTTCGAGTATCAGACTTGCGAAAATTTTGATAGTTTCTCAACCATTCCTTAACTTCAATCTCCCATTTCTCGCGAACGGATTGACGAACTCGAGAAATTCCTGTTGCATCTTAAAGTAGAAAATCGCCCGATTACAAAGATATGTGTGTTTTTCACCTTGGCCTTTGTAGTTATTGGTTTCGAGTATCAGACTTGCGAAAATTTTGATAGTTTCTCAACCATTCCTTAACTTCAAACTCCCATTTCTCGCGAACGGATTGACGAACTCGAGAAATTCCTGTTGCATCTGAAAGTAGAAACTCGCCCGATTACAAAGGTATGTGTGTTTTTCACCTAGGCCTTTGTGGTTATTGGTTTCGAGTATCAGACTTGCGAAAATTTTGATCGTTTCTCAACCATTCCTTAACTTCAAACTCCCATTTCTCGCGAACGGATTGACGAACTCGAGAAATTCCTGTTGCATCTGAAAGTAGTAACTCGCCCGATTACAAAGATATGTGTGTTTTTCACCTAGGTCTTTGCAGTTATTGGTTTCGAGTATGAGACATGCGAAAGTTTTGATAGTTTCTCAACCATTCCTTAACATCAAACTCCCATATCTCGCGAACGGATTGACGAACTCGAGAAATTCCTGTTGCACATGGAAGCAGAAAATCGCCCGATTACAATGGTGTGCGTCCTTTTCCCCTAGGTCATTCCAGTTATTGGTTTCGAGTATCAGAATTGCGAAAATTTCGATGGTTTCTCAACCATTCCTTAACTTCAAACTCCCATTTCTCGCGAACGGATTGACGAACTCGAGAAATTCCTGTTGCATCTGAAAGTAGTAACTCGCCCGATTACAAAGATATGTGTGTTTTTCACCTAGGTCTTTGCAGTTATTGGTTTCGAGTATCAGACATGCGAAAGTTTTGATAGTTTCTCAACCATTCCTTAACATCAAACTCCCATATCTCGCGAACGGAATGCCGAACTCGAGAAATTCCTGTTGCATCTGAAAGTAGAAACTCGCACGATTACAATGGTGTGTGTACTTTTCCCGTAGGCCATTCCAGTTATTGGTTTCGAGTATCAGACTTGCGAAAATTTTGATGGTTTCTCAATCATTCCTTAACTTCAAACTTCCATATCTCGCGAATGGATTGACGAACTCGAGAATTTCCTATTGCATCTGAAAGCAGACACTCGCCCGATTACAACGGTATGTGTATTTTTGCCCTAGGCCATAGTTGTTATTTGATTCGAGTATCAGACTTGCGAAAATTTTGATGGTTTCTCAAGCATTCCTTAACTTCAAACTCCCATATCTCGCGAACGGATTGAAGAACTCGAGAAACTCCTGTTGCATCTGAAAGCAGAAACTCGCCCGATTTCAACGGTATGTGTATTTTTCCCCTAGGCCATAGAAGTTATTGGTTTCGAGTATCAGACTTACGAAAATTTTGATGGTTTCTCAAGCATTCAATAATTTCTAACTCCCATATCTCGCGAACGGATTGACGAACTCGAGAAATTCCTGTTGCATCTGACAGCAGAAACTCGGCCGATTACAACGGTGTGTGTATTTTTCCGCTAGGCCATTGTAGTTATTGGTTTCGAGTATCAGTCTTGCGATAATTTTGATGGTTTCTCAAGCATTCCTTAACTTCAAACTCCCATATCTCGCGAACGGATTGACGAATTCGAGAAATTCCTGTTGCATCTGACAGCAGAAACTCGCCCGATTACAACGGTACGTGTATTTTTGCCCTAGGCCATAGTAGTTATTGGTTTCGAGTATCAGACATGCGAAAATTGTGATGGTTCTCAACCATTCCTCAACTTCAAACTCCCATATCTCGCGAACGGATTGAAGAACTCGAGAAACTCCTGTTGCATCTGAAGGCAGAAACTCGCCCGATTTCAACGGTATGTGTATTTTCCCCCTAGGCCATAGTAGTTATTGGTTTCGAGTATCAGACTTGCGATAATTTTGATGGTTTCTCAAGTATTCAATAACTTCTAACTCCCATATCTCGCGAACGGATTGACGAGCTCGAGAAATTCCTGTTGCATCTGACAGCAGAAACTCGCCCGATTACAACGGTATGAGTATTTTTCGACTAGGCCATTGTAGTTATTGGTTTCGAGTATCAGTCTTGCGATAATTTTGATGGTTTCTCAAGCATTCCTTAACTTCAAACTCCCATATCTCGCGAACGGATTGACGAACTCGAGAAATTCCTGTTGCATCTGACAGCAGAAACCCGCCCGATTACAACGGTATGTGTATTTTTCCTCTAGGCCATAGTAGTTATTGGTTTCGAGTAACAGACTTGCGAAAATTTTGATGTTTTCTCAAGCATTCAATAACTTCTAACTCCCATATCTCGCGAACGGATTGACGAACTCGAGAAATTCCTGTTGCATCTGAAAGCAGAAACTCGCCCGATTTCAACGGTATGTGCATTTTTGCCCTAGGCCATAGCAGTTATTGGTTTCGAGTATCAGACTTGCGAAAATTTTGATGGTTTCTCAAGCATTCCATAACTTCTAACTCCCACATCTCGCGAACGGATTGACGAACTCGAGAAATTCCTGTTGCATCTGAAAGCAGAAACTCGCCCGATTACAACGGTATGTGTATTTTTCCCCTAGGTCATTGTAGTTATTGGTTTCTAGCATCAGAATTGCGAAAATTTTGATGGTTTCTCAACCATTCCTTAACTTCAAACTCCCATATCTCGCGAACGGAATGACGAACTCGAGAAATTCCTGTTGCATCTGAAAGTGAAAACTCGCTCGATTACAAAGGTATGTGCATTTTTCCCCTATGCCTTTGTAGTTATTGCTTTCGAGTATCAGACTTGGGAAAATTTTGATGGTTTCTCAAGCATTCAATAACTTATAACTCCCATATCTCGCGAACGGATTGACGAACTCGAGAAATTCCTGTTGCATCTGAAAGCAGAAACTCGCCCGATTACAACGGTACGTGTATTTTTGCCCTAGGCCATAGTAGTTATTGGTTTCGAGTATCAGACTTGCGAAAATTTTGATGGTTTCTCAAGCATTCAATAACTTCTATCTCCCATATCTCGCGAACGGATTGACGAACTCGACAAATTCCTTTTGCATCTGACAGCAGAAACTCGCCCGATTACAAAGGTATGTGTATTTTTCCGCTAGGCCATTGTAGTTATTGGTTTCGAGTATCAGTCTTGCGGTAATTTTGATGGTGTCTCAAGCATTCCTTAACTTCGAACTCCCATATCTCACGAACGGATTGACGAACTCTTGAAATTCCTGTTGCATCTGACAGCAGAAACTCGCCCGATTACAACGGTATGTGTATTTTTCCTCTAGGCCATAGTAGTTATTGGTTTCGAGTATCAGACTTGCGAAAATTTTGATGGTTTCTCAAGCATTCCTTAACTTCAAACTCCCATATCTCGCGAACGGATTGAAGAACTCGAGAAACTCCTGTTGCATCTGAAAGCAGAAACCCGCCCGATTACAAAGGTACGTGTATTTTTGCCCTAGGCCATAGTAGTTATTGGTTTCGAGTATCAGACATGCGAAAATTGTGATGGTTTCTCAACCATTCCTCAACTTCAAACTCCCATATCTCGCGAACGGATTGACGAACTCGAGAAATTCCTGTTGCATGTAAAAGTAGAAAGTCACCCGATTACAACGGTATGTGTATTCTTCCCCTAGGCCTTTGTAGTTATTGGTTTTGCGTATCAGACTTGCGAAAATTTTGATGGTTTCTCAACCATTCCTTATTTTCACACTTCCATATCTCGCGAACGGATTGACGAACTCGAGAATTTCCTATTGCATCTGAAAGCAGAAACTCGCCCGATTACAACGGTGTGTGTACTTTTCCCCTAGGCCATTCCAGTTGTTGGTTTCGAGTATCAGACCAGCGAAAATTTTGCTGGTTTCTCAAGCATGCCTTAACTTCAAAATTCCATATCTCGCGAACGGATTGACGAACTCGAGAATTTCCGATTTCATCTGAAAGCAGAAACTCGCCCGATTACAACGGTGTGTGTACTTTTCCCCTATGCCATTCCAGTTGTTGGTTTCGAGTAACAGACCAGCGAAAATTTTGATGGTTTCTCAAGCATTCCTTAACTTCAAACTTCCATATCTCGCGAACGGATTGACGAACTCGAGAATTTCCTATTGCAGGTGAAAGTAGAAAGTCGCCCGATTACAACGGTATGTGTATTTTTCTCCTAGGCCTTTGTAGTTATTGGTTTCGAGTATCAGACTTGCGAAAATTTTGATTGTTTCTCAACCATTCCTTACATTCACACTTCCATATCTCGCGAACGGATTGACGAACTCGAGAATTTCTTATTGCATCTGAAAGCAGAAACTGGCCCGATTACAACGGTGTGTGTACTTTTTCCCTAGGCCATTCCAGTTGTTGGTTTCGAGTATCAGACCAGCGAAAATTTTGAAGGTTTCTCAACCATTCCTTAACTTCAAACTCCCATATCTCGCGAACGGATTGACGAAATCGAGAAATTCCTGTTGCATCTGAAAGCAGAAACTCGCCCGATTACAACGGTATGTGTATTTTTGCCCTAGGCCATTGTAGTTATTGGTCTCTAGCATCAGAATTGCGAAAATTTTGATGGTTTCTCAACCATTCCTTAACTTCACACACCCATATCTCGCGAACGGATTGCCGAAGTCGAGAATTTCCTATTGCATCTGAAAGCAGAAACTCGCCTGATTACAACGGTGTATGTACTTTTCCCCTAGGCCATTCCAGTTGTTGGTTTCGAGTATCAGACCAGCGAAAATTTTGATGGTTTCTCAAGCATTCCTTAACTTCAAACTCCCATATCTCACGAACGGATTGACGAACTCGAGAAATTCCTGTTGCATCTGACAGCAGAAACTCGCCCGATTACAACGGTATGTGTATTTTTCCCCTAGGCCATTGTATTTATTGGTTTCGAGTATCAGACTTGCAAAAATTTTGATGGTTTCTCAACCATTCCTTATTTCACACTTCCATGTCTCGCGAACGGATTGACGAACTCGAGAATTTCCTATTGCATCTGAAAGCAGAAACTCGCCTGATTACAACGGTGTGTGTACTTTTCCCCTTGGCCATTCCAGTTGCTGGTTTCGAGTATCAGACCAGCGAAAATTTTGATGGTTTCTCAACCATTCCTTAACTTCAAACTCCCATATCTCGCGAACGGATTGACGAAATCGAGAAATTCCTGTTGCATCTGAAAGCAGAAACTCGCCCGATTACAACGGTATGTGTATTTTTGCCCTAGGCCATTGTAGTTATTGGTCTCTAGCATCAGAATTGCGAAAATTTTGATGGTTTCTCAACCATTCCTTAACTTCACACTCCCATATCTCGCGAACGGATTGCCGAAGTCGAGAATATCCTATTGCATCTGAAAGCAGAAACTCGCCTGATTACAACGGTGTGTGTACTTTTCCCCTAGGCCATTCCAGTTGTTGGTTTCGAGTATCAGACCAGCGAAAATTTTGATGGTTTCTCAACCATTCCTTAACTTCAATCTCCCATATCCCGCGAACGGATTGACGAACTCGAGAAATTCCTATTGCATGTGAAAGTAGAAAGTCGCCCGATTACAACGGTATGTGTATTTTTCTCCTAGGTCTTTGTAGTTATTGGTTTCGAGTATCAGACTTGCGAAAATTTTGATGGTTTCTCAACCATTCCTTATTTTCACACTTCCATATCTCGCGAACGGATTGACGAACTCGAGAATTTCCTATTGCATCTGAAAGCAGAAACTCGCCTGATTACAACGGTGTGTGTACTTTTCCCCTAGGCCATTCCAGTTGCTGGTTTCGAGTATCAGACCAGCGAAAATTTTGATGGTTTCTCAAGCATTCCTTAATTTCAAACTCCCATATCTCGCGAACGGATTGACGAGCTCGAGAAATTCCTGTTGCATATGACAGCAGAAACTCGCCCGATTACAACGGTATGTGTATTTTTCCCCTAGGCCTTTGTAGTTATTGGTTTCGAGTATCAGACTTGCGAAAATTTTGATGATTTCTCAACCATTCCTTAACTTCAAATTCCCATATCCCGCCAACGGATTGACGAACTCGAGAAATTCCTGTTGCATGTAAAAGTTGAAAGTCACCCGATTACAACGGTATGTGTATTCTTCCCCTAGGCCTTTGTAGTTATTGGTTTTGCGTATCAGACTTGCGAAAATTTTGATGGTTTCTCAACCATTCCTTATTTTCACACTTCCATATCTCGCGAACGGATTGACGAACTCGAGAATTTCCTATTGCATCTGAAAGCAGAAACTCGCCCGATTACAACGGTGTGTGTACTTTTCCCCTATGCCATTCCAGTTGTTGGTTTCGAGTAACAGACCAGCGAAAATTTTGATGGTTTCTCAAGCATTCCTTAACTTCAAACTTCTATATCTCGCGAACGGATTGACGAACTCGAGAATTTCCTATTGCATGTGAAAGTAGAAAGTCGCCTGATTACAACGGTATGTGTATTTTTCTCCTAGGCCTTTGTAGTTATTGGTTTCGAGTATCAGACTTGCGAAAATTTTGATTGTTTCTCAACCATTCCTTACATTCACACTTCCATATCTCGCGAACGGATTGACGAACTCGAGAATTTCCTATTGCATCTGAAAGCAGAAACTGGCCCGATTACAACGGCGTGTGTACTTTTTCCCTAGGCCATTCCAGTTGTTGGTTTCGAGTATCAGACCAGCGAAAATTTTGAAGGTTTCTCAACCATTCCTTAACTTCAAACTCCCATATCTCGCGAACGGATTGACGAAATCGAGAAATTCCTGTTGCATCTGAAAGCAGAAACTCGCCCGATTACAACGGTATGTGTATTTTTCCCCTAGGCCATTGTAGTTATTGGTCTCTAGCATCAGAATTGCGAAAATTTTGATGGTTTCTCAAGCATTCCTTAACTTCAAACTTCCATATCTCGCGAACGGATTGACGAACTCGAGAATTTCCTATTGCATGCGAAAGTAGAAAGTCGCCCGATTACAACGGTATGTGTATTTTTCTCCTAGGCCTTTGTTGTTATTGGTTTCGAGTATCAGACTTGCGAAAATTTTGATGGTTTCTCAACCATTCCTTATATTCACACTTCCATATCTCGCGAACGGATTGACGAACTTGAGAATTTCCTATTGCATCTGAAAGCAGAAACTGGCCCGATTACAACGGTGTGTGTACTTTTCCCCTAGACCATTCCAGTTGTTGGTTTCGAGTATCAGACCAGCGAAAATTTTGAAGGTTTCTCGACCATTCCTTAACTTCAAACTCCCATATCTCGCGAACGGATTGACGAAATCGAGAAATTCCTGTTGCATCTGAAAGCAGAAACTCGCCCGATTACAACGGTATGTGTATTTTTCCCCTAGGCCATTGTAGTTATTGGTCTCTTGCATCAGAATTGCGAAAATTTTGATGGTTTCTCAACCATTCCTTAACTTCAAACTCCCATATCTCGCGAACGGATTGACGAACTCGAGAATTTCCTATTGCATCTGAAAGCAGAAGCTCGCCCGATTACAACGGTATGTGTATTTTTCCCCTAGGCCATTGTAGTTATTGGTTTCGAGTATCAGACTTGCGAAAATTTTGATGGTTTCTCAACCATTCCTTATTTTCACACTTCCATATCTTGCGAACGGATTGACGAACTCGAGAATTTCCTATTGCATCTGAAAGCAGAAACTCGCCCGATTACAACGGTGTGTGTACTTTTCCCCTAGGCCATTCCAGTTGTTGGTTTCGAGTATCAGACCAGCGAAAATTTTGTTGGTTTCTCAAGCATTCCTTAACTTCAAACTCCCATATGTCGCGAACGGATTGACGAACTCGAGAAATTCCTGTTGCATGTGAAAGTAGAAAGTCGCCCGATTACAACGGTATGTGCATTTTTCCCCTAGGCCTTTGTAGTTATTGGTTTCGAGTATCAGACTTGCGAAAATTTTGATGATTTCTCAACCATTCCTTAACTTCAAATTCCCATATCCCGCCAACGGATTGACGAACTCGAGAAATTCCTGTTGCATGTAAAAGTAGAAAGTCACCCGATTACAACGGTATGTGTATTCTTCCCCTAGGCCTTTGTAGTTATTGGTTTTGCGTATCAGACTTGCGAAAATTTTGATGGTTTCTCAACCATTCCTTATTTTCACACTTCCATATCTCGCGAACGGATTGACGAACTCGAGAATTTCCTATTGCATCTGAAAGCAGAAACTCGCCCGATTACAACGGTGTGTGTACTTTTCCCCTAGGCCATTCCAGTTGTTGGTTTCGAGTATCAGACCAGCGAAAATTTTGCTGGTTTCTCAAGCATGCCTTAACTTCAAAATTCCATATCTCGCGAACGGATTGACGAACTCGAGAATTTCCTATTGCATCTGAAAGCAGAAACTCGCCCGATTACAACGGTGTGTGTACTTTTCCCCTATGCCATTCCAGTTGTTGGTTTCGAGTAACAGACCAGCGAAAATTTTGATGGTTTCTCAAGCATTGCTTAACTTCAAACTTCTATATCTCGCGAACGGATTGACGAACTCGAGAATTTCCTATTGCATGTGAAAGTAGAAAGTCGCCTGATTACAACGGTATGTGTATTTTTCTCCTAGGCCTTTGTAGTTATTGGTTTCGAGTATCAGACTTGCGAAAATTTTGATTGTTTCTCAACCATTCCTTACATTCACACTTCCATATCTCGCGAACGGATTGACGAACTCGAGAATTTCCTATTGCATCTGAAAGCAGAAACTGGCCCGATTACAACGGTGTGTGTACTTTTTCCCTAGGCCATTCCAGTTGTTGGTTTCGAGTATCAGACCAGCGAAAATTTTGAAGGTTTCTCAACCATTCCTTAACTTCAAACTCCCATATCTCGCGAACGGATTGACGAAATCGAGAAATTCCTGTTGCATCTGAAAGCAGAAACTCGCCCGATTACAACGGTATGTGTATTTTTCCCCTAGGCCATTGTAGTTATTGGTCTCTAGCATCAGAATTGCGAAAATTTTGATGGTTTCTCAAGCATTCCTTAACTTCAAACTTCCATATCTCGCGAACGGATTGACGAACTCGAGAATTTCCTATTGCATGCGAAAGTAGAAAGTCGCCCGATTACAACGGTATGTGTATTTTTCTCCTAGGCCTTTGTTGTTATTGGTTTCGAGTATCAGACTTGCGAAAATTTTGATGGTTTCTCAACCATTCCTTATATTCACACTTCCATATCTCGCGAACGGATTGACGAACTTGAGAATTTCCTATTGCATCTGAAAGCAGAAACTGGCCCGATTACAACGGTGTGTGTACTTTTCCCCTAGACCATTCCAGTTGTTGGTTTCGAGTATCAGACCAGCGAAAATTTTGAAGGTTTCTCGACCATTCCTTAACTTCAAACTCCCATATCTCGCGAACGGATTGACGAAATCGAGAAATTCCTGTTGCATCTGAAAGCAGAAACTCGCCCGATTACAACGGTATGTGTATTTTTCCCCTAGGCCATTGTAGTTATTGGTCTCTTGCATCAGAATTGCGAAAATTTTTATGGTTTCTCAACCATTCCTTAACTTCAAACTCCCATATCTCGCGAACGGATTGACGAACTCGAGAATTTCCTATTGCATCTGAAAGCAGAAGCTCGCCCGATTACAACGGTATGTGTATTTTTCCCCTAGGCCATTGTAGTTATTGGTTTCGAGTATCAGACTTGCGAAAATTTTGATGGTTTCTCAACCATTCCTTATTTTCACACTTCCATATCTTGCGAACGGATTGACGAACTCGAGAATTTCCTATTGCATCTGAAAGCAGAAACTCGCCCGATTACAACGGTGTGTGTACTTTTCCCCTAGGCCATTCCAGTTGTTGGTTTCGAGTATCAGACCAGCGAAAATTTTGTTGGTTTCTCAAGCATTCCTTAACTTCAAACTCCCATATGTCGCGAACGGATTGACGAACTCGAGAAATTCCTGTTGCATGTGAGTGTAGAAAGTCGCCCGATTACAACGGTATGTGCATTTTTCTCCTAGGTCTTTGTAGTTATTCGATTCGAGTATCAGACTTGTAAAAATTTTGATGGTTTCTCAACCATTCCTTATTTTCACACTTCCATATCTCGCGAACGGATTGACGAACTCGAGAATTTCCTATTGCATCTGAAAACAGAAACTCGCCTGATTACAACGGCGTGTGTACTTTTCCCCTAGGCCATTCCAGTTGTTGGTTTCGAATATCAGACCAGCGAAAATTTTAATGGTTTCTCAAGCATTCCTTAGCTTCAAACTCCCATATCTCGCGAACGGATTGACGAACTCGAGAAATTCCTGTTGCATCTGACAGCAGAAACTCACCCGATTACAACGGTATGTGTATTTTTCCCATAGGCCATTGTAGTTATTGGTTTCGAGTATCAGACTTGCGAAAATTTTGATCGTTTCTCAACCATTCCTTAACTTCAAACTACCATATCTCGCGAACGGAATGACGAACTCGAGAAATTCCTGTTGCATGTGGAAGTAGAAACTCGCCCGATTACAACGGAATGTGTATTTTTCCCCTAGGCCTTTGTAGTTATTGGTTTCGAGTATCAGACTTGCGAAAATTTTGATGGTTTCTCAACCATTCCTTATTTTCACACTTCCATATCTCGCGAACGGATTGACGAACTCGAGAATTTCCTATTGCATCTGAAAGCAGAAACTCGCCCGATTAAAACGGTGTGTGTACTTTTCCCCTAGGCCATTCCAGTTATTGGTTTCGAGTATCAGACTTGCGAAAATTTTGATGGTTTCTCAACCATTCCTTAACATCAAACTCCCATATCTCGCGAACGGATTGACGAACTCGAGAAATTCCTGTTACATCTGAAAGTATAATCTCGCCCGATTACAACGGCATGTGTATTTTTCCCCTAGTCCATTGTAGTTATTGGTTTCGAGTATCAGACTTGCGAAAATTTTGATGGTTCCTCAACAATTCCTTAACTTCAAACTCCCATTTCTCGCGAACGGATTGACGAACTCCAGAAATTCCTGTTGCATCTGAAAGTAGAAAGTCGCTCGATTACAATGGTGTGCGTACTTTTCCCCTAGGCCATTCCAGTTATTGGTTTCGAGTATCAGACTTGCGAAAATTTTGATGGTTTCTCAACCATTCCTTAACTTCAAATTCCCATATCCCGCGAACGGATTGACGAACTCGAGAAATTCCTGTTGCATGTAAAAGTAGAAAGTCACCCGATTACAACGGTATGTGTATTTTTCCCCTAGGCCTTTGTAGTTATTGGTTTCGCGTATCAGACTTGCGAAAATTTTGATGGTTTCTCAACCATTCCTTATTTTCACACTTCCATATCTCGCGAACGGATTGACGAACTCGAGAATTTCCTATTGCATCTGAAAGCAGAAACTCGCCCGATTACAACGGTGTGTGTACTTTTCCCCTAGGCCATTCCAGTTGTTGGTTTCGAGTATCAGACCAGCGAAAATTTTGATGGTTTCTCAAGCATTCCTTAACTTCAAACTTACATATCTCGCGAACGGATTGACGAACTCGAGAATTTCCTATTGCATCTGAATGCAGAAACTCGCCCGATTACAACGGTATGTGTATTTTTGCCCTAGGCCATAGTTGTTGTTGGTTTCGAGTATCAGACCAGCGAAAATTTTGAAGATTTCTCAACCATTCCTTAACTTCAAACTGCCATATCTCGCGAACGCAATGACGAACTCGAGAAGTTCTTGTTGCATGTGAAAGTAGAATCTTGCACCATTACAATGGTATGTGTATTTTTCCCCTAGGCATTTGTAGTTATTGGTTTCGAGTATCAGACTTGCAAAAATTTTGATGGTTTCTCAACCATTCCTTAACTTCAAACTACCATATCTCGCGAACGGATTGACGAACTCGAGAAATTCCTGTTGCATGTGGAAGTAGAAACTCGCCCGATTACAACGGAATGTGTATTTTTCCCCTAGGCCTTTGTAGTTATTGGTTTCGAGTATCAGACTTGCGAAAATTTTGATGATTTCTCAACCATTCCTTAACTTCAAATTCCCATATCCCGCGAACGGAATGACGAACTCGAGAAATTCCTGTTGCATGTAAAAGTAGAAAGTCACCCGATTACAACGGTATGTGTATTTTTCCCCTAGGCCTTTGTAGTTACTGGTTTCGCGTATCAGACTTGCGAAAATTTTGATGGTTCCTCAACCATTCCTTATTTTCACACTTCCATATCTCGCGAACGGATTGACGAACTCGAGAATTTCCTATTGGATCTGAAAGCAGAAACTCTCCCGATTACAACGGTGTGTGTACTTTTCCCCCAGGCCATTCCAGTTATTGGATGCGAGTATCAGACTTGCGAAAATTTTGAAGATTTCTCAACCATTCCTTAACTTCAAACTGCCATATCTCGCGAACGCAATGACGAACTCGAGAAATTCCTGTTGCATGTGAAAGTAGAATCTCGCCCGATTACAATGGTATGTGTATTTTTCCCCTAGGCATTTGTAGTTATTGGTTTGGAGTATCAGACTTGCGAAAATTTTGATGGTTTCTCAACCATTCCTTAACTTCAAACTCCCATATCTCGCGAACGGATTGACGAACTCGAGAAATTCCTGTTGCATCTGAAAGCAGAAACTCGCCCGATTACAAAGGTATGTGTATTTTCCCCCAAATGCCTTTGTAGTTATTGGTTTCGAGTATCAGACTTGCGAAAATTTTGATGGTTTCTCAACTATTCCTTATCTTCAAACTACCATATCTCGCGAACGGATTGACGAACTCGAGAAATTCCTGTTGCATGTGGAAGTAGAAACTCGCCCGATTACAACGGAATGTGTATTTTTCCTCTAGGCCTTTGTAGTTATTGGTTTCGAGTATCCGACTTGCGAAAATTTTGATGATTTCTCAACCATTCCTTAACTTCAAATTCCCATATCCCGCGAACGGATTGACGAACTCGAGAAATTCCTGTTGCATGTAAGAGTAGAAAGTCACCCGATTACAACGGTATGTGTATTTTTCCCCTAGGCCTTTGTAGTTATTGCTTTCGCGTATCAGACTTGCGAAAATTTTGATGGTTTCTCAACCATTACCTTATTTTCACACTTCCATATCTCGCGAACGGGTTGACGAAATCGAGAATTTCCTATTGCATCTGAAAGCAGAAACTCGCCCGATTACAACTGTGTGTGTACTTTTCCCCTAGGCCATTCCAGTTATTGGTTTCGAGTATCAGACTTGCGAAAATTTTGATGGTTTCTCAACCATTCCTTAACTTCAAACTCCCATATCTCGCGAACGGATTGACGAACTCGAGAAATTCCTGTTACATCTGAAAGTAGAATCTCGCCCGATTACAACGGCATGTGTATTTTTCCCCTAGTCCATTGTAGTTATTGGTTTCGAGTATCAGACTTGCGAAAATTTTGATGGTTTCTCAACCATTCCTTAACTTCAAACTCCCATATCCCGCGAACGGATTGACGAACTCGAGAAATTCCTATTGCATGTGAAAGTAGAAAGTGGCCCGATTACAACGGTACCTGTATTTTTCTCCTAGGTCTTTGTAGTTATTGGTTTCGAGTATCAGACTTGCGAAAATTTTGATGGTTTCTCAACCATTCCTTAACTTCAAACTCCCATATCTCGCGAACGGATTGACGAACTCGAGAATTTCCTATTGCATCTGAAAGCAGAAACTCGCCCGATTTCAGCGGTATGTGCATTTTTGCCCTAGGCCTTTGTAGTTATTGGTTTCTAGCATCAGAATTGCGAAAATTTTGATGCTTTCTCAACCATTCCTTAACTTCAAACTCCCATATCTCGCGAACGGATTGACGTACTCGAGAATTTCCTATTGCATCTGAAAGCAGAAACTCGCCCGATTACAAAGGTATGTGCATTTTTCCCCTAGACCTTTGTAGTTATTGGTTTCTAGCATCAGAATTGCGAAAATTTTGATGGGTTCTCAACCATTCCTTAACTTCAAACTCCCATATCTCGCGAACGGATTGACGTACTCGAGAATTTCCTATTGCATCTGAAAGCAGAAACTCGCCCGATTACAAAGGTATGTGCATTTTTCCCCTAGACCTTTGTAGTTATTGGTTTCTAGCATCAGAATTGCGAAAATTTTGATGGGTTCTCAACCATTCCTTAACTTCAAACTCCCATATCTCGCGAACGGAATGACGAACTTGAGAAATTTCTGTTGCATCTGAAAGTGGAGACGCGCCCGATTACAAAGGTATGTGCATTTTTCCCCTAGGCCTTTGTAGTTATTGGTTTCGAGAATCAGACTTGCGAAAATTTTGATGGTTTCTCAACCATTCCTTAACTTGAAACTCCCATATCTCGCGAACGGAGTGACGCACTCGAGAAATTCCTGTTGCATCTGAAAGCAGAAACTCGCCCGATTACAACGGTGTGTGTAATTTCCTCCTACGCCATTGTAGTTATTGGTTTCCAGTATCAGACTTGCGAAAATTTTGATGGTTTCTCAAGCATTCATTAATTTCAAACTCCCATATCTCGCGAACGGATTGTCGAACTCGAGAATTTCCTATTGCATCTGAAAGCAGAAACTCGCCCGATTTCAACGGTATATGCATTTTAGCCCTAGGCCATACTTGTTATTGGATTCGAGTATCAGACTTGCGAAAATTTTGATGGTTACTCTAGCATTCCTTAACTTCAAACTCCCATATCTCGCGAACGGATTGACGAACTCGAGAAACTCCTGTTGCATCTGAAAGCAGAAACTCGCCCTATTACAACGGTATGTGTATTTTCCCCCTAGGCCATTGTATTTATTGGTTTCGAGTATCAGACTTGCGAAAATTTTGATGGTTTCTCAAACGTTCCTTAACTTCAAACTCCCATATCTCGCGAACGGATTGACGAACTCGAGAATTTCCTATTGCATCTGAAAGCAGAAACTCGCCCGATTTCAGCGGTATGTGCATTTTTGCCCTAGGCCTTTGTAGTTATTGGTTTCTAGCATCAGAATTGCGAAAATTTTGATGCTTTCTCAACCATTCCTTAACTTCAAACTCCCACATCTCGCGAACGGAATGACGAACTCGAGAAATTCCTGTTGCATCTGAAAGTGGAGATACGCCCGATTACAAAGGTGTGTGCATTTTTCCCCTATGCCTTTGTAGTTATTGGTTTCGAGTACCAGACTTGCGAAAATTTTAATGGTTTCTCAACCATTCCTTAACTTGAAACTCCCATATCTCGCGAACGGAGTGACGCACTCGAGAAATTCCTGTTGCATCTGAAAGCAGAAACTCGCCCGATTACAACGGTATGTGTATTTTCCCCCTAGGCCATTGTAGTTATTGGTTTCGAGTATCAGACATGCGAAAATTTTGAGGGTTTCTCAACCATTCCTTAACTTCAAACTCCCATATCTCGCGAACGGATTAACGAACTCGAGAAATTCCTGTTGGATCTGAAAGTGGAAACTCGCCCGATTACAAAGGTATGTGTATTTTTCCCCTAGGCCTTTGTGGTTATTGGTTCCGAGTATCAGACTTGCGAGAATTTTGATGGTTTCTCAACCATTCCTTAATTTCAAACTCCCATATCTCGCGAACGGATTGACGAACTCGAGAATTTCCTATTGCATCTGAAAGCAGAAACTCGCCCGATTACAACGGTATGTGTATTTTTCCCCTTGGCAATTGTAGTTATTGGTTTCGAGTATCAGACTTGCGAAAATTTTGATGGTTTCTCAACCATTCCTTAACCTCAAACTCCCATATCTCGCGAACGGATTGACGAACTCGAGCATTTCCTATTGCATCTGAAAGCAGAAACTCGCCCGATTACAAAGGTATGTGTACTTTTCCCCTATGCCATTCCAGTTGTTGGTTTCGAGTATCAGACCAGCGAAAATTTTGATGGTTTCTCAAGCATGCCTTAACTTCAAACTTCCATATCTCGCGAACGGATAGACGAACTCGAGAATTTCCTATTGCATCTGAAAGCAGAAACTCGCCCGATTACAACGGTGTGAGTACTTTTCCCCTATGCCATTCCAGTTGGTGGTTTCGAGTAACAGACCAGCGAAAATTTTGATTGTTTCTCATGCATTCCTTAACTTCAAACTCCCATATCTCGCGAACGGATTGACGAACTCGAGAATTTCCTATTGCATCTGAAAGCAGAAACTCGCCCGATTACAACGGTATGTGTATTTTCCCCCTATGCCTTTTTAGTTATTGGTTTCGAGTATCAGACTTGCGAAAATTTTGATTGTTTCTCAACAATTCCTTAACTTGAAACTCCCATATCTCGCGAAAGGAGTGACGCACTCGGGAAATTCCTGTTGCATCTGAAAGCAGAAACTCGCCCGATTACAACGGTATGTGTATTTTCCCCCTAGGCCATTGTAGTTATTGGTTTCGAGTATCAGACTTGCGTAAATTTTGAGGGTTTCTCAACCATTCCTTAAATTCAAACTCCCATATCTCGCGACCGGATTGACGAACTCGAGAATTTCCTATTGCATCTGAAAGCAGAAACTCGCCCGATTTCAAAGGTATGTGCATTTTTCCCCTAGACCTTTGTAGTTATTGGTTTCTAGCATCAGAATTGCGAAAATTTTGATGGGTTCTCAACCATTCCTTAACTTCAAACTCCCATATCTCGCGAACGGAATGACGAACTTGAGAAATTTCTGTTGCATCTGAAAGTGGAGACGCGCCCGATTACAAAGGTATGTGCATTTTTCCCCTAGGCCTTTGTAGTTATTGGTTTCGAGAATCAGACTTGCGAAAATTTTGATGGTTTCTCAACCATTCCTTAACTTGAAACTCCCATATCTCGCGAACGGAGTGACGCACTCGTGAAATTCCTGTTGCATCTGAAAGCAGAAACTCGCCCGATTACAACGGTGTGCGTAATTTCCTCCTACGCCATTGTAGTTATTGGTTTCCAGTATCAGACTTGCGAAAATTTTGATGGTTTCTCAAGCATTCATTAATTTCAAACTCCCATATCTCGCGAACGGATTGACGAACTCGAGAATTTCCTATTGCATCTGAAGGCAGAAACTCGCCCGATTTCAAAGGTATGTGCATTTTTCCCCTGGGCCTTTGCAGCTATCGGTTTCTAGCATCAGAATTGCGAAAATTTTGATGGTTTCTCAACTATTCCTTAACTTCGAACTCCCATATCTCGCGAACGGATTGACGAACTCGAGAATTTCCTATTGCATCTGAAAGCAGAAACTCGCCCGATTACAACGGTATGTGTATTTTCCCCCTAGGCCATTGTAGTTATTGGTTTCGAGTATCAGACATGCGAAAATTTTGAGGGTTTCTCAACCATTCCTTAACTTCAAACTCCCATATCTCGCGAACGGAGTAACGAACTCGAGAAATTCCTGTTGGATCTGAAAGTGGAAACTCGCCCGATTACAAAGGTATGTGTATTTTTCCCCTAGGCCTTTGTGGTTATTGGTTCCGAGTATCAGACTTGCGAGAATTTTGATGGTTTCTCAACCATTCCTTAACTTCAAACTCCCATATCTCGCGAACGGATTGACGTACTCGAGAATTTCCTATTGCATCTGAAAGCAGAAACTCGCCCGATTACAAAGGTATGTGCATTTTTCCCCTAGACCTTTGTAGTTATTGGTTTCTAGCATCAGAATTGCGAAAATTTTGATGGGTTCTCAACCATTCCTTAACTTCAAACTCCCATATCTCGCGAACGGAATGACGAACTTGAGAAATTTCTGTTGCATCTGAAAGTGGAGACGCGCCCGATTACAAAGGTATGTGCATTTTTCCCCTAGGCCTTTGTAGTTATTGGTTTCGAGAATCAGACTTGCGAAAATTTTGATGGTTTCTCAACCATTCCTTAACTTGAAACTCCCATATCTCGCGAACGGAGTGACGCACTCGAGAAATTCCTGTTGCATCTGAAAGCAGAAACTCGCCCGATTACAACGGTGTGTGTAATTTCCTCCTACGCCATTGTAGTTATTGGTTTCCAGTATCAGACTTGCGAAAATTTTGATGGTTTCTCAAGCATTCATTAATTTCAAACTCCCATATCTCGCGAACGGATTGTCGAACTCGAGAATTTCCTATTGCATCTGAAAGCAGAAACTCGCCCGATTTCAACGGTATATGCATTTTAGCCCTAGGCCATACTTGTTATTGGATTCGAGTATCAGACTTGCGAAAATTTTGATGGTTTCTCTAGCATTCCTTAACTTCAAACTCCCATATCTCGCGAACGGGTTGACGAACTCGAGAATTTCCTATTGGATCTGAAAGCAGAAACTCGCCCGATTTCAACGGTATGTGCATTTTTGCCCTAGGCCATACTTGTTATTGGATTCGAGTATCAGACTTGCGAAAATTTTGATGGTTACTCTAGCATTCCTTAACTTCAAACTCCCATATCTCGCGAACGGATTGACGAACTCGAGAAACTCCTGTTGCATCTGAAAGCAGAAACTCGCCCTATTACAACGGTATGTGTATTTTCCCCCTAGGCCATTGTATTTATTGGTTTCGAGTATCAGACTTGCGAAAATTTTGATGGTTTCTCAACCGTTCCTTAACTTCAAACTCCCATATCTCGCGAACGGATTGACGAACTCGAGAATTTCCTATTGCATCTGAAAGCAGAAACTCGCCCGATTTCAGCGGTATGTGCATTTTTGCCCTAGGCCTTTGTAGTTATTGGTTTCTAGCATCAGAATTGCGAAAATTTTGATGCTTTCTCAACCATTCCTTAACTTCAAACTCCCATATCTCGCGAACGGATTAACGAACTCGAGAAATTCCTGTTGGATCTGAAAGTGGAAACTCGCCCGATTACAAAGGTATGTGTATTTTTCCCCTAGGCCTTTGTGGTTATTGGTTCCGAGTATCAGACTTGCGAGAATTTTGATGGTTTCTCAACCATTCCTTAATTTCAAACTCCCATATCTCGCGAACGGATTGACGAACTCGAGAATTTCCTATTGCATCTGAAAGCAGAAACTCGCCCGATTACAACGGTATGTGTATTTTTCCCCTTGGCAATTGTAGTTATTGGTTTCGAGTATCAGACTTGCGAAAATTTTGATGGTTTCTCAACCATTCCTTAACCTCAAACTCCCATATCTCGCGAACGGATTGACGAACTCGAGCATTTCCTATTGCATCTGAAAGCAGAAACTCGCCCGATTACAAAGGTATGTGTACTTTTCCCCTATGCCATTCCAGTTGTTGGTTTCGAGTATCAGACCAGCGAAAATTTTGATGGTTTCTCAAGCATGCCTTAACTTCAAACTTCCATATCTCGCGAACGGATAGACGAACTCGAGAATTTCCTATTGCATCTGAAAGCAGAAACTCGCCCGATTACAACGGTGTGAGTACTTTTCCCCTATGCCTTTTTAGTTATTGGTTTCGAGTATCAGACTTGCGAAAATTTTGATTGTTTCTCAACAATTCCTTAACTTGAAACTCCCATATCTCGCGAAAGGAGTGACGCACTCGGGAAATTCCTGTTGCATCTGAAAGCAGAAACTCGCCCGATTACAACGGTATGTGTATTTTCCCCCTAGGCCATTGTAGTTATTGGTTTCGAGTATCAGACTTGCGTAAATTTTGAGGGTTTCTCAACCATTCCTTAAATTCAAACTCCCATATCTCGCGACCGGATTGACGAACTCGAGAATTTCCTATTGCATCTGAAAGCAGAAACTCGCCCGATTTCAAAGGTATGTGCATTTTTCCCCTAGACCTTTGTAGTTATTGGTTTCTAGCATCAGAATTGCGAAAATTTTGATGGGTTCTCAACCATTCCTTAACTTCAAACTCCCATATCTCGCGAACGGAATGACGAACTTGAGAAATTTCTGTTGCATCTGAAAGTGGAGACGCGCCCGATTACAAAGGTATGTGCATTTTTCCCCTAGGCCTTTGTAGTTATTGGTTTCGAGAATCAGACTTGCGAAAATTTTGATGGTTTCTCAACCATTCCTTAACTTGAAACTCCCATATCTCGCGAACGGAGTGACGCACTCGAGAAATTCCTGTTGCATCTGAAAGCAGAAACTCGCCCGATTACAACGGTGTGTGTAATTTCCTCCTACGCCATTGTAGTTATTGGTTTCCAGTATCAGACTTGCGAAAATTTTGATGGTTTCTCAAGCATTCATTAATTTCAAACTCCCATATCTCGCGAACGGATTGTCGAACTCGAGAATTTCCTATTGCATCTGAAAGCAGAAACTCGCCCGATTTCAACGGTATATGCATTTTAGCCCTAGGCCATACTTGTTATTGGATTCGAGTATCAGACTTGCGAAAATTTTGATGGTTTCTCTAGCATTCCTTAACTTCAAACTCCCATATCTCGCGAACGGGTTGACGAACTCGAGAATTTCCTATTGGATCTGAAAGCAGAAACTCGCCCGATTTCAACGGTATGTGCATTTTTGCCCTAGGCCATACTTGTTATTGGATTCGAGTATCAGACTTGCGAAAATTTTGATGGTTACTCTAGCATTCCTTAACTTCAAACTCCCATATCTCGCGAACGGATTGACGAACTCGAGAAACTCCTGTTGCATCTGAAAGCAGAAACTCGCCCTATTACAACGGTATGTGTATTTTCCCCCTAGGCCATTGTATTTATTGGTTTCGAGTATCAGACTTGCGAAAATTTTGATGGTTTCTCAACCGTTCCTTAACTTCAAACTCCCATATCTCGCGAACGGATTGACGAACTCGAGAATTTCCTATTGCATCTGAAAGCAGAAACTCGCCCGATTTCAGCGGTATGTGCATTTTTGCCCTAGGCCTTTGTAGTTATTGGTTTCTAGCATCAGAATTGCGAAAATTTTGATGCTTTCTCAACCATTCCTTAACTTCAAACTCCCATATCTCGCGAACGGATTAACGAACTCGAGAAATTCCTGTTGGATCTGAAAGTGGAAACTCGCCCGATTACAAAGGTATGTGTATTTTTCCCCTAGGCCTTTGTGGTTATTGGTTCCGAGTATCAGACTTGCGAGAATTTTGATGGTTTCTCAACCATTCCTTAATTTCAAACTCCCATATCTCGCGAACGGATTGACGAACTCGAGAATTTCCTATTGCATCTGAAAGCAGAAACTCGCCCGATTACAACGGTATGTGTATTTTTCCCCTTGGCAATTGTAGTTATTGGTTTCGAGTATCAGACTTGCGAAAATTTTGATGGTTTCTCAACCATTCCTTAACCTCAAACTCCCATATCTCGCGAACGGATTGACGAACTCGAGCATTTCCTATTGCATCTGAAAGCAGAAACTCGCCCGATTACAAAGGTATGTGTACTTTTCCCCTATGCCATTCCAGTTGTTGGTTTCGAGTATCAGACCAGCGAAAATTTTGATGGTTTCTCAAGCATGCCTTAACTTCAAACTTCCATATCTCGCGAACGGATAGACGAACTCGAGAATTTCCTATTGCATCTGAAAGCAGAAACTCGCCCGATTACAACGGTGTGAGTACTTTTCCCCTATGCCTTTTTAGTTATTGGTTTCGAGTATCAGACTTGCGAAAATTTTGATTGTTTCTCAACAATTCCTTAACTTGAAACTCCCATATCTCGCGAAAGGAGTGACGCACTCGGGAAATTCCTGTTGCATCTGAAAGCAGAAACTCGCCCGATTACAACGGTATGTGTATTTTCCCCCTAGGCCATTGTAGTTATTGGTTTCGAGTATCAGACTTGCGTAAATTTTGAGGGTTTCTCAACCATTCCTTAAATTCAAACTCCCATATCTCGCGACCGGATTGACGAACTCGAGAATTTCCTATTGCATCTGAAAGCAGAAACTCGCCCGATTTCAAAGGTATGTGCATTTTTCCCCTAGACCTTTGTAGTTATTGGTTTCTAGCATCAGAATTGCGAAAATTTTGATGGGTTCTCAACCATTCCTTAACTTCAAACTCCCATATCTCGCGAACGGAATGACGAACTTGAGAAATTTCTGTTGCATCTGAAAGTGGAGACGCGCCCGATTACAAAGGTATGTGCATTTTTCCCCTAGGCCTTTGTAGTTATTGGTTTCGAGAATAAGACTTGCGAAAATTTTGATGGTTTCTCAACCATTCCTTAACTTGAAACTCCCATATCTCGCGAACGGAGTGACGCACTCGTGAAATTCCTGTTGCATCTGAAAGCAGAAACTCGCCCGATTACAACGGTGTGCGTAATTTCCTCCTACGCCATTGTAGTTATTGGTTTCCAGTATCAGACTTGCGAAAATTTTGATGGTTTCTCAAGCATTCATTAATTTCAAACTCCCATATCTCGCGAACGGATTGACGAACTCGAGAATTTCCTATTGCATCTGAAGGCAGAAACTCGCCCGATTTCAAAGGTATGTGCATTTTTCCCCTGGGCCTTTGCAGCTATCGGTTTCTAGCATCAGAATTGCGAAAATTTTGATGGTTTCTCAACTATTCCTTAACTTCGAACTCCCATATCTCGCGAACGGAATGACGAACTCGAGAAATTCCTGTTGCATCTGAAAGTGGAGACACGCCCGATTACAAAGGTATGTGCATTTTTCCCCTATGCCTTTGTAGTTATTGGTTTCGAGTACCAGACTTGCGAAAATTTTGATGGTTTCTCAACCATTCCTTAACTTGAAACTCCCATATCTCGCGAACGGAGTGACGCACTCGAGAAATTCCTGTTGCATCTGAAAGCAGAAACTCGCCCGATTACAACGGTATGTGTATTTCCCCCCTAGGCCATTGTAGTTATTGGTTTCGAATATCAGACTTGCGAAAATTTTGAGGGTTTCTCAACCATTCCTTAACTTCAAACTCCCATATCTCGCGAACGGATTGACGAACTCGAGAATTTCCTATTGCATCTGAAAGCAGAAACTCGCCCGATTTCAACGGTATGTGCGTTTTTGCCCTAGGCCATACTTGTTATTGGATTGGAGTATCAGACTTGCGAAAATTTTGATGGTTTCTCAGCCATTCCTTAACTTCAAACTCCCATATCTCGGGAACGGATTGACGAACTCGAGAATTTCCTATTGCATCTGAAAGCCGAAACTCGCCCGATTACAAAGGTATGTGCATTTTTCCCCTAGGCCTTTGTAGTTATTGGTTTCTAGCATCAGAATTGCGAAAGCTTTGATGGTTCCTCAACCATTCCTTAACTTCAAACTCCCATATCTCGCGAACGGAATGACGAACTCGAGAAATTCCTGTTGCATCTGAAAGTGGAGACACGCCCGATTACAAAGGTATGTGCATTTTTCCCCTATGCCTTTGTAGTTATTGGTTTCGAGTACCAGACTTGCGAAAATTTTGATGGTTTCTCAACCATTCCTTAACTTGAAACTCCCATATCTCGCGAACGGAGTGACGCACTCGAGAAATTCCTGTTGCATCTGAAAGCAGAAACTCGCCCGATTACAACGGTATGTGTATTTCCCCCCTAGGCCATTGTAGTTATTGGTTTCGAATATCAGACTTGCGAAAATTTTGAGGGTTTCTCAACCATTCCTTAACTTCAAACTCCCATATCTCGCGAACGGATTGACGAACTCGAGCATTTCCTATTGCATCTGAAAGCAGAAACTCGCCCGATTACAAAGGTATGTGTACTTTTCCCCTATGCCATTCCAGTTGTTGGTTTCGAGTATCAGACCAGCGAAAATTTTGATGGTTTCTCAAGCATGCCTTAACTTCAAACTTCCATATCTCGCGAACGGATTGACGAACTCGAGAATTTCCTATTGCATCTGAAAGCAGAAACTCGCCCGATTACAACGGTGTGTGTATTTTCCCCCTATGCCTTTGTAGTTATTGGTTTCGAGTATCAGACTTGCGAAAATTTTGATGGCTTCTCAACCATTCCTTAACTTCAAACTCCCATATCTCGCGAACGGAATGACGAACTCGAGAAATTCCTGTTGCATCTGAAAGAGGAGACTCGCCCGACTACAAAGGTATGTGCATTTTTCGCCTAGGCCTTTGTAATTACTGGTTTCGAGTATCAGACTTGCGAAAATTTTGATGGTTTCTCAACCATTCCTTAACTTGAAACTCCCATATCTCGCGAACGGAGTGACGCACTCGAGAAATTCCTGTTGCATCTGAAAGCAGAAACGCGCCCGATTACAACGGTATGTGTATTTTCCCCCTAGGCCATTGTAGTTATTGGTTTCTAGCATCAGAATTGCGAAAATTTTGATGGTTTCTCAACCATTCCTTAACTTCAAACTCCCATATCTAGCGAACGGAATGACGAACTCGAGAAATTCCTGTTGCATCTGAAAGTGGAGACTCGCCCGATTACAAACGTATGTTCATTTTTCCCCTATGCCTTTCTAGTTATTGGTTTCGAGTATCAGACTTGCGAAAATTTTGATGGTTTCTCAACCATTCCTTAATTTGAAACTCCCATACCTCGTGAACGGGGTGACGCACTCGAGAAATTCCTGTTGCATCTGAAAGCAGAAACTCGCCCGATTACAACGGTATGTGTATTTTCCCCCTAGGCCATTGTAGTTATTGGTTTCGAGTATCAGACTTGCGAAAATTTTGACGGTTTCTCAAGCATTCCTTAACTTCAAACTCTCATATCTCGCGAACGGATTGACGAACTCGAGAATTTCCTATTGCATCTGAATGCAGAATATCGCCCGATTACAAAGGTATGTGCATTTTTCCCCTAGGCCTTTATAGTTATCGGTTTCCAGCATCAGAATTGCGAAAATTTTGATGGTTTCTCAACCATTCCTTAAATTCGAACTCCCATATCTCGCGAACGGATTGACGAACTCGAGAATTTCCTATTGCATCCGAAAGCAGAAACTCGCCCGATTTCAACGGTATGTGCATTTTTGCCCTAGGCCATACTTGTTATTGGATTCGAGTATCAGACTTGCGAGAATTTTGATGGTTTCTCTAGCATTCCTTAACTTCAAACTCCCATATCTCGCGAACGGATTGACGAACTCGAGAAACTCCTGTTGCATCTGAAAGCAGAAACTCGCCCTATTACAACGGTATGTGTATTTTCCCCCTAGGCCATTGTATTTATTGGGTTCGAGTATCAGACTTGCGAAAATTTTGATGTTTTCTCAACCATTCCTTAACTTCAAACTCCAATATCTCGCGAACGGATTGACGAACTCGAGAATTTCCTATTGCATCTGAAAGCAGAAACTCGCCCGATTTCAACGGTATGTGCATTTTTGCCCTAGGCCGTACTTGTTATTGGATTCGAGTATCAGACTTGCGAAAATTTTGATGGTTTCTCACGCATTCAATACCTTCTAACTCCCATATATCGCGAACGGATTGAAGAACTCGAGAAACTCCTGTTGCATCTGAAAGCAGAAACTCGCCCGATTTCAACGGTATGTGTATTTTTCCCCTAGGCCATAGTAGTTATTGGTTTCGAGTATCAGACTTGCGAAAATTTTGATGGTTTCTCACGCATTCAATACCTTCTAACTCCCATATATCGCGAACGGATTGAAGAACTCGAGAAACTCCTGTTGCATCTGAAAGCAGAAACTCGCCCGATTTCAACGGTATGTGTATTTTTCCCCTAGGCCATAGTAGTTATTGGTTTCGAGTATCAGACTTGCGAAAATTTTGATGGTTTCTCATGCATTCAATACCTTCTAACTCCCATAGACGCGAACGGATTGACGAACTCGAGAAATTCCTGTTGCATCTGACAGCAGAAACTCGCCCGATTACAACGGTATGTGTATTTTTCCGCTAGGCCATTGTAGTTATTGGTTTCGAGTATCAGTCTTGCGATAATTTTGATGGTTTCTCAAGCATTCCTTAACTTCAAACTCCCATATCTCGCGAACGGATTGAAGACCTCGAGAAACTCCTGTTGCATCTGAAAGCAGAAACTCGCCCGATTTCAACAGTATGTGTATTTTTCCCCTAGGCCATAATAGTTATTGGTTTCGAGTATCAGACTTGCGAAAATTTTGATGGTTTCTCAAGCATACAATACCTTCTAACTCCCATATCTCGCTAACGGATTGACGAACTCGAGAAATTCCTGTTGTATCTGACAGCAGAAACTCGCCCGATTACAACGGTATGTGTATTTTTCCGCTAGGCCATTGTAGTTATTGGTTTCGAGTATCAGTCTTGCGATAATTTTGATGGTTTCTCAAGCATTCCTTAACTTCAAACTCCCATATCTCGCGAACGGATTGACGAACTCGAGAACTTCCTGTTGCATCTGACAGCAGAAACTCGCCCGATTACAACGATATGTGTATTTTCCCCCTAGGCCATTGTAGTTATTGGTTTCGAGTATCAGACTTGCGAAAATTTTGGTGGTTTCTCAAGCATTCCTTAACTTCAAACTCCCACATCTCGCGAACGTATTGAAGAACTCGAGAAACTCCTGTTGCATCTGAAAGCAGAAAATCGCCCGATTTCAACGGTATGTGTATTTTTCCCCTAGGCCATAGTAGTTATTGGTTTCGAGTATCAGACTTGCCAAAATTTTGATGGTTTCTCACGCATTCAATACCTTCTAACTCCCATATATCGCGAACGGATTGAAGAACTCGAGAAACTCCTGTTGCATCTGAAAGCAGAAACTCGCCCGATTTCAACGGTATGTGTATTTTTCCCCTAGGCCATAGTAGTTATTGGTTTCGAGTATCAGACTTGCGAAAATTGTGATGGTTTCTCATGCATTCAATACCTTCTAACTCCCATATATCGCGAACGGATTGACGAACTCGAGAAATTCCTGTTGCATCTGACAGCAGAAACTCGCCCGATTACAACGGTATGTGTATTTTTCCGCTAGGCCATTGTAGTTATTGGTTTCGAGTATCAGTCTTGCGATAATTTTGATGGTTTCTCAAGCATTCCTTAACTTCAAACTCCCATATCTCGCGAACGGATTGACGAACTTGAGAAATTCGTGTTGCATCTGACAGCAGAAACTCGCCCGATTACAACGGTATGCGTATTTTCCCCCTAGGCCATTGTAGTTATTGGTTTCGAGTATCAGACTTGCGAAAATTTTGATGGTTTCTCAAGCATTCCTTAACTTCAAATTCCCATATCTCGCGAACGGATTGAAGAACTCGAGAATCTCCTGTTGCATCTGAAAGCAGAAACTCGCCCGATTTCAACGGTATGTGTATTTTTCCCCTAGGCCATAGTAGTTATTGGTTTCGAGTATCAGTCTTGCGATAATTTTGATGGTTTCTCGAGCATTCCTTAACTTCAAACTCCCATATCTCACGAACGGATTGACGAACTCGAGAAATTCCTGTTGCATCTGACAGCAGAAACTCGCCCGATTACAACGGTATGTGTATTTTTCCTCTAGGCCATAGTAGTTATTGGTTTAGAGTATCAGACTAGCGAAAATTTTGATGGCTTCTCAAGCATTCCTTAACTTCAAACTCCCATATCTCGCGAACGGATTGAAGAACTCGAGAAACTCCTGTTGCATCTGAAAGCAGAAACTCGCCCGATTACAACGGTACGTGTATTTTTGCCCTAGGCCATAGTAGTTATTGGTTTCGAGTATCAGACATGCGAAAATTGTGATGGTTTCTCAACCATTCCTCAACATCAAACTCCCATATCTCGCGAACGGATTGACGAACTCGAGAATTTCCTATTGCATCTGAAAGCAGAAACTCGCCCGATTACAACGGTACGTGTATTTTTCCTCTAGGCCATAGTAGTTATTGGTTCGAGTATCAGACTTGCGAAAATTTTGATGGTTTCTCAAGCATTCAATAACTTCTAACTCCCATATCTCGCGAACGGATTGACGAACACGAGAAATTCCTGTTGTATCTGAAAGCAGAAACTCGCCCGGTTACAACGGTACGTGTATTTTTCCCCAAGGCCTTTGTAGTTATTGGTTTCGAGTACCAGACTTGCGAAAATTTTGATGGTTTCTCAAGCATTCAATACCTTCTAACTCCCATATCTCGCGAACGGATTGACGAACTCGAGAAATTCCTGTTGCATCTGACAGCAGAAACTCGCCCGATTACAACTGTATGTGTATTTTACCGCTAGGCCATTGTAGTTATTGGTTTCGAGTATCAGCCTTGCGATAATTTTGATGGTTTCTCAAGCATTCCTTAACTTCAAACTCCCATATCTCGCGAACGGATTGACGAACTCGAGAACTTCCTGTTGCATCTGACTGCAGAAACTCGCCCGATTACAACGGTATGTGTATTTTCCCCCTAGGCCATTGTAGTTATTGGTTTCGAGTATCAGACTTGCGAAAATTTTGGTGGTTTCTCAAGCATTCCTTAACTTCAAACTCCCACATCTCGCGAACGTATTGAAGAACTCGAGAAACTCCTGTTGCATCTGAAAGCAGAAACTCGCCCGATTTCAACGGTATGTGTATTTTTCCCCTAGGCCATAGTAGTTAATGGTTTCGAGTATCAGACTTGCGAAAATTTTGATGGTTTCTCACGCATTCAATACCTTCTAACTCCCATATATCGCGAACGGATTGAAGAACTCGAGAAACTCCTGTTGCATCTGAAAGCAGAAACTCGCCCGATTTCAACGGTATGTGTATTTTTCCCCTAGGCCATAGTAGTTATTGGTTTCGAGTATCAGACTTGCGAAAATTTTGATGGTTTCTCATGCATTCAATACCTTCTAACTCCCATATCTCGCGAACGGATTGACGAACTCGAGAAATTCCTGTTGCATCTGACAGCAGAAACTCGCCCGATTACAACGGTATGTGTATTTTTCCGCTAGGCCATTGTAGTTATTGGTTTCGAGTATCAGTCTTGCGATAATTTTGATGGTTTCTCAAGCATTCAATAACTTCTAACTCCCATATCTCGCGAACGGATTGACGAACTCGAGAATTTCCTATTGCATCTGAAAGCAGAAACTCGCCCGATTACAACGGTACGTGTATTTTTCCCCAAGGCCTTTGTAGTTATTGGTTTCGAGTATCAGACTTGCGATAATTTTGATGGTTTCTCAAGCATTCCTTAACTTCAAACTCCCATATCTCGCGAACGGATTGACGAACTCGAGAAATTCCTGTTGCATCTGACAGCAGAAACTCGTCCGATTACAACGGTATGTGTATTTTCCCCCTAGGCCATTGTAGTTATTGGTTTCGGGTATCAGACTTGCGAAAATTTTGATGGTTTCTCAAGCATTCAATAATTTCTAACTCCCACATCTCGCGAACGGATTGACGAACTCGAGAAATTCCTGTTGCATCTGACAGCAGAAACTCGCCCGATTACAACGGTATGTGTATTTTTCCTCTAGGCCATAGTAGTTATTGATTTCGAGTATCAGACTTGCGAAAATTTTGATGGTTTCTCAAGCATTCCTTAACTTCAAACTCCCATATCTCGCGAACGGATTGACGAACTCGAGAAATTCCTGTTGCATCTGACAGCAGAAGCTCGCCCGATTACAACGGTATGTGTATTTTTCCTCTAGGCCATAGTAGTTATTGGTTTCGAGTATCAGACTTGCGAAAATTTTGATGGTTTCTCAAGCATTCAATAACTTCTAACTCCCATATCTCGCGAACGGATTGACGAACTCGAGAAATTCCTGTTGCATCTGAAAGCAGAAACTCGCCCGATTGCAACGGTATGTGTATTTTTCCGCTAGGCCATTGTAGTTATTGGTTTCGAGTATCAGTCTTGCGATAATTTTGATGGTTTCTCAAGCATTCCTTAACTTCAAACTCCCATATCTCGCGAACGGATTGACGAACTCGAGAAATTCGTGTTGCATCTGACAGCAGAAACTCGCCCGTTTACAACGGTATGCGTATTTTCCCCCTAGGCCATTGTAGTTATTGGTTTCGAGTATCAGAGTTGCGAAAATTTTGATGGTTTCTCAAGCATTCAATAACTTCTAACTCCCATATCTCGCGAACGGATTGACGAACTCGAGAAATTCCTGTTGCATCTGAAAGCAGAAACTCGCCCGATTACAAAGGTATGTGTATTTTTCCGCTAGGCCATTGTAGTTATTGGTTTCGAGTATCAGTCTTGCGATAATTTTGATGGTTTCTCGAGCATTCCTTAACTTCAAACTCCCATATCTCACGAACGGATTGACGAACTCGAGAAATTCCTGTTGCATCTGAAAGCAGAAACTCGCCCGATTACAACGGTATGTGTATTTTTCCTATAGGCCATAGTAGTTATTGGTTTCGAGTATCAGACTTGCGAAAATTTTGATGGCTTCTCAAGCATTCAATAACTTCTAACTCCCATATCTCGCGAACGGATTGACGAACACGAGAAATTCCTGTTGTATCTGAAAGCAGAAACTCGCCCGATTACAACGGTACGTGTATTTTTCCCCTAGGCCATAGTAGTTATTGGTTTCGAGTATCAGACTTGCGAAAATTTTGATGGTTTCTCATGCATTCAATACCTTCTAACTCCCATAGACGCGAACGGATTGACGAACTCGAGAAATTCCTGTTGCATCTGACAGCAGAAACTCGCCCGATTACAACGGTATGTGTATTTTTCCGCTAGGCCATTGTAGTTATTGGTTTCGAGTATCAGTCTTGCGATAATTCTGATGGTTTCTCAAGCATTCCTTAACTTCAAACTCCCATATCTCGCGAACGGATTGAAGAACTCGAGAAACTCCTGTTGCATCTGAAAGCAGAAACTCGCCCGATTTCAACGGTATGTGTATTTTTCCCCTAGGCCATAATAGTTATTGGTTTCGAGTATCAGACTTGCGAAAATTTTGATGGTTTCTCAAGCATTCAATACCTTCTAACTCCCATATCTCGCGAACGGATTGACGAACTCGAGAAATTCCTGTTGCATCTGACAGCAGAAACTCGCCCGATTACAACGGTATGTGTATTTTTCCGCTAGGCCATTGTGGTTATTGGTTTCGAGTATCAGTCTTGCGATAATTTTGATGGTTTCTCAAGCATTCCTTAACTTCAAACTCCCATATCTCGCGAACGGATTGACGAACTCGAGAACTTCCTGTTGCATCTGACAGCAGAAACTCGCCCGATTACAACGGTATGTGTATTTTCCCCCTAGGCCATTGTAGTTATTGGTTTCGAGTATCAGACTTGCGAAAATTTTGGTGGTTTCTCAAGCATTCCTTAACTTCAAACTCCCACATCTCACGAACGTATTGAAGAACTCGAGAAACTCCTGTTGCATCTGAAAGCAGAAACTCGCCCGATTTCAACGGTATGTGTATTTTTCCCCTAGGCCATAGTAGTTATTGGTTTCGAGTATCAGACTTGCGAAAATTTTGATGGTTTCTCATGCATTCAATACCTTCTAACTCTCATATATCGCGAACGGATTGACGAACTCGAGAAATTCCTGTTGCATCTTACAGCAGAAACTCGCCCGATTACAACGGTATGTGTATTTTTCCGCTAGGCCATTGTAGTTATTGGTTTCGAGTATCAGTCTTGCGATAATTTTGATGGTTTCTCAAGCATTCCTTAACTTCAATCTCCCATATCTCGCGAACGGATTGACGAACTCGAGAAATTCGTGTTGCATCTGACAGCAGAAACTCGCCCGATTACAACGGTATGCGTATTTTCCCCCTAGGCCATTGTAGTTATTGGTTTCGAGTATCAGACTTGCGAAAATTTTGATGGTTTCTCAAGCATTCCTTAACTTCAAATTCCCATATCTCGCGAACGGATTGAAGAACTCGAGAAACTCCTGTTGCATCTGAAAGCAGAAACTCGCCCGATTTCAACGGTGTGTGTATTTTTCACCTAGGCCATAGTAGTTATTGGTTTCGAGTATCAGACTTGCGAAAATTTTGATGGTTTCTCAAGCATTCAATAACTTCTAACTCCCATATCTCGCGAACGGATTGACGAACTCGAGAAATTCCTGTTGCATCTGACAGCAGAAACTCGCCCGATTACAACGGTATGTGTATTTTTCCGCTAGGCCATTGTGGTTATTGGTTTCGAGTATCAGTCTTGCGATAATTTTGATGGTTTCTCAAGCATTCCTTAACTTCAAACTCCCATATCTCGCGAACGGATTGACGAACTCGAGAACTTCCTGTTGCATCTGACAGCAGAAACTCGCCCGATTACAACGGTATGTGTATTTTCCCCCTAGGCCATTGTAGTTATTGGTTTCGAGTATCAGACTTGCGAAAATTTTGGTGGTTTCTCAAGCATTCCTTAACTTCAAACTCCCACATCTCACGAACGTATTGAAGAACTCGAGAAACTCCTGTTGCATCTGAAAGCAGAAACTCGCCCGATTTCAACGGTATGTGTATTTTTCCCCTAGGCCATAGTAGTTATTGGTTTCGAGTATCAGACTTGCGAAAATTTTGATGGTTTCTCATGCATTCAATACCTTCTAACTCTCATATATCGCGAACGGATTGACGAACTCGAGAAATTCCTGTTGCATCTTACAGCAGAAACTCGCCCGATTACAACGGTATGTGTATTTTTCCGCTAGGCCATTGTAGTTATTGGTTTCGAGTATCAGTCTTGCGATAATTTTGATGGTTTCTCAAGCATTCCTTAACTTCAATCTCCCATATCTCGCGAACGGATTGACGAACTCGAGAAATTCGTGTTGCATCTGACAGCAGAAACTCGCCCGATTACAACGGTATGCGTATTTTCCCCCTAGGCCATTGTAGTTATTGGTTTCGAGTATCAGACTTGCGAAAATTTTGATGGTTTCTCAAGCATTCCTTAACTTCAAATTCCCATATCTCGCGAACGGATTGAAGAACTCGAGAAACTCCTGTTGCATCTGAAAGCAGAAACTCGCCCGATTTCAACGGTGTGTGTATTTTTCACCTAGGCCATAGTAGTTATTGGTTTCGAGTATCAGACTTGCGAAAATTTTGATGGTTTCTCAAGCATTCAATAACTTCTAACTCCCATATCTCGCGAACGGATTGACGAACTCGAGAAATTCCTGTTCCATCTGAAAGCAGAAACTCGCCCGATTACAAAGGTATGTGTATTTTTCCGCTAGGCCATTGTAGTTATTGGTTTCGAGTATCAGTCTTGCGATAATTTTGATGGTTTCTCGAGCATTCCTTAACTTCAAACTCCCATATCTCACGAACGGATTGACGAACTCGAGAAATTCCTGTTGCATCTGACAGCAGAAACTCGCCCGATTACAACGGTATGTGTATTTTTCCTCTAGGCCATAGTAGTTATTGGTTTCGAGTATCAGACTTGCGAAAATTTTGATGGCTTCTCAAGCATTCCTTAACTTCAAACTCCCATATCTCGCGAACGGATTGAATAACTCGAGAAAGTCCTGTTGCATCTGAAAGCAGAAACTCGCCCGATTACAACGGTACGTGTATTTTTGCCCTAGGCCATAGTAGTTATTGGTTTCGAGTATCAGACATGCGAAAATTGTGATGGTTTCTCAACCATTCCTCAACTTCAAACTCCCATATCTCGCGAACGGATTGACGAACTCGAGAATTTCCTATTGCATCTGAAAGCAGAAACTCGCCCGATTACAACGGTACGTGTATTTTTCCCCAAGGCCTTTGTAGTTATTGGTTTCGAGTATCAGACTTGCGATAATTTTGATGGTTTCTCAAGCATTCCTTAACTTCAAACTCCCATATCTCGCGAACGGATTGACGAACTCGAGAAATTCCTGTTGCATCTGACAGCAGATACTCGTCCGATTACAACGGTATGTGTATTTTCCCCCTAGGCCATTGTAGTTATTGGTTTCGAGTATCAGACTTGCGAAAATTTTGATGGTTTCTCAAGCATTCCTTAACTTCAAACTCCCATATCTCGCGAACGGATTGACGAACTCGAGAAATTCCTGTTGCATCTGACAGCAGAAACTCGCCCGATTACAACGGTATGTGTATTTTTCCTCTAGGCCATAGTAGTTATTGGTTTCGAGTATCAGACTTGCGAAAATTTTGATGGCTTCTCAAGCATTCCTTAACTTCAAACTCCCATATCTCGCGAACGGATTGAAGAACTCGAGAAACTCCGATTGCATCTGAAAGCAGAAACTCGCCCGATTTCAACGGTATGTGTATTTATCCCCTAGGCCATAGTAGTTATTGGTTTCGAGTATCAGACTTGCGAAAATTTTGATGGTTTCTCAAGCATTCAATAACTTCTAACTCCCATATCTCGCGAACGGATTGACGAACTCGAGAAATTCGTGTTGCATCTGACAGCAGAAACTCGCCCGATTACAAAGGTATGTGTATTTTTCCGTTAGGCCATTGTAGTTATTGGTTTCGAGTCTCAGTCTTGCGATAATTTTGATGGTTTCTCAAGCATTCCTTAACTTCAAACTCCCATATCTCGCGAACGGATTGACGAACTCGAGAATTTCCTATTGCATCTGAAAGCAGAAACTCGCCCGATTACAACGGTACGTGTATTTTTCCCCAAGGCCTGTGTAGTTATTGGTTTTGAGTATCAGACTTGCGATAATTTTGATGGTTTCTCAAGCATTCCTTAACTTCAAACTCCCATATCTCGCGAACGGATTGACGAACTCGAGAAATTCCTGTTGCATCTGACAGCAGAAACTCGTCCGATTACAACGGTATGTGTATTTTCCCCCTAGGCCATTGTAGTTATTGGTTTCGGGTATCAGACTTGCGAAAATTTTGATGGTTTCTCAAACATTCCTTAACTTCAAACTCCCATATCTCGCGAACGGATTGAAGAACTCGAGAAATTCGTGTTGCATCTGACAGCAGAAACTCGCCCTATTACAACGGTATGCGTATTTTCCCCCTAGGCCATTGTAGTTATTGGTTTCGAGTATCAGACTTGCGAAAATTTTGATGGTTTCTCAAGCATTCCTTAACTTCAAATTCCCATATCTCGCGAACGGATTGAAGAACTCGAGAAACTCCTGTTGCATCTGAAAGCAGAAACTCGCCCGATTTCAACGGTATGTGTATTTTTCACCTAGGCCATAGTAGTTATTGGTTTCGAGTATCAGACTTGCGAAAATTTTGATGGTTTCTCAAGCATTCAATAACTTCTAACTCCCATATCTCGCGAACGGATTGACGAACTCGAGAAATTCCTGTTGCATCTGAAAGCAGAAACTCGCCCGATTACAAAGGTATGTGTATTTTTCCGCTAGGCCATTGTAGTTATTGGTTTCGAGTATCAGTCTTGCGATAATTTTGATGGTTTCTCGAGCATTCCTTAACTTCAAACTCCCATATCTCACGAACGGATTGACGAACTCGAGAAATTCCTGTTGCAGCTGACAGCAGAAACTCGCCCGATTACAACGGTATGTGTATTTTTCCTCTAGGCCATAGTAGTTATTGGTTTCGAGTATCAGACTTGCGAAAATTTTGATGGCTTCTCAAGCATTCCTTAACTTCAAACTCCCATATCTCGCGAACGGATTGAAGAACTCGAGAAAGTCCTGTTGCATCTGAAACAGAAACTCGCCCGATTACAACGGTACGTGTATTTTTGCCCTAGGCCATAGTAGTTATTGGTTTCGAGTATCAGACATGCGAAAATTGTGATGGTTTCTCAACCATTCCTCAACTTCAAACTCCCATATCTCGCGAACGGATTGACGAACTCGAGAATTTCCTATTGCATCTGAAAGCAGAAACTCGCCCGATTACAACGGTACGTGTATTTTTCCCCAAGGCCTTTGTAGTTATTGGTTTCGAGTATCAGACTTGCGATAATTTTGATGGTTTCTCAAGCATTCCTTAACTTCAAACTCCCATATCTCGCGAACGGATTGACGAACTCGAGAAATTCCTGTTGCATCTGACAGCAGATACCCGTCCGATTACAACGGTATGTGTATTTCCCCCCTAGGCCATTGTAGTTATTGGTTTCGAGTATCAGACTTGCGAAAATTTTGATGGTTTCTCAAGCATTCCTTAACTTCAAACTCCCATATCTCGCGAACGGATTGACGAACTCGAGAAATTCCTGTTGCATCTGACAGCAGAAACTCCCCCGATTACAACGGTATGTGTATTTTTCCGCTAGGCCATTGTAGTTATTGGTTTCGAGTATCAGTCTTGCGATAATTTTGATGGTTTCTCAAGCATTCCTTAACTTCAAACTCCCATATCTCGCGAACGGATTGACGAACTCGAGAAATTCCTGTTGCATCTGACAGCAGAAACTCGCCCGATTACAACGGTATGTGTATTTTTCCTCTAGGCCATAGTAGTTATTGGTTCGAGTATCAGACTTGCGAAAATTTTGATGGTTTCTCAAGCATTCAATAACTTCTAACTCCCATATCTCGCGAACGGATTGACGAACTCGAGAAATTCCTGTTGTATCTGAAAGCAGAAACTCGCCCGATTACAACGGTATGTGTATTTTTCCGCTAGGCCATTGTAGTTATTGGTTTCGAGTATCAGTCTTGCAATAATTTTGATGGTTTCTCAAGCATTCCTTAACTTCAAACTCCCATATCTCGCGAACGGATTGACGAACTCGAGAAATTCCTGTTGCATCTGACAGCAGAAACTCGCCCGATTACAACGGTATGTGTATTTTTCCGCTAGGCCATTGTAGTTATTAGTTTCGAGTATCAGTCTTGCGATAATTTTGATGGTTTCTCAAGCATTCCTTAACTTCAAACTCCCATATCTCGCGAACGGATTGAAGAACTCGAGAAACTCCTGTCGCATCTGAAAGCAGAAACTTGCCCGATTTCAACGGTATGTGTATTTTTCCCCTAGGCCATAGTAGTTATTGGTTTCGAGTATCAGACTTGCGAAAATATTGATGGTTTCTCATGCATTCAATACCTTCTAACTCCCATATATCGCGAACGGATTGACGAACTCGAGAAATTCCTGTTGCATCTGACAGCAGAAACTCGCCCGATTACAACGGTATGTGTATTTTTCCGCTAGGCCATTGTAGTTATTGGTTTCGAGTATCAGTCTTGCGATAATTTTGATGGTTTCTCAAGCATTCCTTAACTTCAAACTCCCATATCTCGCGAACCGATTGACGAACTCGAGAAATTCGTGTTGCATCTGACAGCAGAAACTCGCCCGATTACAACGGTATGCGTATTTTCCCCCTAGGCCATTGTAGTTATTGGTTTCGAGTATCAGACTTGCGAAAATTTTGATGGTTTCTCAAGCATTCCTTAACTTCAAATTCCCATATCTCGCGAACGGATTGAAGAACTCGAGAAACTCCTGTTGCATCTGAAAGCAGACACTCGCCCTATTTCAACGGTATGTGTATTTTTCCCCTAGGCCATAGTAGTTATTGGTTTCGAGTATCAGACTTGCGAAAATTTTGATGGTTTCTCAAGCATTCAATAACTTCTAACTCCCATATCTCGCGAACGGATTGACGAACTCGAGAAATTCCTGTTGCATCTGAAAGCAGAAACTCGCCCGATTACAAAGGTATGTGTATTTTTCCGCTAGGCCATTGTAGTTATTGGTTTCGAGTATCAGTTTTGCGATAATTTTGATGGTTTCTCAAGCATTCCTTAACTTCAAACTCCCATATCTCACGAACGGATTGACGAACTCGAGGAATTCCTGTTGCATCTGACAGCAGAAACTCGCCCGATTACAACGGTATGTGTATTTTTCCTCTAGGCCATAGTAGTTATTGGTTTCGAGTATCAGACTTGCGAAAATTTTGATGGCTTCTCAAGCATTCCTTAACTTCAAACTCCCATATCTCGCGAACGGATTGAAGAACTCGAGAAAGTCCTGTTGCATCTGAAAGCAGAAACTCGCCCGATTACAACGGTACGTGTATTTTTGCCCTAGGCCATAGTAGTTATTGGTTTCGAGTATCAGACATGCGAAAATTGTGATGGTTTCTCAACCATTCCTCAACTTCAAACTCCCATATCTCGCGAACGGATTGACGAACTCGAGAATTTCCTATTGCATCTGAAAGCAGAAACTCGCCCGATTACAACGGTACGTGTATTTTTCCCCAAGGCCTTTGTAGTTATTGGTTTCGAGTATCAGACTTGCGATAATTTTGATGGTTTCTCAAGCATTCCTTAACTTCAAACTCCCATATCTCGCGAACGGATTGACGAACTCGAGAAATTCCTGTTGCATCTGACAGCAGATACTCGTCCGATTACAACGGTATGTGTATTTTCCCCCTAGGCCATTGTAGTTATTGGTTTCGAGTATCAGACTTGCGAAAATTTTGATGGTTTCTCAAGCATTCCTTAACTTCAAACTCCCATATCTCGCGAACGGATTGACGAACTCGAGAAATTCCTGTTGCATCTGACAGCAGAAACTCCCCCGATTACAACGGTATGTGTATTTTTCCGCTAGGCCATTGTAGTTATTGGTTTCGAGTATCAGTCTTGCGATAATTTTGATGGTTTCTCAAGCATTCCTTAACTTCAAACTCCCATATCTCGCGAACGGATTGACGAACTCGAGAAATTCCTGTTGCATCTGACAGCAGAAACTCGCCCGATTACAACGGTATGTGTATTTTTCCTCTAGGCCATAGTAGTTATTGGTTCGAGTATCAGACTTGCGAAAATTTTGATGGTTTCTCAAGCATTCAATAACTTCTAACTCCCATATCTCGCGAACGGATTGACGAACTCGAGAAATTCCTGTTGTATCTGAAAGCAGAAACTCGCCCGATTACAACGGTATGTGTATTTTTCCGCTAGGCCATTGTAGTTATTGGTTTCGAGTATCAGTCTTGCAATAATTTTGATGGTTTCTCAAGCATTCCTTAACTTCAAACTCCCATATCTCGCGAACGGATTGACGAACTCGAGAAATTCCTGTTGCATCTGACAGCAGAAACTCGCCCGATTACAACGGTATGTGTATTTTTCCGCTAGGCCATTGTAGTTATTAGTTTCGAGTATCAGTCTTGCGATAATTTTGATGGTTTCTCAAGCATTCCTTAACTTCAAACTCCCATATCTCGCGAACGGATTGAAGAACTCGAGAAACTCCTGTCGCATCTGAAAGCAGAAACTTGCCCGATTTCAACGGTATGTGTATTTTTCCCCTAGGCCATAGTAGTTATTGGTTTCGAGTATCAGACTTGCGAAAATATTGATGGTTTCTCATGCATTCAATACCTTCTAACTCCCATATATCGCGAACGGATTGACGAACTCGAGAAATTCCTGTTGCATCTGACAGCAGAAACTCGCCCGATTACAACGGTATGTGTATTTTTCCGCTAGGCCATTGTAGTTATTGGCTTCGAGTATCAGTCTTGCGATAATTTTGATGGTTTCTCAAGCATTCCTTAACTTCAAACTCCCATATCTCGCGAACCGATTGACGAACTCGAGAAATTCGTGTTGCATCTGACAGCAGAAACTCGCCCGATTACAACGGTATGCGTATTTTCCCCCTAGGCCATTGTAGTTATTGGTTTCGAGTATCAGACTTGCGAAAATTTTGATGGTTTCTCAAGCATTCCTTAACTTCAAATTCCCATATCTCGCGAACGGATTGAAGAACTCGAGAAACTCCTGTTGCATCTGAAAGCAGACACTCGCCCTATTTCAACGGTATGTGTATTTTTCCCCTAGGCCATAGTAGTTATTGGTTTCGAGTATCAGACTTGCGAAAATTTTGATGGTTTCTCAAGCATTCAATAACTTCTAACTCCCATATCTCGCGAACGGATTGACGAACTCGAGAAATTCCTGTTGCATCTGAAAGCAGAAACTCGCCCGATTACAAAGGTATGTGTATTTTTCCGCTAGGCCATTGTAGTTATTGGTTTCGAGTATCAGTTTTGCGATAATTTTGATGGTTTCTCAAGCATTCCTTAACTTCAAACTCCCATATCTCACGAACGGATTGACGAACTCGAGAAATTCCTGTTGCATCTGACAGCAGAAACTCGCCCGATTACAACGGTATGTGTATTTTTCCTCTAGCCCATAGTAGTTATTGGTTTCGAGTATCAGACTTGCGAAAATTTTGATGGCTTCTCAAGCATTCAATACCTTCTAACTCCCATATATCGCGAACGGATTGACGAACTCGAGAAATTCCTGTTGCATCTGACAGCAGAAACTCGCCCGATTACAACGGTATGTGTATTTTTCCGCTAGGCCATTGTAGTTATTGGTTTCGAGTATCAGTCTTGCGATAATTTTGATGGTTTCTCAAGCATTCCTTAACTTCAAACTCCCATATCTCGCGAACCGATTGACGAACTCGAGAAATTCGTGTTGCATCTGACAGCAGAAACTCGCCCGATTACAACGGTATGCGTATTTTCCCCCTAGGCCATTGTAGTTATTGGTTTCGAGTATCAGACTTGCGAAAATTTTGATGGTTTCTCAAGCATTCCTTAACTTCAAATTCCCATATCTCGCGAACGGATTGAAGAACTCGAGAAACTCCTGTTGCATCTGAAAGCAGACACTCGCCCTATTTCAACGGTATGTGTATTTTTCCCCTAGGCCATAGTAGTTATTGGTTTCGAGTATCAGACTTGCGAAAATTTTGATGGTTTCTCAAGCATTCAATAACTTCTAACTCCCATATCTCGCGAACGGATTGACGAACTCGAGAAATTCCTGTTGCATCTGAAAGCAGAAACTCGCCCGATTACAAAGGTATGTGTATTTTTCCGCTAGGCCATTGTAGTTATTGGTTTCGAGTATCAGTTTTGCGATAATTTTGATGGTTTCTCAAGCATTCCTTAACTTCAAACTCCCATATCTCACGAACGGATTGACGAACTCGAGAAATTCCTGTTGCATCTGACAGCAGAAACTCGCCCGATTACAACGGTATGTGTATTTTTCCTCTAGCCCATAGTAGTTATTGGTTTCGAGTATCAGACTTGCGAAAATTTTGATGGTTTCTCAAGCATTCAATAACTTCTAACTCCCATATCTCGCGAACGGATTGACGAACTCGAGAAATTCCTGTTGTATCTGAAAGCAGAAACTCGCCCGATTACAACGGTACGTGTATTTTTCCCCAAGGCCTTTGTAGTTATTGGTTTCAAGTACCAGACTTGCGATAATTTTGATGGTTTCTCAAGCATTCCTTAACTTCAAACTCCCATACCTCGCGAACGGATTGACGAACTCGAGAAATTCCTGTTGCATCTGAAAGCAGAAACTCGTCCGATTTCAACGGTATGTGTATTTATCCCCTAGGCCATAGTAGTTATTGGTTTCGAGTATCAGACTTGCGAAAATTTTGATGGTTTCTCAAGCATTCAATAACTTCTAACTCCCATATCTCGCGAACGGATTGACGAACTCGAGAAATTCGTGTTGCATCTGACAGCAGAAACTCGCCCGATTACAAAGGTATGTGTATTTTTCCGTTAGGCCATTGTAGTTATTGGTTTCGAGTATCAGTCTTGCGATAATTTTGATGGTTTCTCAAGCATTCCTTAACTTCAAACTCCCATATCTCGCGAACGGATTGACGAACTCGAGAATTTCCTATTGCATCTGAAAGCAGAAACTCGCCCGATTACAACGGTACGTGTATTTTTCCCCAAGGCCTTTGTAGTTATTGGTTTCGAGTATCAGACTTGCGATAATTTTGATGGTTTCTCAAGCATTCCTTAACTTCAAACTCCCATATCTCGCGAACGGATTGACGAACTCGAGAAATTCCTGTTGCATCTGACAGCAGAAACTCGTCCGATTACAACGGTATGTGTATTTTCCCCCTAGGCCATTGTAGTTATTGGTTTCGAGTATCAGACTTGCGAAAATTTTGATGGTTTCTCAAGCATTCCTTAACTTCAAATTCCCATATCTCGCGAACAGATTGAAGAACTCGAGAAACTCCTGTTGCATCTGAAAGCAGAAACTCGCCCGATTTCAACGGTATGTGTATTTTTCACCTAGGCCATAGTAGTTATTGGTTTCGAGTATCAGACTTGCGAAAATTTTGATGGTTTCTCAAGCATTCAATAATTTCTAACTCCCACATCTCGCGAACGGAATGACGAACTCGAGAAATTCCTGTTGCATCTGAAAGTGGAGATACGCCCGATTACATAGGTGTGTGCATTTTTCCCCTATGCCTTTGTAGTTATTGGTTTCGAGTACCAGACTTGCGAAAATTTTAATGGTTTCTCAACCATTCCTTAACTTGAAACTCCCATATCTCGCGAACGGAGTGACGCACTCGAGAAATTCCTGTTGCATCTGAAAGCAGAAACTCGCCCGATTACAACGGTATGTGTATTTTCCCCCTAGGCCATTGTAGTTATTGGTTTCGAGTATCAGACATGCGAAAATTTAGAGGGTTTCTCAACCATTCCTTAACTTCAAACTCCCACATCTCGCGAACGGATTAACGAACTCGAGAAATTCCTGTTGGATCTGAAAGTGGAAACTCGCCCGATTACAAAGGTATGTGTATTTTTCCCCTAGGCCTTTGTGGTTATTGGTTCCGAGTATCAGACTTGCGAGAATTTTGATGGTTTCTCAACCATTCCTTAATTTCAAACTCCCATATCTCGCGAACGGATTGACGAACTCGAG
This sequence comes from Ptiloglossa arizonensis, assembly GCF_051014685.1. Lineage (NCBI taxonomy): Eukaryota > Metazoa > Arthropoda > Insecta > Hymenoptera > Colletidae > Ptiloglossa > Ptiloglossa arizonensis. The sequence goes on from NW_027478426.1 coordinate 530,879, forward strand.
AATTTCCTATTGCATCTGAAAGCAGAAACTCGCCCGATTACAACGGTATGTGTATTTTTCCCCTTGGCAATTGTAGTTATTGGTTTCGAGTATCAGACTTGCGAAAATTTTGATGGTTTCTCAACCATTCCTTAACCTCAAACTCCCATATCTCGCGAACGGATTGACGAACTCGAGCATTTCCTATTGCATCTGAAAGCAGAAACTCGCCCGATTACAAAGGTATGTGTACTTTTCCCCTATGCCATTCCAGTTGTTGGTTTCGAGTATCAGACCAGCGAAAATTTTGATGGTTTCTCAAGCATGCCTTAACTTCAAACTTCCATATCTCGCGAACGGATAGACGAACTCGAGAATTTCCTATTGCATCTGAAAGCAGAAACTCGCCCGATTACAACGGTGTGAGTACTTTTCCCCTATGCCATTCCAGTTGGTGGTTTCGAGTAACAGACCAGCGAAAATTTTGATGGTTTCTCATGCATTCCTTAACTTCAAACTCCCATATCTCGCGAACGGATTGACGAACTCGAGAATTTCCTATTGCATCTGAAAGCAGAAACTCGCCCGATTACAACGGTATGTGTATTTTCCCCCTATGCCTTTTTAGTTATTGGTTTCGAGTATCAGACTTGCGAAAATTTTGATTGTTTCTCAACAATTCCTTAACTTGAAACTCCCATATCTCGCGAACGGAGTGACGCACTCGAGAAATTCCTGTTGCATCTGAAAGCAGAAACTCGCCCGATTACAACGGTATGTGTATTTTCCCCCTAGGCCATTGTAGTTATTGGTTTCGAGTATCAGACTTGCGTAAATTTTGAGGGTTTCTCAACCATTCCTTAAATTCAAACTCCCATATCTCGCGACCGGATTGACGAACTCGAGAATTTCCTATTGCATCTGAAAGCAGAAACTCGCCCGATTTCAAAGGTATGTGCATTTTTCCCCTAGACCTTTGTAGTTATTGGTTTCTAGCATCAGAATTGCGAAAATTTTGATGGGTTCTCAACCATTCCTTAACTTCAAACTCCCATATCTCGCGAACGGAATGACGAACTTGAGAAATTTCTGTTGCATCTGAAAGTGGAGACGCGCCCGATTACAAAGGTATGTGCATTTTTCCCCTAGGCCTTTGTAGTTATTGGTTTCGAGAATCAGACTTGCGAAAATTTTGATGGTTTCTCAACCATTCCTTAACTTGAAACTCCCATATCTCGCGAACGGAGTGACGCACTCGAGAAATTCCTGTTGCATCTGAAAGCAGAAACTCGCCCGATTACAACGGTGTGTGTAATTTCCTCCTACGCCATTGTAGTTATTGGTTTCCAGTATCAGACTTGCGAAAATTTTGATGGTTTCTCAAGCATTCAATAATTTCAAACTCCCATATCTCGCGAACGGATTGACGAACTCGAGAATTTCCTATTGCATCTGAAGGCAGAAACTCGCCCGATTTCAAAGGTATGTGCATTTTTCCCCTGGGCCTTTGTAGCTATCGGTTTCTAGCATCAGAATTGCGAAAATTTTGATGGTTTCTCAACTATTCCTTAACTTCGAACTCCCATATCTCGCGAACGGATTGACGAACTCGAGAATTTCCTATTGCATCTGAAAGCAGAAACTCGCCCGATTTCAACGGTATGTGCATTTTTGCCCTAGGCCATACTTGTTATTGGATTGGAGTATCAGACTTGCGAAAATTTTGATGGTTTCTCAGCCATTCCTTAACTTCAAACTCCCATATCTCGGGAACGGATTGACGAACTCGAGAATTTCCTATTGCATCTGAAAGCCGAAACTCGCCCGATTACAAAGGTATGTGCATTTTTCCCCTAGGCCTTTGTAGTTATTGGTTTCTAGCATCAGAATTGCGAAAGCTTTGATGGTTCCTCAACCATTCCTTAACTTCAAACTCCCATATCTAGCGAACGGAATGACGAACTCGAGAAATTCCTGTTGCATCTGAAAGTGGAGACTCGCCCGATTACAAACGTATGTTCATTTTTCCCCTATGCCTTTCTAGTTATTGGTTTCGAGTATCAGACTTGCGAAAATTTTGATGGTTTCTCAACCATTCCTTAATTTGAAACTCCCATATCTCGTGAACGGGGTGACGCACTCGAGAAATTCCTGTTGCATCTGAAAGCAGAAACTCGCCCGATTACAACGGTATGTGTATTTTCCCCCTAGGCCATTGTAGTTATTGGTTTCGAGTATCAGACTTGCGAAAATTTTGACGGTTTCTCAAGCATTCCTTAACTTCAAACTCCCATATCTCGCGAACGGATTGACGAACTCGAGAATTTCCTATTGCATCTGAATGCAGAATCTCGCCCGATTACAAAGGTATGTGCATTTTTCCCCTAGGCCTTTGTAGTTATCGGTTTCCAGCATCAGAATAGCGAAAATTTTGATGGTTTCTCAACCATTCCTTAAATTCGAACTCCCATATCTCGCGAACGGATTGACGAACTCGAGAATTTCCTATTGCATCTGAAAGCAGGAACTCGCCCGATTTCAACGGTATGTGCATTTTTGCCCTAGGCCATACTTGTTATTGGATTCGAGTATCAGACTTGCGAAAATTTTGATGGTTTCTCTAGCATTCCTTAACTTCAAACTACCATATCTCGCGAACGGATTGACGAACTCGAGAAACTCCTGTTGCATCTGAAAGCAGAAACTCGCCCTATTACAACGGTATGTGTATTTTCCCCCTAGGCCATTGTATTTATTGGTTTCGAGTATCAGACTTGCGAAAATTTTGATGGTTTCTCAACCATTCCTTAACTTCAAACTCCAATATCTCGCGAACGGATTGACGAACTCGAGCATTTCCTATTGCATCTGAAAACAGAAACTCGCCCGATTACAAAGGTATGTGCATTTTTCCCCTAGGCCTTTGTAGTTATCGGTTTCCAGCATCAGAATTGCGAAAATTTTGATGGTTTCTCAAGCATTCCTTAACTTCAAACTCCCATATCTCACGAACGGATTGACGAACTCGAGAAATTCCTGTTGCATCTGACAGCAGAAACTCGCCCGATTACAACGGTATGTGTATTTTTCCTCTAGGCAATAGTAGTTATTGGTTTCCAACATCAGAATTGCGAAAATTTTGATGGTTTCTCAACCATTCCTTAACTTCGAACTCCCATATCTCGCGAACGGGTTGACGAACTCGAGAATTTCCTATTGCATCTGAAAGCAGAAACTCGCCAGATTTCAACGGTATGTGCATTTTTGCCCTAGGCCATACTTGTTATTGGATTCGAGTATCAGACTTGCGAAAATTTTGATGGTTTCTCACGCATTCAATACCTTCTAACTCCCATATATCGCGAACGGATTGAAGAACTCGAGAAACTTCTGTTGCATCTGAAAGCAGAAACTCGCCCGATTTCAACGGTATGTGTATTTTTCCCCTAGGCCATAGTAGTTATTGGTTTCGAGTATCAGACTTGCGAAAATTTTGATGGTTTCTCATGCATTCAATACCTTCTAACTCCCATATATCGCGAACGGATTGACGAACTCGAGAAATTCCTGTTGCATCTGACAGCAGAAACTCGCCCGATTACAACGCTATGTGTATTTTTCCGCTAGGCCATTGTAGTTATTGGTTTCGAGTATCAGTCTTGCGATAATTTTGATGGTTTCTCAAGCATTCCTTAACTTCAAACTCCCATATCTCGCGAACGGATTGAAGAACTCGAGAAACTCCTGTTGCATCTGAAAGCAGAAACTCGCCCGATTACAACGGTACGTGTATTTTTGCCCTAGGCCATAGTAGTTATTGGTTTCGAGTATCAGACATGCGAAAATTGTGATGGTTTCTCAACCATTCCTCAACTTCAAACTCCCATATCTCGCGAACGGATTGACGAACTCGAGAATTTCCTATTGCATCTGAAAGCAGAAACTCGCCCGATCACAACGGTACGTGTATTTTTCCCCAAGGCCTTTGTAGTTATTGCTTTCGAGTATCAGACTTGCGATAATTTTGATGGTTTCTCAAGCATTCCTTAACTTCAAACTCCCATATCTCGCGAACGGATTGACGAACTCGAGAAATTCCTGTTGCATCTGACAGCAGAAACTCGTCCGATTACAACGGTATGTGTATTTTCCCCCTAGGCCATTGTAGTTATTGGTTTCGAGTATCAGACTTGCGAAAATTTTGATGGTTTCTCAAGCATTCCTTAACTTCAAACTCCCATATCTCGCGAACGGATTGACGAACTCGAGAAATTCCTGTTCCATCTGACAGCAGAAACTCCCCCGATTACAACGGTATGTGTATTTTTCCGCTAGGCCATTGTAGTTATTGGTTTCGAGTATCAGTCTTGCGATAATTTTGATGGTTTCTCAAGCATTCCTTAACTTCAAACTCCCATATCTCGCGAACGGATTGACGAACTCGAGAAATTCCTGTTGCATCTGACAGCAGAAACTCGCCCGATTACAACGGTATGTGTATTTTTCCTCTAGGCCATAGTAGTTATTGGTTCGAGTATCAGACTTGCGAAAATTTTGATGGTTTCTCAAGCATTCAATAACTTCTAACTCCCATATCTCGCGAACGGATTGACGAACTCGAGAAATTCCTGTTGTATCTGAAAGCAGAAACTCGCCCGATTACAACGGTATGTGTATTTTTCCGCTAGGCCATTGTAGTTATTGGTTTCGAGTATCAGTCTTGCGATAATTTTGATGGTTTCTCAAGCATTCCTTAACTTCAAACTCCCATATCTCGCGAACGGATTGAAGAACTCGAGAAACTCCTGTTGCATCTGAAAGCAGAAACTTGCCCGATTTCAACGGTATGTGTATTTTTCCCCTAGGCCATAGTAGTTATTGGTTTCGAGTATCAGACTTGCGAAAATATTGATGGTTTCTCATGCATTCAATACCTTCTAACTCCCATATATCGCGAACGGATTGACGAACTCGAGAAATTCCTGTTGCATCTGACAGCAGAAACTCGCCCGATTACAACGGTATGTGTATTTTTCCGCTAGGCCATTGTAGTTATTGGTTTCGAGTATCAGTCTTGCGATAATTTTGATGGTTTCTCAAGCATTCCTTAACTTCAAACTCCCATATCTCGCGAACCGATTGACGAACTCGAGAAATTCGTGTTGCATCTGACAGCAGAAACTCGCCCGATTACAACGGTATGCGTATTTTCCCCCTAGGCCATTGTAGTTATTGGTTTCGAGTATCAGACTTGCGAAAATTTTGATGGTTTCTCAAGCATTCCTTAACTTCAAATTCCCATATCTCGCGAACGGATTGAAGAACTCGAGAAACTCCTGTTGCATCTGACAGCAGAAACTCGCCCGATTACAACGGTATGTGTATTTTTCCTCTAGGCCATAGTAGTTATTGGTTTCGAGTATCAGACTTGCGAAAATTTTGATGGTTTCTCAAGCATTCAATAACTTCTAACTCCCATATCTCGCGAACGGATTGACGAACTCGAGAAATTCCTGTTGCATCTGACAGCAGAAACTCGCCCGATTACAAAGGTATGTGTATTTTTCCGTTAGGCCATTGTAGTTATTGGTTTCGAGTATCAGTCTTGCGATAATTTTGATGGTTTCTCAAGCATTCCTTAACTTCAAACTCCCATATCTAGCGAACGGATTGACGAACTCGAGAATTTCCTATTGCATCTGAAAGCAGAAGCTCGCCCGATTACAACGGTACGTGTATTTTTCCCCAAGGCCTTTGTAGTTATTGGTTTCGAGTATCAGACTTGCGATAATTTTGATGGTTTCTCAAGCATTCCTTAACTTCAAACTCCCATATCTCGCGAGCGGATTGACGAACTCGAGAAATTCCTGTTGCATCTGACAGCAGAAACTCGTCCGATTACAACGGTATGTGTATTTTCCCCCTAGGCCATTGTAGTTATTGGTTTCGGGTATCAGACTTGCGAAAATTTTGATGGTTTCTCAAGCATTCCTTAACTTCAAACTCCCATATCTCGCGAACGGATAGAAGAACTCGAGAAACTCCTGTTGCATCTGAAAGCAGAAACTCGCCCGATTTCAACGGTATGTGTATTTTTCCCCTAGGCCATAGAAGTTATTGGTTTCGAGTATCAGACTTGCGAAAATTTTGATGGTTTCTCAAGCATTCCTTAACTTCAAACCCCCATATCTCGCGAACGGATTGAAGAACTCGAGAAGCTCCTGTTGCCTCTGAAAGCAGAAACTCGCCCGATTACAACGGTACGTGTATTTTTGCCCTAGGCCATAGTAGTTATTGGTTTCGAGTATCAGACATGCGAAAATTGTGATGGTTCTCAACCATTCCTCAACTTCAAACTCCCATATCTCGCGAACGGATTGAAGAACTCGAGAAACTCCTGTTGCATCTGAAGGCAGAAACTCGCCCGATTTCAACGGTATGTGTATTTTTCCCCTAGGCCATAGTAGTTATTGGTTTCGAGTATCAGACTTGCGATAATTTTGATGGTTTCTCAAGCATTCAATAACTTCTAACTCCCATATCTCGCGAACGGATTGACGAACTCGAGAAATTCCTGTTGCATCTGACAGCAGAAACTCGCCCGATTACAACGGTATGAGTATTTTTCGACTAGGCCATTGTAGTTATTGGTTTCGAGTATCAGTCTTGCGATAATTTTGATGGTTTCTCAAGCATTCCTTAACTTCAAGCTCCCATATCTCGCGAACGGATTGACGAACTCGAGAAATTCCTGTTGCATCTGACAGCAGAAACTCGCCCGATTACAACGGTATGTGTATTTTTCCTCTAGGCCATAGTAGTTATTGGTTTCGAGTATCAGACTTGCGAAAATTTTGATGGTTTCTCAAGCATTCAATAACTTCTAACTCCCATATCTCGCGAACGGATTGACGAACTCGAGAAATTCCTGTTGCATCTGAAAGCAGAAACTCGCCCGATTTCAACGGTATGTGCATTTTTGCCCTAGGCCATAGCAGTTATTGGTTTCGAGTATCAGACTTGCGAAAATTTTGATGGTTTCTCACGCATTCAATACCTTCTAACTCCCATATATCGCGAACGGATTGAAGAACTCGAGAAACTCCTGTTGCATCTGAAAGCAGAAACTCGTCCGATTTCAACGGTATGTGTATTTTTCCCCTAGGCCATAGTAGTTATTGGTTTCGAGTATCAGACTTGCGAAAATTTTGATGGTTTCTCATGCATTCAATACCTTCTAACTCCCATATATCGCGAACGGATTGACGAACTCGAGAAATTCCTGTTGCATCTGACAGCAGAAACTCGCCCGATTACAACGGTATGTGTATTTTTCCGCTAGGCCATTGTAGTTATTGGTTTCGAGTATCAGTCTTGCGATAATTTTGATGGTTTCTCATTCATTCCTTAACTTCAAACTCCCATATCTCGCGAACGGATTGACGAACTCGAGAAATTCCTGTTGCATCTGACAGCAGAAACTCGCCCGATTACAAAGGTATGCGTATTTTCCCCCTAGGCCATTGTAGTTATTGGTTTCGAGTATCAGACTTGCGAAAATTTCGATGGTTTCTCAAGCATTCCTTAACTTCAAATTCCCATATCTCGCGAACGGATTGAAGAACTCGAGAAACTCCTGTTGCATCTGAAAGCAGAAACTCGCCCGATTTCAACGGTATGTGTATTTTTCCCCTAGGCCATAGTAGTTATTGGTTTCGAGTATCAGACTTGCGAAAATTTTGATGGTTTCTCAAGCATTCAATAACTTCTAACTCCCATATCTCGCGAACGGATTGACGAACTCGAGAAATTCCTGTTGCATCTGAAAGCAGAAACTCGCCCGATTACAAAGGTATGTGTATTTTTCCGCTAGGCCATTGTAGTTATTGGTTTCGAGTATCAGTCTTGCGATAATTTTGATGGTTTCTCGAGCATTCCTTAACTTCAAACTCCCATATCTCACGAACGGATTGACGAACTCGAGAAATTCCTGTTGCATCTGACAGCAGAAACTCGCCCGATTACAACGGTATGTGTATTTTTCCTCTAGGCCATAGTAGTTATTGGTTTCGAGTATCAGACTTGCGAAAATTTTGATGGCTTCTCAAGCATTCCTTAACTTCAAACTCCCATATCTCGCGAACGGATTGAAGAACTCGAGAAACTCCTGTTGCATCTGAAAGCAGAAACTCGCCCGATTACAACGGTACGTGTATTTTTGCCCTAGGCCATAGTAGTTATTGGTTTCGAGTATCAGACATGCGAAAATTGTGATGGTTTCTCAACCATTCCTCAACTTCAAACTCCCATATCTCGCGAACGGATTGACGAACTCGAGAAATTCCTGTTGCATCTGACAGCAGAAACTCGTCCGATTACAACGGTATGTGTATTTTCCCCCTAGGCCATTGTAGTTATTGGTTTCGAGTATCAGACTTGCGAAAATTTTGATGGTTTCTCAAGCATTCCTTAACTTCAAACTCCCATATCTCGCGAACGGATTGACGAACTCGAGAAATTCCTGTTCCATCTGACAGCAGAAACTCCCCCGATTACAACGGTATGTGTATTTTTCCGCTAGGCCATTGTAGTTATTGGTTTCGAGTATCAGTCTTGCGATAATTTTGATGGTTTCTCAAGCATTCCTTAACTTCAAACTCCCATATCTCGCGAACGGATTGACGAACTCGAGAAATTCCTGTTGCATCTGACAGCAGAAACTCGCCCGATTACAACGGTATGTGTATTTTTCCTCTAGGCCATAGTAGTTATTGGTTCGAGTATCAGACTTGCGAAAATTTTGATGGTTTCTCAAGCATTCAATAACTTCTAACTCCCATATCTCGCGAACGGATTGACGAACTCGAGAAATTCCTGTTGTATCTGAAAGCAGAAACTCGCCCGATTACAACGGTATGTGTATTTTTCCGCTAGGCCATTGTAGTTATTGGTTTCGAGTATCAGTCTTGCGATAATTTTGATGGTTTCTCAAGCATTCCTTAACTTCAAACTCCCATATCTCGCGAACGGATTGACGAACTCGAGAAATTCCTGTTGCATCTGACAGCAGAAACTCGCCCGATTACAACGGTATGTGTATTTTTCCGCTAGGCCATTGTAGTTATTGGTTTCGAGTATCAGTCTTGCGATAATTTTGATGGTTTCTCAAGCATTCCTTAACTTCAAACTCCCATATCTCGCGAACGGATTGACGAACTCGAGAAATTCCTGTTCCATCTGACAGCAGAAACTCCCCCGATTACAACGGTATGTGTATTTTTCCGCTAGGCCATTGTAGTTATTGGTTTCGAGTATCAGTCTTGCGATAATTTTGATGGTTTCTCAAGCATTCCTTAACTTCAAACTCCCATATCTCGCGAACGGATTGACGAACTCGAGAAATTCCTGTTGCATCTGAAAGCAGAAACTCGCCCGATTTCAACGGTATGTGCATTTTTGCCCTAGGCCATAGCAGTTATTGGTTTCGAGTATCAGACTTGCGAAAATTTTGATGGTTTCTCACGCATTCAATACCTTCTAACTCCCATATATCGCGAACGGATTGAAGAACTCGAGAAACTCCTGTTGCATCTGAAAGCAGAAACTCGCCCGATTTCAACGGTATGTGTATTTTTCCCCTAGGCCATAGTAGTTATTGGTTTCGAGTATCAGACTTGCGAAAATTTTGATGGTTTCTCATGCATTCAATACCTTCTAACTCCCATATATCGCGAACGGATTGACGAACTCGAGAAATTCCTGTTGCATCTGACAGCAGAAACTCGCCCGATTACAACGGTATGTGTATTTTTCCGCTAGGCCATTGTAGTTATTGGTTTCGAGTATCAGTCTTGCGATAATTTTGATGGTTTCTCATTCATTCCTTAACTTCAAACTCCCATATCTCGCGAACGGATTGACGAACTCGAGAAATTCCTGTTGCATCTGACAGCAGAAACTCGCCCGATTACAAAGGTATGCGTATTTTCCCCCTAGGCCATTGTAGTTATTGGTTTCGAGTATCAGACTTGCGAAAATTTCGATGGTTTCTCAAGCATTCCTTAACTTCAAATTCCCATATCTCGCGAACGGATTGAAGAACTCGAGAAACTCCTGTTGCATCTGAAAGCAGAAACTCGCCCGATTTCAACGGTATGTGTATTTTTCCCCTAGGCCATAGTAGTTATTGGTTTCGAGTATCAGACTTGCGAAAATTTTGATGGTTTCTCAAGCATTCAATAACTTCTAACTCCCATATCTCGCGAACGGATTGACGAACTCGAGAAATTCCTGTTGCATCTGAAAGCAGAAACTCGCCCGATTACAAAGGTATGTGTATTTTTCCGCTAGGCCATTGTAGTTATTGGTTTCGAGTATCAGTCTTGCGATAATTTTGATGGTTTCTCGAGCATTCCTTAACTTCAAACTCCCATATCTCACGAACGGATTGACGAACTCGAGAAATTCCTGTTGCATCTGACAGCAGAAACTCGCCCGATTACAACGGTATGTGTATTTTTCCTCTAGGCCATAGTAGTTATTGGTTTCGAGTATCAGACTTGCGAAAATTTTGATGGCTTCTCAAGCATTCCTTAACTTCAAACTCCCATATCTCGCGAACGGATTGAAGAACTCGAGAAACTCCTGTTGCATCTGAAAGCAGAAACTCGCCCGATTACAACGGTACGTGTATTTTTGCCCTAGGCCATAGTAGTTATTGGTTTCGAGTATCAGACATGCGAAAATTGTGATGGTTTCTCAACCATTCCTCAACTTCAAACTCCCATATCTCGCGAACGGATTGACGAACTCGAGAAATTCCTGTTGCATCTGACAGCAGAAACTCGTCCGATTACAACGGTATGTGTATTTTCCCCCTAGGCCATTGTAGTTATTGGTTTCGAGTATCAGACTTGCGAAAATTTTGATGGTTTCTCAAGCATTCCTTAACTTCAAACTCCCATATCTCGCGAACGGATTGACGAACTCGAGAAATTCCTGTTCCATCTGACAGCAGAAACTCCCCCGATTACAACGGTATGTGTATTTTTCCGCTAGGCCATTGTAGTTATTGGTTTCGAGTATCAGTCTTGCGATAATTTTGATGGTTTCTCAAGCATTCCTTAACTTCAAACTCCCATATCTCGCGAACGGATTGACGAACTCGAGAAATTCCTGTTGCATCTGACAGCAGAAACTCGCCCGATTACAACGGTATGTGTATTTTTCCTCTAGGCCATAGTAGTTATTGGTTCGAGTATCAGACTTGCGAAAATTTTGATGGTTTCTCAAGCATTCAATAACTTCTAACTCCCATATCTCGCGAACGGATTGACGAACTCGAGAAATTCCTGTTGTATCTGAAAGCAGAAACTCGCCCGATTACAACGGTATGTGTATTTTTCCGCTAGGCCATTGTAGTTATTGGTTTCGAGTATCAGTCTTGCGATAATTTTGATGGTTTCTCAAGCATTCCTTAACTTCAAACTCCCATATCTCGCGAACGGATTGACGAACTCGAGAAATTCCTGTTGCATCTGACAGCAGAAACTCGCCTGATTACAACGGTATGTGTATTTTTCCGCTAGGCCATTGTAGTTATTGGTTTCGAGTATCAGTCTTGCGATAATTTTGATGGTTTCTCAAGCATTCCTTAACTTCAAACTCCCATATCTCGCGAACGGATTGAAGAACTCGAGAAACTCCTGTTGCATCTGAAAGCAGAAACTTGCCCGATTTCAACGGTATGTGTATTTTTCCCCTAGGCCATAGTAGTTATTGGTTTCGAGTATCACACTTGCGAAAATATTGATGGTTTCTCATGCATTCAATACCTTCTAACTCCCATATATCGCGAACGGATTGACGAACTCGAGAAATTCCTGTTGCATCTGACAGCAGAAACTCGCCCGATTACAACGGTATGTGTATTTTTCCGCTAGGCCATTGTAGTTATTGGTTTCGAGTATCAGTCTTGCGATAATTTTGATGGTTTCTCAAGCATTCCTCAACTTCAAACTTCCATATCTCGCGAACCGATTGACGAACTCGAGAAATTCGTGTTGCATCTGACAGCAGAAACTCGCCCGATTACAACGGTATGCGTATTTTCCCCCTAGGCCATTGTAGTTATTGGTTTCGAGTATCAGACTTGCGAAAATTTTGATGGTTTCTCAAGCATTCCTTAACTTCAAATTCCCATATCTCGCGAACGGATTGAAGAACTCGAGAAACTCCTGTTGCATCTGACAGCAGAAACTCGCCCGATTACAACGGTATGTGTATTTTTCCTCTAGGCCATAGTAGTTATTGGTTTCGAGTATCAGACTTGCGAAAATTTTGATGGTTTCTCAAGCATTCAATAACTTCTAACTCCCATATCTCGCGAACGGATTGACGAACTCGAGAAATTCCTGTTGCATCTGACAGCAGAAACTCGCCCGATTACAAAGGTATGTGTATTTTTCCGTTAGGCCATTGTAGTTATTGGTTTCGAGTATCAGTCTTGCGATAATTTTGATGGTTTCTCAAGCATTCCTTAACTTCAAACTCCCATATCTCGCGAACGGATTGACGAACTCGAGAATTTCCTATTGCATCTGAAAGCAGAAACTCGCCCGATTACAACGGTACGTGTATTTTTCCCCAAGGCCTTTGTAGTTATTGGTTTCGAGTATCAGACTTGCGATAATTTTGATGGTTTCTCAAGCATTCCTTAACTTCAAACTCCCATATCTCGCGAACGGATTGACGAACTCGAGAAATTCCTGTTGCATCTGACAGCAGAAACTCGTCCGATTACAACGGTATGTGTATTTTCCCCCTAGGCCATTGTAGTTATTGGTTTCGGGTATCAGACTTGCGAAAATTTTGATGGTTTCTCAAGCATTCCTTAACTTCAAACTCCCATATCTCGCGAACGGATAGAAGAACTCGAGAAACTCCTGTTGCATCTGAAAGCAGAAACTCGCCCGATTTCAACGGTATGTGTATTTTTCCCCTAGGCCATAGAAGTTATTGGTTTCGAGTATCAGACTTGCGAAAATTTTGATGGTTTCTCAAGCATTCCTTAACTTCAAACCCCCATATCTCGCGAACGGATTGAAGAACTCGAGAAGCTCCTGTTGCCTCTGAAAGCAGAAACTCGCCCGATTACAACGGTACGTGTATTTTTGCCCTAGGCCATAGTAGTTATTGGTTTCGAGTATCAGACATGCGAAAATTGTGATGGTTCTCAACCATTCCTCAACTTCAAACTCCCATATCTCGCGAACGGATTGAAGAACTCGAGAAACTCCTGTTGCATCTGAAGGCAGAAACTCGCCCGATTTCAACGGTATGTGTATTTTTCCCCTAGGCCATAGTAGTTATTGGTTTCGAGTATCAGACTTGCGATAATTTTGATGGTTTCTCAAGCATTCAATAACTTCTAACTCCCATATCTCGCGAACGGATTGACGAACTCGAGAAATTCCTGTTGCATCTGACAGCAGAAACTCGCCCGATTACAACGGTATGAGTATTTTTCGACTAGGCCATTGTAGTTATTGGTTTCGAGTATCAGTCTTGCGATAATTTTGATGGTTTCTCAAGCATTCCTTAACTTCAAGCTCCCATATCTCGCGAACGGATTGACGAACTCGAGAAATTCCTGTTGCATCTGACAGCAGAAACTCGCCCGATTACAACGGTATGTGTATTTTTCCTCTAGGCCATAGTAGTTATTGGTTTCGAGTATCAGACTTGCGAAAATTTTGATGGTTTCTCAAGCATTCAATATCTTCTAACTCCCATATCTCGCGAACGGATTGACGAACTCGAGAAATTCCTGTTGCATCTGAAAGCAGAAACTCGCCCGATTTCAACGGTATGTGCATTTTTGCCCTAGGCCATAGCAGTTATTGGTTTCGAGTATCAGACTTGCGAAAATTTTGATGGTTTCTCACGCATTCAATACCTTCTAACTCCCATATATCGCGAACGGATTGAAGAACTCGAGAAACTCCTGTTGCATCTGAAAGCAGAAACTCGCCCGATTTCAACGGTATGTGTATTTTTCCCCTAGGCCATAGTAGTTATTGGTTTCGAGTATCAGACTTGCGAAAATTTTGATGGTTTCTCATGCATTCAATACCTTCTAACTCCCATATATCGCGAACGGATTGACGAACTCGAGAAATTCCTGTTGCATCTGACAGCAGAAACTCGCCCGATTACAACGGTATGTGTATTTTTCCGCTAGGCCATTGTAGTTATTGGTTTCGAGTATCAGTCTTGCGATAATTTTGATGGTTTCTCATTCATTCCTTAACTTCAAACTCCCATATCTCGCGAACGGATTGACGAACTCGAGAAATTCCTGTTGCATCTGACAGCAGAAACTCGCCCGATTACAACGGTATGCGTATTTTCCCCCTAGGCCATTGTAGTTATTGGTTTCGAGTATCAGACTTGCGAAAATTTCGATGGTTTCTCAAGCATTCCTTAACTTCAAATTCCCATATCTCGCGAACGGATTGAAGAACTCGAGAAACTCCTGTTGCATCTGAAAGCAGAAACTCGCCCGATTTCAACGGTATGTGTATTTTTCCCCTAGGCCATAGTAGTTATTGGTTTCGAGTATCAGACTTGCGAAAATTTTGATGGTTTCTCAAGCATTCAATAACTTCTAACTCCCATATCTCGCGAACGGATTGACGAACTCGAGAAATTCCTGTTGCATCTGAAAGCAGAAACTCGCCCGATTACAAAGGTATGTGTATTTTTCCGCTAGGCCATTGTAGTTATTGGTTTCGAGTATCAGTCTTGCGATAATTTTGATGGTTTCTCGAGCATTCCTTAACTTCAAACTCCCATATCTCACGAACGGATTGACGAACTCGAGAAATTCCTGTTGCATCTGACAGCAGAAACTCGCCCGATTACAACGGTATGTGTATTTTTCCTCTAGGCCATAGTAGTTATTGGTTTCGAGTATCAGACTTGCGAAAATTTTGATGGCTTCTCAAGCATTCCTTAACTTCAAACTCCCATATCTCGCGAACGGATTGAAGAACTCGAGAAACTCCTGTTGCATCTGAAAGCAGAAACTCGCCCGATTACAACGGTACGTGTATTTTTGCCCTAGGCCATAGTAGTTATTGGTTTCGAGTATCAGACATGCGAAAATTGTGATGGTTCTCAACCATTCCTCAACTTCAAACTCCCATATCTCGCGAACGGATTGAAGAACTCGAGAAACTCCTGTTGCATCTGAAGGCAGAAACTCGCCCGATTTCAACGGTATGTGTATTTTTCCCCTAGGCCATAGTAGTTATTGGTTTCGAGTATCAGACTTGCGATAATTTTGATGGTTTCTCAAGCATTCAATAACTTCTAACTCCCATATCTCGCGAACGGATTGACGAACTCGAGAAATTCCTGTTGCATCTGACAGCAGAAACTCGCCCGATTACAACGGTATGAGTATTTTTCGACTAGGCCATTGTAGTTATTGGTTTCGAGTATCAGTCTTGCGATAATTTTGATGGTTTCTCAAGCATTCCTTAACTTCAAGCTCCCATATCTCGCGAACGGATTGACGAACTCGAGAAATTCCTGTTGCATCTGACAGCAGAAACTCGCCCGATTACAACGGTATGTGTATTTTTCCTCTAGGCCATAGTAGTTATTGGTTTCGAGTATCAGACTTGCGAAAATTTTGATGGTTTCTCAAGCATTCAATATCTTCTAACTCCCATATCTCGCGAACGGATTGACGAACTCGAGAAATTCCTGTTGCATCTGAAAGCAGAAACTCGCCCGATTTCAACGGTATGTGCATTTTTGCCCTAGGCCATAGCAGTTATTGGTTTCGAGTATCAGACTTGCGAAAATTTTGATGGTTTCTCACGCATTCAATACCTTCTAACTCCCATATATCGCGAACGGATTGAAGAACTCGAGAAACTCCTGTTGCATCTGAAAGCAGAAACTCGCCCGATTTCAACGGTATGTGTATTTTTCCCCTAGGCCATAGTAGTTATTGGTTTCGAGTATCAGACTTGCGAAAATTTTGATGGTTTCTCATGCATTCAATACCTTCTAACTCCCATATATCGCGAACGGATTGACGAACTCGAGAAATTCCTGTTGCATCTGACAGCAGAAACTCGCCCGATTACAACGGTATGTGTATTTTTCCGCTAGGCCATTGTAGTTATTGGTTTCGAGTATCAGACTTGCGAAAATTTCGATGGTTTCTCAAGCATTCCTTAACTTCAAATTCCCATATCTCGCGAACGGATTGAAGAACTCGAGAAACTCCTGTTGCATCTGAAAGCAGAAACTCGCCCGATTTCAACGGTATGTGTATTTTTCCCCTAGGCCATAGTAGTTATTGGTTTCGAGTATCAGACTTGCGAAAATTTTGATGGTTTCTCAAGCATTCAATAACTTCTAACTCCCATATCTCGCGAACGGATTGACGAACTCGAGAAATTCCTGTTGCATCTGAAAGCAGAAACTCGCCCGATTACAAAGGTATGTGTATTTTTCCGCTAGGCCATTGTAGTTATTGGTTTCGAGTATCAGTCTTGCGATAATTTTGATGGTTTCTCGAGCATTCCTTAACTTCAAACTCCCATATCTCACGAACGGATTGACGAACTCGAGAAATTCCTGTTGCATCTGACAGCAGAAACTCGCCCGATTACAACGGTATGTGTATTTTTCCTCTAGGCCATAGTAGTTATTGGTTTCGAGTATCAGACTTGCGAAAATTTTGATGGCTTCTCAAGCATTCCTTAACTTCAAACTCCCATATCTCGCGAACGGATTGAAGAACTCGAGAAACTCCTGTTGCATCTGAAAGCAGAAACTCGCCCGATTACAACGGTACGTGTATTTTTGCCCTAGGCCATAGTAGTTATTGGTTTCGAGTATCAGACATGCGAAAATTGTGATGGTTTCTCAACCATTCCTCAACTTCAAACTCCCATATCTCGCGAACGGATTGACGAACTCGAGAATTTCCTATTGCATCTGAAAGCAGAAACTCGCCGGATTACAACGGTACGTGTATTTTTCCCCTAGGCCTTTGTAGTTATTGGTTTCGAGTATCAGACTTGCGATAATTTTGATGGTTTCTCAAGCATTCCTTAACTTCAAACTCCCATATCTCGCGAACGGATTGACGAACTCGAGAAATTCCTGTTGCATCTGACAGCAGAAACTCGTCCGATTACAACGGTATGTGTATTTTCCCCCTAGGCCATTGTAGTTATTGGTTTCGAGTATCAGACTTGCGAAAATTTTGATGGTTTCTCAAGCATTCCTTAACTTCAAACTCCCATATCTCGCGAACGGATTGACGAACTCGAGAAATTCCTGTTGCATCTGACAGCAGAAACTCCCCCGATTACAACGGTATGTGTATTTTTCCGCTAGGCCATTGTAGTTATTGGTTTCGAGTATCAGTCTTGGGATAATTTTGACGGTTTCTCAAGCATTCCTTAACTTCAAACTCCCACATCTCGCGAACGTATTGAAGAACTCGAGAAACTCCTGTTGCATCTGAAAGCAGAAACTCGCCCGATTTCAACGGTATGTGTATTTTTCCCCTAGGCCATAGTAGTTAATGGTTTCGAGTATCAGACTTGCGAAAATTTTGATGGTTTCTCACGCATTCAATACCTTCTAACTCCCATATATCGCGAACGGATTGAAGAACTCGAGAAACTCCTGTTGCATCTGAAAGCAGAAACTCGCCCGATTTCAACGGTATGTGTATTTTTCCCCTAGGCCATAGTAGTTATTGGTTTCGAGTATCAGACTTGCGAAAATTTTGATGGTTTCTCATGCATTCAATACCTTCTAACTCCCATAGACGCGAACGGATTGACGAACCCGAGAAATTCCTGTTGCATCTGACAGCAGAAACTCGCCCGATTACAACGGTATGTGTATTTTTCCGCTAGGCCATTGTAGTTATTGGTTTCGAGTATCAGTCTTGCGATAATTCTGATGGTTTCTCAAGCATTCCTTAACTTCAAACTCCCATATCTCGCGAACGGATTGAAGAACTCGACAAACTCCTGTTGCATCTGAAAGCAGAAACTCGCCCGATTTCAACGGTATGTGTATTTTTCCCCTAGGCCATAATAGTTATTGG
This sequence comes from Ptiloglossa arizonensis, assembly GCF_051014685.1. Lineage (NCBI taxonomy): Eukaryota > Metazoa > Arthropoda > Insecta > Hymenoptera > Colletidae > Ptiloglossa > Ptiloglossa arizonensis. Next base: position 549,009 of record NW_027478426.1, read on the forward strand.
TTTCGAGTATCAGACTTGCGAAAATTTTGATGGTTTCTCAAGCATTCAATACCTTCTAACTCCCATATCTCGCGAACGGATTGACGAACTCGAGAAATTCCTGTTGCATCTGACAGCAGAAACTCGCCCGATTACAACGGTATGTGTATTTTTCCGCTAGGCCATTGTAGTTATTGGTTTCGAGTATCAGTCTTGCGATAATTTTGATGGTTTCTCAAGCATTCCTTAACTTCAAACTCCCATATCTCGCGAACGGATTGACGAACTCGAGAACTTCCTGTTGCATCTGACAGCAGAAACTCGCCCGATTACAACGGTATGTGTATTTTCCCCCTAGGCCATTGTAGTTATTGGTTTCGAGTATCAGACTTGCGAAAATTTTGGTGGTTTCTCAAGCATTCCTTAACTTCAAACTCCCACATCTCGCGAACGTATTGAAGAACTCGAGAAACTCCTGTTGCATCTGAAAGCAGAAACTCGCCCGATTTCAACGGTATGTGTATTTTTCCCCTAGGCCATAGTAGTTATTGGTTTCGAGTAACAGACTTGCGAAAATTTTGATGGTTTCTCAAGCATTCCTTAACTTCAAATTCCCATATCTCGCGAACGGATTGAAGAACTCGAGAAACTCCTGTTGCATCTGAAAGCAGAAACTCGCCCGATTTCAACGGTATGTGTATTTTTCACCTAGGCCATAGTAGTTATTGGTTTCGAGTATCAGACTTGCGAAAATTTTGATGGTTTCTCAAGCATTCAATAACTTCTAACTCCCATATCTCGCGAACGGATTGACGAACTCGAGAAATTCCTGTTGCATCTGAAAGCAGAAACTCGCCCGATTACAAAGGTATGTGTATTTTTCCGCTAGGCCATTGTAGTTATTGGTTTCGAGTATCAGTCTTGCGATAATTTTGATGGTTTCTCGAGCATTCCTTAACTTCAAACTCCCATATCTCACGAACGGATTGACGAACTCGAGTAATTCCTGTTGCATCTGACAGCAGAAACTCGCCCGATTACAACGGTATGCGTATTTTCCCCCTAGGCCATTGTAGTTATTGGTTTCGAGTATCAGACTTGCGAAAATTTTGATGGTTTCTCAAGCATTCCTTAACTTCAAATTCCCATATCTCGCGAACGGATTGAAGAACTCGAGAAACTCCTGTTGCATCTGACAGCAGAAACTCGCCCGATTACAACGGTATGTGTATTTTTCCTCTAGGCCATAGTAGTTATTGGTTTCGAGTATCAGACTTGCGAAAATTTTGATGGTTTCTCAAGCATTCAATAACTTCTAACTCCCATATCTCGCGAACGGATTGACGAACTCGAGAATTTCCTATTGCATCTGAAAGCAGAAACTCGCCCGATTACAACGGTACGTGTATTTTTCCCCAAGGCCTTTGTTGTTATTGTTTTCGAGTATCAGACTTGCGATAATTTTGATGGTTTCTCAAGCATTCCTTAACTTCAAACTCCCATATCTCGCGAACGGATTGACGAACTCGAGAAATTCCTGTTGCATCTGACAGCAGAAACTCGTCCGATTACAACGGTATGTGTATTTTCCCCCTAGGCCATTGTAGTTATTGGTTTCGAGTATCAGACTTGCGAAAATTTTGATGGTTTCTCAAGCATTCCTTAACTTCAAACTCCCATATCTCGCGAACGGATTGACGAACTCGAGAATTTCCTATTGCATCTGAAAGCAGAAACTCGCCCGATTACAAAGGTATGTGTATTTTTCCGCTAGGCCATTGTAGTTATTGGTTTCGAGTATCAGTCTTGCGATAATTTTGATGGTTTCTCGAGCATTCCTTAACTTCAAACTCCCATATCTCACGAACGGATTGACGAACTCGAGAAATTCCTGTTGCATCTGACAGCAGAAACTCGCCCGATTACAACGGTATGTGTATTTTTCCTCTAGGCCATAGTAGTTATTGGTTTCGAGTATCAGACTTGCGAAAATTTTGATGGCTTCTCAAGCATTCCTTAACTTCAAACTCCCATATCTCGCGAACGGATTGAAGAACTCGAGAAACTCCTGTTGCATCTGAAAGCAGAAACTCGCCCGATTACAACGGTACGTGTATTTTTGCCCTAGGCCATAGTAGTTATTGGTTTCGAGTATCAGACATGCGAAAATTGTGATGGTTTCTCAACCATTCCTCAACTTCAAACTCCCATATCTCGCGAACGGATTGACGAACTCGAGAATTTCCTATTGCATCTGAAAGCAGAAACTCGCCGGATTACAACGGTACGTGTATTTTTCCCCTAGGCCTTTGTAGTTATTGGTTTCGAGTATCAGACTTGCGATAATTTTGATGGTTTCTCAAGCATTCCTTAACTTCAAACTCCCATATCTCGCGAACGGATTGACGAACTCGAGAAATTCCTGTTGCATCTGACAGCAGAAACTCGTCCGATTACAACGGTATGTGTATTTTCCCCCTAGGCCATTGTAGTTATTGGTTTCGAGTATCAGACTTGCGAAAATTTTGATGGTTTCTCAAGCATTCCTTAACTTCAAACTCCCATATCTCGCGAACGGATTGACGAACTCGAGAAATTCCTGTTGCATCTGACAGCAGAAACTCCCCCGATTACAACGGTATGTGTATTTTTCCGCTAGGCCATTGTAGTTATTGGTTTCGAGTATCAGTCTTGGGATAATTTTGACGGTTTCTCAAGCATTCCTTAACTTCAAACTCCCACATCTCGCGATCGTATTGAAGAACTCGAGAAACTCCTGTTGCATCTGAAAGCAGAAACTCGCCCGATTTCAACGGTATGTGTATTTTTCCCCTAGGCCATAGTAGTTAATGGTTTCGAGTATCAGACTTGCGAAAATTTTGATGGTTTCTCACGCATTCAATACCTTCTAACTCCCATATATCGCGAACGGATTGAAGAACTCGAGAAACTCCTGTTGCATCTGAAAGCAGAAACTCGCCCGATTTCAACGGTATGTGTATTTTTCCCCTAGGCCATAGTAGTTATTGGTTTCGAGTATCAGACTTGCGAAAATTTTGATGGTTTCTCATGCATTCAATACCTTCTAACTCCCATAGACGCGAACGGATTGACGAACTCGAGAAATTCCTGTTGCATCTGACAGCAGAAACTCGCCCGATTACAACGGTATGTGTATTTTTCCGCTAGGCCATTGTAGTTATTGGTTTCGAGTATCAGTCTTGCGATAATTCTGATGGTTTCTCAAGCATTCCTTAACTTCAAACTCCCATATCTCGCGAACGGATTGAAGAACTCGAGAAACTCCTGTTGCATCTGAAAGCAGAAACTCGCCCGATTTCAACGGTATGTGTATTTTTCCCCTAGGCCATAATAGTTATTGGTTTCGAGTATCAGACTTGCGAAAATTTTGATGGTTTCTCAAGCATTCAATACCTTCTAACTCCCATATCTCGCGAACGGATTGACGAACTCGAGAAATTCCTGTTGCATCTGACAGCAGAAACTCGCCCGATTACAACGGTATGTGTATTTTTCCGCTAGGCCATTGTAGTTATTGGTTTCGAGTATCAGTCTTGCGATAATTTTGATGGTTTCTCAAGCATTCCTTAACTTCAAACTCCCATATCTCGCGAACGGATTGACGAACTCGAGAACTTCCTGTTGCATCTGACAGCAGAAACTCGCCCGATTACAACGGTATGTGTATTTTCCCCCTAGGCCATTGTAGTTATTGGTTTCGAGTATCAGACTTGCGAAAATTTTGGTGGTTTCTCAAGCATTCCTTAACTTCAAACTCCCACATCTCGCGAACGTATTGAAGAACTCGAGAAACTCCTGTTGCATCTGAAAGCAGAAACTCGCCCGATTTCAACGGTATGTGTATTTTTCCCCTAGGCCATAGTAGTTATTGGTTTCGTGTAACAGACTTGCGAAAATTTTGATGGTTTCTCAAGCATTCCTTAACTTCAAATTCCCATATCTCGCGAACGGATTGAAGAACTCGAGAAACTCCTGTTGCATCTGAAAGCAGAAACTCGCCCGATTTCAACGGTATGTGTATTTTTCACCTAGGCCATAGTAGTTATTGGTTTCGAGTATCAGACTTGCGAAAATTTTGATGGTTTCTCAAGCATTCAATAACTTCTAACTCCCATATCTCGCGAACGGATTGACGAACTCGAGAAATTCCTGTTGCATCTGAAAGCAGAAACTCGCCCGATTACAAAGGTATGTGTATTTTTCCGCTAGGCCATTGTAGTTATTGGTTTCGAGTATCAGTCTTGCGATAATTTTGATGGTTTCTCGAGCATTCCTTAACTTCAAACTCCCATATCTCACGAACGGATTGACGAACTCGAGTAATTCCTGTTGCATCTGACAGCAGAAACTCGCCCGATTACAACGGTATGTGTATTTTTCCTCTAGGCCATAGTAGTTATTGGTTTCGAGTATCAGACTTGCGAAAATTTTGATGGCTTCTCAAGCATTCCTTAACTTCAAACTCCCATATCTCGCGAACGGATTGAAGAACTCGAGAAAGTCCTGTTGCATCTGAAAGCAGAAACTCGCCCGATTACAACGGTACGTGTATTTTTGCCCTAGGCCATAGTAGTTATTGGTTTCGAGTATCAGACATGCGAAAATTGTGATGGTTTCTCAACCATTCCTCAACTTCAAACTCCCATATCTCGCGAACGGGTTGACGAACTCGAGAATTTCCTATTGCATCTGAAAGCAGAAACTCGCCCGATTACAACGGTACGTGTATTTTTCCCCAAGGCCTTTGTTGTTATTGGTTTCGAGTATCAGACTTGCGATAATTTTGATGGTTTCTCAAGCATTCCTTAACTTCAAACTCCCATATCTCGCGAACGGATTGACGAACTCGAGAAATTCCTGTTGCATCTGACAGCAGAAACTCGTCCGATTACAACGGTATGTGTATTTTCCCCCTAGGCCATTGTAGTTATTGGTTTCGAGTATCAGACTTGCGAAAATTTTGATGGTTTCTCAAGCATTCCTTAACTTCAAACTCCCATATCTCGCGAACGGATTGACGAACTCGAAAAATTCCTGTTGCATCTGACAGCAGAAACTCGTCCGATTACAACGGTATGTGTATTTTCCCCCTAGGCCATTGTAGTTATTGGTTTCGAGTATCAGACTTGCGAAAATTTTGATGGTTTCTCAAGCATTCCTTAACTTCAAACTCCCATATCTCGCGAACGGATTGAAGAACTCGAGAAACTCCTGTTGCATCTGAAAGCAGAAACTCGCCCGATTTCAACGGTATGTGTATTTTTCCCCTAGGCCATAATAGTTATTGGTTTCGAGTATCAGACTTGCGAAAATTTTGATGGTTTCCCAAGCATTCAATACCTTCTAACTCCCATATCTCGCGAACGGATTGACGAACTCGAGAAATTCCTGTTGCATCTGACAGCAGAAACTCGCCCGATTACAACGGTATGTGTATTTTTCCGCTAGGCCATTGTAGTTATTGGTTTCGAGTATCAGTCTTGCGATAATTTTGATGGTTTCTCAAGCATTCCTTAACTTCAAACTCCCATATCTCGCGAACGGATTGACGAACTCGAGAACTTCCTGTTGCATCTGACAGCAGAAACTCGCCCGATTACAACGGTATGTGTATTTTCCCCCTAGGCCATTGTAGTTATTGGTTTCGAGTATCAGACTTGCGAAAATTTTGGTGGTTTCTCAAGCATTCCTTAACTTCAAACTCCCACATCTCGCGAACGTATTGAAGAACTCGAGAAACTCCTGTTGCATCTGAAAGCAGAAACTCGCCCGATTTCAACGGTATGTGTATTTTTCCCCTAGGCCATAGTAGTTAATGGTTTCGAGTATCAGACTTGCGAAAATTTTGATGGTTTCTCACGCATTCAATACCTTCTAACTCCCATATATCGCGAACGGATTGAAGAACTCGAGAAACTCCTGTTGCATCTGAAAGCAGAAACTCGCCCGATTTCAACGGTATGTGTATTTTTCCCCAAGGCCTTTGTTGTTATTGTTTTCGAGTATCAGACTTGCGATAATTTTGATGGTTTCTCAAGCATTCCTTAACTTCAAACTCCCATATCTCGCGAACGGATTGACGAACTCGAGAAATTCCTGTTGCATCTGACAGCAGAAACTCGTCCGATTACAACGGTATGTGTATTTTCCCCCTAGGCCATTGTAGTTATTGGTTTCGAGTATCAGACTTGCGAAAATTTTGATGGTTTCTCAAGCATTCCTTAACTTCAAACTCCCATATCTCGCGAACGGATTGACGAACTCGAGAATTTCCTATTGCATCTGAAAGCAGAAACTCGCCCGATTACAAAGGTATGTGTATTTTTCCGCTAGGCCATTGTAGTTATTGGTTTCGAGTATCAGTCTTGCGATAATTTTGATGGTTTCTCGAGCATTCCTTAACTTCAAACTCCCATATCTCACGAACGGATTGACGAACTCGAGAAATTCCTGTTGCATCTGACAGCAGAAACTCGCCCGATTACAACGGTATGTGTATTTTTCCTCTAGGCCATAGTAGTTATTGGTTTCGAGTATCAGACTTGCGAAAATTTTGATGGCTTCTCAAGCATTCCTTAACTTCAAACTCCCATATCTCGCGAACGGATTGAAGAACTCGAGAAACTCCTGTTGCATCTGAAAGCAGAAACTCGCCCGATTACAACGGTACGTGTATTTTTGCCCTAGGCCATAGTAGTTATTGGTTTCGAGTATCAGACATGCGAAAATTGTGATGGTTTCTCAACCATTCCTCAACTTCAAACTCCCATATCTCGCGAACGGATTGACGAACTCGAGAATTTCCTATTGCATCTGAAAGCAGAAACTCGCCGGATTACAACGGTACGTGTATTTTTCCCCTAGGCCTTTGTAGTTATTGGTTTCGAGTATCAGACTTGCGATAATTTTGATGGTTTCTCAAGCATTCCTTAACTTCAAACTCCCATATCTCGCGAACGGATTGACGAACTCGAGAAATTCCTGTTGCATCTGACAGCAGAAACTCGTCCGATTACAACGGTATGTGTATTTTCCCCCTAGGCCATTGTAGTTATTGGTTTCGAGTATCAGACTTGCGAAAATTTTGATGGTTTCTCAAGCATTCCTTAACTTCAAACTCCCATATCTCGCGAACGGATTGACGAACTCGAGAAATTCCTGTTGCATCTGACAGCAGAAACTCCCCCGATTACAACGGTATGTGTATTTTTCCGCTAGGCCATTGTAGTTATTGGTTTCGAGTATCAGTCTTGGGATAATTTTGACGGTTTCTCAAGCATTCCTTAACTTCAAACTCCCACATCTCGCGATCGTATTGAAGAACTCGAGAAACTCCTGTTGCATCTGAAAGCAGAAACTCGCCCGATTTCAACGGTATGTGTATTTTTCCCCTAGGCCATAGTAGTTAATGGTTTCGAGTATCAGACTTGCGAAAATTTTGATGGTTTCTCACGCATTCAATACCTTCTAACTCCCATATATCGCGAACGGATTGAAGAACTCGAGAAACTCCTGTTGCATCTGAAAGCAGAAACTCGCCCGATTTCAACGGTATGTGTATTTTTCCCCTAGGCCATAGTAGTTATTGGTTTCGAGTATCAGACTTGCGAAAATTTTGATGGTTTCTCATGCATTCAATACCTTCTAACTCCCATAGACGCGAACGGATTGACGAACTCGAGAAATTCCTGTTGCATCTGACAGCAGAAACTCGCCCGATTACAACGGTATGTGTATTTTTCCGCTAGGCCATTGTAGTTATTGGTTTCGAGTATCAGTCTTGCGATAATTCTGATGGTTTCTCAAGCATTCCTTAACTTCAAACTCCCATATCTCGCGAACGGATTGAAGAACTCGAGAAACTCCTGTTGCATCTGAAAGCAGAAACTCGCCCGATTTCAACGGTATGTGTATTTTTCCCCTAGGCCATAATAGTTATTGGTTTCGAGTATCAGACTTGCGAAAATTTTGATGGTTTCTCAAGCATTCAATACCTTCTAACTCCCATATCTCGCGAACGGATTGACGAACTCGAGAAATTCCTGTTGCATCTGACAGCAGAAACTCGCCCGATTACAACGGTATGTGTATTTTTCCGCTAGGCCATTGTAGTTATTGGTTTCGAGTATCAGTCTTGCGATAATTTTGATGGTTTCTCAAGCATTCCTTAACTTCAAACTCCCATATCTCGCGAACGGATTGACGAACTCGAGAACTTCCTGTTGCATCTGACAGCAGAAACTCGCCCGATTACAACGGTATGTGTATTTTCCCCCTAGGCCATTGTAGTTATTGGTTTCGAGTATCAGACTTGCGAAAATTTTGGTGGTTTCTCAAGCATTCCTTAACTTCAAACTCCCACATCTCGCGAACGTATTGAAGAACTCGAGAAACTCCTGTTGCATCTGAAAGCAGAAACTCGCCCGATTTCAACGGTATGTGTATTTTTCCCCTAGGCCATAGTAGTTATTGGTTTCGAGTAACAGACTTGCGAAAATTTTGATGGTTTCTCAAGCATTCCTTAACTTCAAATTCCCATATCTCGCGAACGGATTGAAGAACTCGAGAAACTCCTGTTGCATCTGAAAGCAGAAACTCGCCCGATTTCAACGGTATGTGTATTTTTCACCTAGGCCATAGTAGTTATTGGTTTCGAGTATCAGACTTGCGAAAATTTTGATGGTTTCTCAAGCATTCAATAACTTCTAACTCCCATATCTCGCGAACGGATTGACGAACTCGAGAAATTCCTGTTGCATCTGAAAGCAGAAACTCGCCCGATTACAAAGGTATGTGTATTTTTCCGCTAGGCCATTGTAGTTATTGGTTTCGAGTATCAGTCTTGCGATAATTTTGATGGTTTCTCGAGCATTCCTTAACTTCAAACTCCCATATCTCACGAACGGATTGACGAACTCGAGTAATTCCTGTTGCATCTGACAGCAGAAACTCGCCCGATTACAACGGTATGTGTATTTTTCCTCTAGGCCATAGTAGTTATTGGTTTCGAGTATCAGACTTGCGAAAATTTTGATGGCTTCTCAAGCATTCCTTAACTTCAAACTCCCATATCTCGCGAACGGATTGAAGAACTCGAGAAAGTCCTGTTGCATCTGAAAGCAGAAACTCGCCCGATTAGAACGGTACGTGTATTTTTGCCCTAGGCCATAGTAGTTATTGGTTTCGAGTATCAGACATGCGAAAATTGTGATGGTTTCTCAACCATTCCTCAACTTCAAACTCCCATATCTCGCGAACGGGTTGACGAACTCGAGAATTTCCTATTGCATCTGAAAGCAGAAACTCGCCCGATTACAACGGTACGTGTATTTTTCCCCAAGGCCTTTGTTGTTATTGGTTTCGAGTATCAGACTTGCGATAATTTTGATGGTTTCTCAAGCATTCCTTAACTTCAAACTCCCATATCTCGCGAACGGATTGACGAACTCGAGAAATTCCTGTTGCATCTGACAGCAGAAACTCGTCCGATTACAACGGTATGTGTATTTTCCCCCTAGGCCATTGTAGTTATTGGTTTCGAGTATCAGACTTGCGAAAATTTTGATGGTTTCTCAAGCATTCCTTAACTTCAAACTCCCATATCTCGCGAACGGATTGACGAACTCGAAAAATTCCTGTTGCATCTGACAGCAGAAACTCGTCCGATTACAACGGTATGTGTATTTTCCCCCTAGGCCATTGTAGTTATTGGTTTCGAGTATCAGACTTGCGAAAATTTTGATGGTTTCTCAAGCATTCCTTAACTTCAAACTCCCATATCTCGCGAACGGATTGAAGAACTCGAGAAACTCCTGTTGCATCTGAAAGCAGAAACTCGCCCGATTTCAACGGTATGTGTATTTTTCCCCTAGGCCATAATAGTTATTGGTTTCGAGTATCAGACTTGCGAAAATTTTGATGGTTTCCCAAGCATTCAATACCTTCTAACTCCCATATCTCGCGAACGGATTGACGAACTCGAGAAATTCCTGTTGCATCTGACAGCAGAAACTCGCCCGATTACAACGGTATGTGTATTTTTCCGCTAGGCCATTGTAGTTATTGGTTTCGAGTATCAGTCTTGCGATAATTTTGATGGTTTCTCAAGCATTCCTTAACTTCAAACTCCCATATCTCGCGAACGGATTGACGAACTCGAGAACTTCCTGTTGCATCTGACAGCAGAAACTCGCCCGATTACAACGGTATGTGTATTTTCCCCCTAGGCCATTGTAGTTATTGGTTTCGAGTATCAGACTTGCGAAAATTTTGGTGGTTTCTCAAGCATTCCTTAACTTCAAACTCCCACATCTCGCGAACGGATTGACGAACTCGAGAAATTCCTGTTGCATCTGACAGCAGAAACTCGCCCGATTACAACGGTATGTGTATTTTTCCGCTAGGCCATTGTAGTTATTGGTTTCGAGTATCAGTCTTGCGATAATTTTGATGGTTTCTCAAGCATTCCTTAACTTCAAACTCCCATATCTCGCGAACGGATTGACGAACTCGAGAACTTCCTGTTGCATCTGACAGCAGAAACTCGCCCGATTACAACGGTATGTGTATTTTCCCCCTAGGCCATTGTAGTTATTGGTTTCGAGTATCAGACTTGCGAAAATTTTGGTGGTTTCTCAAGCATTCCTTAACTTCAAACTCCCACATCTCGCGAACGTATTGAAGAACTCGAGAAACTCCTGTTGCATCTGAAAGCAGAAACTCGCCCGATTTCAACGGTATGTGTATTTTTCCCCTAGGCCATAGTAGTTATTGGTTTCGAGTAACAGACTTGCGAAAATTTTGATGGTTTCTCAAGCATTCCTTAACTTCAAATTCCCATATCTCGCGAACGGATTGAAGAACTCGAGAAACTCCTGTTGCATCTGAAAGCAGAAACTCGCCCGATTTCAACGGTATGTGTATTTTTCACCTAGGCCATAGTAGTTATTGGTTTCGAGTATCAGACTTGCGAAAATTTTGATGGTTTCTCAAGCATTCAATAACTTCTAACTCCCATATCTCGCGAACGGATTGACGAACTCGAGAAATTCCTGTTGCATCTGAAAGCAGAAACTCGCCCGATTACAAAGGTATGTGTATTTTTCCGCTAGGCCATTGTAGTTATTGGTTTCGAGTATCAGTCTTGCGATAATTTTGATGGTTTCTCGAGCATTCCTTAACTTCAAACTCCCATATCTCACGAACGGATTGACGAACTCGAGTAATTCCTGTTGCATCTGACAGCAGAAACTCGCCCGATTACAACGGTATGTGTATTTTTCCTCTAGGCCATAGTAGTTATTGGTTTCGAGTATCAGACTTGCGAAAATTTTGATGGCTTCTCAAGCATTCCTTAACTTCAAACTCCCATATCTCGCGAACGGATTGAAGAACTCGAGAAAGTCCTGTTGCATCTGAAAGCAGAAACTCGCCCGATTACAACGGTACGTGTATTTTTGCCCTAGGCCATAGTAGTTATTGGTTTCGAGTATCAGACATGCGAAAATTGTGATGGTTTCTCAACCATTCCTCAACTTCAAACTCCCATATCTCGCGAACGGATTGACGAACTCGAGAATTTCCTATTGCATCTGAAAGCAGAAACTCGCCCGATTACAACGGTACGTGTATTTTTCCCCAAGGCCTTTGTTGTTATTGGTTTCGAGTATCAGACTTGCGATAATTTTGATGGTTTCTCAAGCATTCCTTAACTTCAAACTCCCATATCTCGCGAACGGATTGACGAACTCGAGAAATTCCTGTTGCATCTGACAGCAGAAACTCGTCCGATTACAACGGTATGTGTATTTTCCCCCTAGGCCATTGTAGTTATTGGTTTCGAGTATCAGACTTGCGAAAATTTTGATGGTTTCTCAAGCATTCCTTAACTTCAAACTCCCATATCTCGCGAACGGATTGACGAACTCGAGAATTTCCTATTGCATCTGAAAGCAGAAACTCGCCCGATTACAAAGGTATGTGTATTTTTCCGCTAGGCCATTGTAGTTATTGGTTTCGAGTATCAGTCTTGCGATAATTTTGATGGTTTCTCGAGCATTCCTTAACTTCAAACTCCCATATCTCACGAACGGATTGACGAACTCGAGAAATTCCTGTTGCATCTGACAGCAGAAACTCGCCCGATTACAACGGTATGTGTATTTTTCCTCTAGGCCATAGTAGTTATTGGTTTCGAGTATCAGACTTGCGAAAATTTTGATGGCTTCTCAAGCATTCCTTAACTTCAAACTCCCATATCTCGCGAACGGATTGAAGAACTCGAGAAACTCCTGTTGCATCTGAAAGCAGAAACTCGCCCGATTACAACGGTACGTGTATTTTTGCCCTAGGCCATAGTAGTTATTGGTTTCGAGTATCAGACATGCGAAAATTGTGATGGTTTCTCAACCATTCCTCAACTTCAAACTCCCATATCTCGCGAACGGATTGACGAACTCGAGAATTTCCTATTGCATCTGAAAGCAGAAACTCGCCGGATTACAACGGTACGTGTATTTTTCCCCTAGGCCTTTGTAGTTATTGGTTTCGAGTATCAGACTTGCGATAATTTTGATGGTTTCTCAAGCATTCCTTAACTTCAAACTCCCATATCTCGCGAACGGATTGACGAACTCGAGAAATTCCTGTTGCATCTGACAGCAGAAACTCGTCCGATTACAACGGTATGTGTATTTTCCCCCTAGGCCATTGTAGTTATTGGTTTCGAGTATCAGACTTGCGAAAATTTTGATGGTTTCTCAAGCATTCCTTAACTTCAAACTCCCATATCTCGCGAACGGATTGACGAACTCGAGAAATTCCTGTTGCATCTGACAGCAGAAACTCCCCCGATTACAACGGTATGTGTATTTTTCCGCTAGGCCATTGTAGTTATTGGTTTCGAGTATCAGTCTTGGGATAATTTTGACGGTTTCTCAAGCATTCCTTAACTTCAAACTCCCACATCTCGCGAACGTATTGAAGAACTCGAGAAACTCCTGTTGCATCTGAAAGCAGAAACTCGCCCGATTTCAACGGTATGTGTATTTTTCCCCTAGGCCATAGTAGTTAATGGTTTCGAGTATCAGACTTGCGAAAATTTTGATGGTTTCTCACGCATTCAATACCTTCTAACTCCCATATATCGCGAACGGATTGAAGAACTCGAGAAACTCCTGTTGCATCTGAAAGCAGAATCTCGCCCGATTTCAACGGTATGTGTATTTTTCCCCTAGGCCATAGTAGTTATTGGTTTCGAGTATCAGACTTGCGAAAATTTTGATGGTTTCTCATGCATTCAATACCTTCTAACTCCCATAGACGCGAACGGATTGACGAACTCGAGAAATTCCTGTTGCATCTGACAGCAGAAACTCGCCCGATTACAACGGTATGTGTATTTTTCCGCTAGGCCATTGTAGTTATTGGTTTCGAGTATCAGTCTTGCGATAATTCTGATGGTTTCTCAAGCATTCCTTAACTTCAAACTCCCATATCTCGCGAACGGATTGAAGAACTCGAGAAACTCCTGTTGCATCTGAAAGCAGAAACTCGCCCGATTTCAACGGTATGTGTATTTTTCCCCTAGGCCATAATAGTTATTGGTTTCGAGTATCAGACTTGCGAAAATTTTGATGGTTTCTCAAGCATTCAATACCTTCTAACTCCCATATCTCGCGAACGGATTGACGAACTCGAGAAATTCCTGTTGCATCTGACAGCAGAAACTCGCCCGATTACAACGGTATGTGTATTTTTCCGCTAGGCCATTGTAGTTATTGGTTTCGAGTATCAGTCTTGCGATAATTTTGATGGTTTCTCAAGCATTCCTTAACTTCAAACTCCCATATCTCGCGAACGGATTGACGAACTCGAGAACTTCCTGTTGCATCTGACAGCAGAAACTCGCCCGATTACAACGGTATGTGTATTTTCCCCCTAGGCCATTGTAGTTATTGGTTTCGAGTATCAGACTTGCGAAAATTTTGGTGGTTTCTCAAGCATTCCTTAACTTCAAACTCCCACATCTCGCGAACGTATTGAAGAACTCGAGAAACTCCTGTTGCATCTGAAAGCAGAAACTCGCCCGATTTCAACGGTATGTGTATTTTTCCCCTAGGCCATAGTAGTTATTGGTTTCGAGTAACAGACTTGCGAAAATTTTGATGGTTTCTCAAGCATTCCTTAACTTCAAATTCCCATATCTCACGAACGGATTGACGAACTCGAGTAATTCCTGTTGCATCTGACAGCAGAAACTCGCCCGATTACAACGGTATGTGTATTTTTCCTCTAGGCCATAGTAGTTATTGGTTTCGAGTATCAGACTTGCGAAAATTTTGATGGCTTCTCAAGCATTCCTTAACTTCAAACTCCCATATCTCGCGAACGGATTGAAGAACTCGAGAAAGTCCTGTTGCATCTGAAAGCAGAAACTCGCCCGATTACAACGGTACGTGTATTTTTGCCCTAGGCCATAGTAGTTATTGGTTTCGAGTATCAGACATGCGAAAATTGTGATGGTTTCTCAACCATTCCTCAACTTCAAACTCCCATATCTCGCGAACGGGTTGACGAACTCGAGAATTTCCTATTGCATCTGAAAGCAGAAACTCGCCCGATTACAACGGTACGTGTATTTTTCCCCAAGGCCTTTGTTGTTATTGGTTTCGAGTATCAGACTTGCGATAATTTTGATGGTTTCTCAAGCATTCCTTAACTTCAAACTCCCATATCTCGCGAACGGATTGACGAACTCGAGAAATTCCTGTTGCATCTGACAGCAGAAACTCGTCCGATTACAACGGTATGTGTATTTTCCCCCTAGGCCATTGTAGTTATTGGTTTCGAGTATCAGACTTGCGAAAATTTTGATGGTTTCTCAAGCATTCCTTAACTTCAAACTCCCATATCTCGCGAACGGATTGACGAACTCGAGAAATTCCTGTTGCATCTGACAGCAGAAACTCGTCCGATTACAACGGTATGTGTATTTTCCCCCTAGGCCATTGTAGTTATTGGTTTCGAGTATCAGACTTGCGAAAATTTTGATGGTTTCTCAAGCATTCCTTAACTTCAAACTCCCATATCTCGCGAACGGATTGAAGAACTCGAGAAACTCCTGTTGCATCTGAAAGCAGAAACTCGCCCGATTTCAACGGTATGTGTATTTTTCCCCTAGGCCATAATAGTTATTGGTTTCGAGTATCAGACTTGCGAAAATTTTGATGGTTTCCCAAGCATTCAATACCTTCTAACTCCCATATCTCGCGAACGGATTGACGAACTCGAGAAATTCCTGTTGCATCTGACAGCAGAAACTCGCCCGATTACAACGGTATGTGTATTTTTCCGCTAGGCCATTGTAGTTATTGGTTTCGAGTATCAGTCTTGCGATAATATTGATGGTTTCTCAAGCATTCCTTAACTTCAAACTCCCATATCTCGCGAACGGATTGACGAACTCGAGAACTTCCTGTTGCATCTGACAGCAGAAACTCGCCCGATTACAACGGTATGTGTATTTTCCCCCTAGGCCATTGTAGTTATTGGTTTCGAGTATCAGACTTGCGAAAATTTTGGTGGTTTCTCAAGCATTCCTTAACTTCAAACTCCCACATCTCGCGAACGTATTGAAGAACTCGAGAAACTCCTGTTGCATCTGAAAGCAGAAACTCGCCCGATTTCAACGGTATGTGTATTTTTCCGCTAGGCCATTGTAGTTATTGGTTTCGAGTATCAGTCTTGCGAAAGTTTTGATGGTTTCTCAAGCATTCCTTAACTTCAAACCCCCATATCTCGCGAACGGATTGAAGAACTCGAGAAACTCCTGTTGCATCTGAATGCAGAAACTCGCCCGATTTCAACGGTATGTGTATTTTTCCCCTAGGCCATAGAAGTTATTGGTTTCGAGTATCAGACATGCGAAAATTGTGATGGTTCTCAACCATTCCTCAACTTCAAACTCCCATATCTCGCGAACGGATTGAAGAACTCGAGAAACTCCTGTTGCATCTGAAGGCAGAAACTCGCCCGATTTCAACGGTATGTGTATTTTTCCCCTAGGCCATAGTAGTTATTGGTTTCGAGTATCAGACTTGCGATAATTTTGATGGTTTCTCAAGCATTCAATAACTTCTAACTCCCATATCTCGCGAACGGATTGACGAACTCGAGAAATTCCTGTTGCATCTGACAGCAGAAACTCGCCCGATTACAACGGTATGAGTATTTTTCGACTAGGCCATTGTAGTTATTGGTTTCGAGTATCAGTCTTGCGATAATTTTGATGGTTTCTCAAGCATTCCTTAACTTCAAACTCCCATATCTCGCGAACGGATTGACGAACTCGAGAAATTCCTGTTGCATCTGAAAGCAGAAATTCGCCCGATTTCAACGGTATGTGTATTTTTCCCCTAGGCCATAGTAGTTATTGGTTTCGAGTATCAGACATGCGAAAATTGTGATGGTTCTCAACCATTCCTCAACTTCAAACTCCCATATCTCGCGAACGGATTGAAGAACTCGAGAAACTCCTGTTGCATCTGAAGGCAGAAACTCGCCCGATTTCAACGGTATGTGTATTTTTCCCCTAGGCCATAGTAGTTATTGGTTTCGAGTATCAGACTTGCGATAATTTTGATGGTTTCTCAAGCATCCAATAACTTCTAACTCCCATATCTCGCGAACGGATTGACGAACTCGAGAAATTCCTGTTGCATCTGACAGCAGAAACTCGCCCGATTACAACGGTATGAGTATTTTTCGACTAGGCCATTGTAGTTATTGGTTTCGAGTATCAGTCTTGCGATAATTTTGATGGTTTCTCAAGCATTCCTTAACTTCAAACTCCCATATCTCGCGAACGGATTGACGAACTCGAGAAATTCCTGTTGCATCTGACAGCAGGAACTCGCCCGATTACAACGGTATGTGTATTTTTCCTCTAGGCCATAGTAGTTATTGGTTTCGAGTATCAGACTTGCGAAAATTTTGATGGTTTCTCAAGCATTCAATAACTTCTAACTCCCATATCTCGCGAACGGATTGACGAACTCGAGAAATTCCTGTTGCATCTGAAAGCAGAAACTCGCCCGATTTCAACGGTATGTGCATTTTTGCCCTAGGCCATAGCAGTTATTGGTTTCGAGTATCAGACTTGCGAAAATTTTGATGGTATCTCAAGCATTCCATAACTTCTAACTCCCACATCTCGCGAACGGATTGACGAACTCGAGAAATTCCTGTTGCATCTGAAAGCAGAAACTCGCCCGATTACAACGGTATGTGTATTTTTCCCCTAGGTCATTGTAGTTATTGGTTTCTAGCATCAGAATTGCGAAAATTTTGATGGTTTCTCAACCATTCCTTAACTTCAAACTCCCATATCTCGCGAACTGAATGACGAACTCGAGAAATTCCTGTTGCATCTGAAAGTGGAAACTCGCTCGATTACAAAGGTGTGTGAATTTTTCCCCTATGCCTTTGTAGTTATTGCTTTCGAGTATCAGACTTGCGAAAATTTTGATGGTTTCTCAAGCATTCAATAACTTCTAACTCCCATATCTCGCGAACGGATTGACGAACTCGAGAAATTCCTGTTGCATCTGAAAGCAGAAACTCGCCCGATTACAACGGTACGTGTATTTTTGCCCTAGGCCATAGTAGTTATTGGTTTCGAGTATCAGACTTGCGAAAATTTTGATGGTTTCTCAAGCATTCAATAACTTCTATCTCCCATATCTCGCGAACGGATTGACGAACTCGAGAAATTCCTGTTGCATCTGACAGCAGAAACTCGCCCGATTACAAAGGTATGTGTATTTTTCCGCTAGGCCATTGTAGTTATTGGTTTCGAGTATCAGTCTTGCGATAATTTTGATGGTTTCTCAAGCATTCCTTAACTTCGAACTCCCATATCTCACGAACGGATTGACGAACTCGAGAAATTCCTGTTGCATCTGACAGCAGAAGCTCGCCCGATTACAACGGTATTTGTATTTTTCCTCTAGGCCATAGTAGTTATTGGTTTCGAGTATCAGTCTTGCGATAATTTTGATGGTTTCTCAACCATTCCTCAACTTCAAACTCCCATATCTCGCGAATGGATTGACGAACTCGAGAAATTCCTGTTGCATCTGACAGCAGAAACTCGCCCGATTTCAACGGTATGTGTATTTTTCCCCTAGGCCATAGTAGTTATTGGTTTCGAGTATCAGACTTGCGAAAATTTTGATGGTTTCTCAAGCATTCAATAACTTCTAACTCCCATATCTCGCGAACGGATTGACGAACTCGAGAAATTCCTGTTGCATCTGACAGCAGAAACTCGCCCGATTACAAAGGTATGTGTATTTTTCCGCTAGGCCATTGTAGTTATTGGTTTCGAGTATCAGTCTTGCGATAATTTTGATGGTTTCTCAACCATTCCTCAACTTCAAACTCCCATATCTCGCGAATGGATTGACGAACTCGAGAAATTCCTGTTGCATCTGACAGCAGAAACTCGCCCGATTTCAACGGTATGTGTATTTTTCCCCTAGGCCATAGTAGTTATTGGTTTCGAGTATCAGACTTGCGAAAATTTTGATGGTTTCTCAAGCATTCAATAACTTCTAACTCCCATATCTCGCGAACGGATTGACGAACTCGAGAAATTCCTGTTGCATCTGACAGCAGAAACTCGCCCGATTACAACGGTGTGTGTATTTTTCCTCTAGGCCATAGTAGTTATTGGTTTCGAGTATCAGAATTGCGAAAATTTTGATGGTTTCTCAAGCATTCAATAACTTCTATCTCCCATATCTCGCGAACGGATTGACGAACTCGAGAAATTCCTGTTGCATCTGACAGCAGAAACTCGCCCGATTACAAAGGTATGTGTATTTTTCCGCTAGGCCATTGTAGTTATTGGTTTCGAGTATCAGTCTTGCGATAATTTTGATGGTTTCTCAAGCATTCCTTAACTTCGAACTCCCATATCTCACGAACGGATTGACGAACTCGAGAAATTCCTGTTGCATCTGACAGCAGAAGCTCGCCCGATTACAACGGTATTTGTATTTTTCCTCTAGGCCATAGTAGTTATTGGTTTCGAGTATCAGTCTTGCGATAATTTTGATGGTTTCTCAACCATTCCTCAACTTCAAACTCCCATATCTCGCGAATGGATTGACGAACTCGAGAAATTCCTGTTGCATCTGACAGCAGAAACTCGCCCGATTTCAACGGTATGTGTATTTTTCCCCTAGGCCATAGTAGTTATTGGTTTCGAGTATCAGACTTGCGAAAATTTTGATGGTTTCTCAAGCATTCAATAACTTCTAACTCCCATATCTCGCGAACGGATTGACGAACTCGAGAAATTCCTGTTGCATCTGACAGCAGAAACTCGCCCGATTACAAAGGTATGTGTATTTTTCCGCTAGGCCATTGTAGTTATTGGTTTCGAGTATCAGTCTTGCGATAATTTTGATGGTTTCTCAACCATTCCTCAACTTCAAACTCCCATATCTCGCGAATGGATTGACGAACTCGAGAAATTCCTGTTGCATCTGACAGCAGAAACTCGCCCGATTTCAACGGTATGTGTATTTTTCCCCTAGGCCATAGTAGTTATTGGTTTCGAGTATCAGACTTGCGAAAATTTTGATGGTTTCTCAAGCATTCAATAACTTCTAACTCCCATATCTCGCGAACGGATTGACGAACTCGAGAAATTCCTGTTGCATCTGACAGCAGAAACTCGCCCGATTACAACGGTGTGTGTATTTTTCCTCTAGGCCATAGTAGTTATTGGTTTCGAGTATCAGAATTGCGAAAATTTTGATGGTTTCTCAAGCATTCAATAACTTCTATCTCCCATATCTCGCGAACGGATTGACGAACTCGAGAAATTCCTGTTGCATCTGACAGCAGAAACTCGCCCGATTACAAAGGTATGTGTATTTTTCCGCTAGGCCATTGTAGTTATTGGTTTCGAGTATCAGTCTTGCGATAATTTTGATGGTTTCTCAAGCATTCCTTAACTTCGAACTCCCATATCTCACGAACGGATTGACGAACTCGAGAAATTCTTGTTGCATCTGACAGCAGAAACTCGCCCGATTACAACGGTATGTGTATTTTTCCTCTAGGCCATAGTAGTTATTGGTTTCGAGTATCAGACTTGCGAAAATTTTGATGGTTTCTCAAGCATTCCTTAACTTCAAACTCCCATATCTCGCGAACGGATTGAAGAACTCGAGAAACTCCTGTTGCATCTGAAAGCAGAAACCCGCCCGATTACAACGGTACGTGTATTTTTGCCCTAGGCCATAGTAGTTATTGGTTTCGAGTATCAGACATGCGAAAATTGTGATGGTTTCTCAACCATTCCTCAACTTCAAACTCCCATATCTCGCGAACGGATTGACGAACTCGAGAAATTCCTGTTGCATCTGACAGCAGAAACTCGCCCGATTTCAACGGTATGTGTATTTTTCCCCTAGGCCATAGTAGTTATTGGTTTCGAGTATCAGACTTGCGAAAATTTTGATGGTTTCTCAAGCATTCAATAACTTCTAACTCCCATATCTCGCGAACGGATTGACGAACTCGAGAAATTCCTGTTATATCTGAAAGCAGAAACTCGCCCGATTTCAACGGTATGTGCATTTTTGCCCTAGGCCATAGAAGTTATTGGTTTCGAGTATCAGACTTGCGAAAATTTTGATGGTTTCTCAAGCATTCCATAACTTCTAACTCCCACATCTCGCGAACGGATTGACGAACTCGAGAAATTCCTGTTGCATCTGAAAGCAGAAATTCGCCCGATTACAACGGTATGTGTATTTTTCCGCTGGGCCATTGTAGTTATTGGTTTCGAGTATCAGTCTTGCGATAATTTTGATGGTTTCTCAAGCATTCCTTAACTTCGAACTCCCATATCTCACGAACGGATTGACGAACTCGAGAAATTCCTGTTGCATCTGACAGCAGAAACTCGCCCGATTACAACGGTATGTGTATCTTTCCGCTAGGCCATTGTAGTTATTGGTTTCGAGTATCAGTCTTGCGATAATTTTGATGGTTTCTCAAGCATTCCTTAACTTCAAACTCCCATATCTCGCGATCGGATTGACGAACTCGAGAAATTCCTGTTGCATCTGACAGCAGAAACTCGCCCGATTACAACGGTATGTGTATTTTTCTTCTAGGCCATAGTAGTTATTGGTTTCGAGTATCAGACTTGCGAAAATTTTGATGGTTTCTCAGGCATTCCTTAACTTCAAACTCCCATATCTCGCGAACGGATTGAAGAACTCGAGAAACTCCTGTTGCATCTGGAAGCAGAAACCCGCCCGATTACAACGGTACGTGTATTTTTCCCCTAGGCCATAGTAGTTATTGGTTTCGAGTATCAGACTTGCGAAAATTTTGATGGTTTCTCAAGCATTCAATAACTTCTAACTCCCATATCTCGCGAACGGATTGACGAACTCGAGAAATTCCTTTTGCATCTGACAGCAGAAACTCGCCCGATTACAACGGTATGTGTATTTTTCCGCTAGGCCATTGTAGTTATTGGTTTCGAGTATCAGACTTGCGAAAATTTTGATGGTTACGGATTGACGAACTCGAGAAATTCCTGTTGCATCTGAAAGCAGAAGCTCGCCCGATTTCAACGGTATGTGTATTTTTCCCCTAGGCCATAGAAGTTATTGGTTTCGAGTATCAGACTTGCGATAATTTTGATGGTTTCTCAAGCATTCAATAACTTCTAACTCCCATATCTCGCGAACGGATTGACGAACTCGAGAAATTCCTGTTGCATTAGACAGCAGAAACTCGCCCGATTACAACGACATGTGTATTTTTCAGCTAGGCCACTGTAGTTATTGGTTTCGAGTATCAGTCTTGCGAAAGTTTTGATGGTTTCTCAAGCATTCCTTAACTTCAAACCCCCATATCTCGCGAACGGATTGAAGAACTCGAGACACTCCTGTTGCATCTGAAAGCAGAAACTCGCCCGATTTCAACGGTATGTGTATTTTTCCCCTAGGCCATAGAAGTTATTGGTTTCGAGTATCAGACTTGCGATAATTTTGATGGTTTCTCAAGCATTCAATAACTTCTAACTCCCATATCTCGCGAACGGATTGACGAACTCGAGAAATTCCTGTTGCATCTGACAGCAGAAACTCGCCCGATTAAAACGATATGTGTATTTTTCCGCTAGGCCACTGTAGTTATTGGTTTCGAGTATCAGTCTTGCGATAATTTTGATGGTTTCTCAAGCATTCCTTAACTTCAAACTCCCATATCTCGCGAACGGATTGACGAACTCGAGAAATTCCTGTTGCATCTGACAGCAGAAACTCGCCCGATTACAACGGTATGTGTATTTTTCCTCTAGGCCATAGTAGTTATTGGTTTCGAGTATCAGACTTGCGAAAATTTTGATGGTTACGGATTGACGAACTCGAGAAATTCCTGTTGCATCTGAAAGCAGAATCTCGCCCGATTACAACGGTATGTGTATTTTTCCGCTAGGCCATTGTAGTTATTGGTTTCGAGTATCAGACTTGCGAAAATTTTGATGGTTACGGATTGACGAACTCGAGAAATTCCTGTTGCATCTGAAAGCAGAAACTCGCCCGATTTCAACGGTATGTGTATTTTTCCCCTAGGCCATAGAAGTTATTGGTTTCGAGTATCAGACTTGCGATAATTTTGATGGTTTCTCAAGCATTCAATAACTTCTAACTCCCATATCTCGCGAACGGATTGACGAACTCGAGAAATTCCTGTTGCATTAGACAGCAGAAACTCGCCCGATTACAACGACATGTGTATTTTTCAGCTAGGCCACTGTAGTTATTGGTTTCGAGTATCAGTCTTGCGAAAGTTTTGATGGTTTCTCAAGCATTCCTTAACTTCAAACCCCCATATCTCGCGAACGGATTGAAGAACTCGAGACACTCCTGTTGCATCTGAAAGCAGAAACTCGCCCGATTTCAACGGTATGTGTATTTTTCCCCTAGGCCATAGAAGTTATTGGTTTCGAGTATCAGACTTGCGATAATTTTGATGGTTTCTCAAGCATTCAATAACTTCTAACTCCCATATCTCGCGAACGGATTGACGAACTCGAGAAATTCCTGTTGCATCTGACAGCAGAAACTCGCCCGATTACAACGGTATGTGTATTTTTCCTCTAGGCCATTGTAGTTATTGGTTTCGAGTATCAGTCTTGCGATAATTTTGATGGTTTCTCAAGCATTCCTTAACTTCAAACTCCCATATCTCGCGAACGGATTGACGAACTCGAGAAATTCCTGTTGCATCTGACAGCAGGAACTCGCCCGATTACAACGGTATGTGTATTTTTCCTCTAGGCCATAGTAGTTATTGGTTTCGAGTATCAGACTTGCGAAAATTTTGATGGTTTCTCAAGCATTCAATAACTTCTAACTCCCACATCTCGCGAACGGATTGACGAACTCGAGAAATTCCTGTTGCATCTGAAAGCAGAAACTCGCCCGATTACAACGGTATGTGCATTTTTCCCCTAGGTCATTGTAGTTATTGGTTTCTAGCATCAGAATTGCGAAAATTTTGATGGTTTCTCAACCATTCCTTAACTTCAAACTCCCATATCTCGCGAACGGAATGACGAACTCGAGAAATTCCTGTTGCATCTGAAAGTGGAAACTCGCTCGATTACAAAGGTATGTGAATTTTTCCCCTATGCCTTTGTAGTTATTGCTTTCGAGTATCAGACTTGCGAAAATTTTGATGGTTTCTCAAGCATTCAATAACTTCTAACTCCCATATCTCGCGAACGGATTGACGAACTCGAGAAATTCCTGTTGCATCTGAAAGCAGAAACTCGCCCGATTACAACGGTACGTGTATTTTTGCCCTAGGCCATAGTAGTTATTGGTTTCGAGTATCAGACTTGCGAAAATTTTGATGGTTTCTCAAGCATTCAATAACTTCTATCTCCCATATCTCGCGAACGGATTGACGAACTCGAGAAATTCCTGTTGCATCTGACAGCAGAAACTCGCCCGATTACAAAGGTATGTGTATTTTTCCGCTAGGCCATTGTAGTTATTGGTTTCGAGTATCAGTCTTGCGATAATTTTGATGGTTTCTCAAGCATTCCTTAACTTCGAACTCCCATATCTCACGAACGGATTGACGAACTCGAGAAATTCCTGTTGCATCTGACAGCAGAAGCTCGCCCGATTACAACGGTATGTGTATTTTTCCTCTAGGCCATAGTAGTTATTGGTTTCGAGTATCAGACTTGCGAAAATTTTGATGGTTTCTCAAGCATTCCTTAACTTCAAACTCCCATATCTCGCGAACGGATTGAAGAACTCGAGAAACTCCTGTTGCATCTGAAAGCAGAAACCCGCCCGATTACAACGGTACGTGTATTTTTGCCCTAGGCCATAGTAGTTATTGGTTTCGAGTATCAGACATGCGAAAATTGTGATGGTTTCTCAACCATTCCTCAACTTCAAACTCCCATATCTCGCGAATGGATTGACGAACTCGAGAAATTCCTGTTGCATCTGACAGCAGAAACTCGCCCGATTTCAACGGTATGTGTATTTTTCCCCTAGGCCATAGTAGTTATTGGTTTCGAGTATCAGACTTGCGAAAATTTTGATGGTTTCTCAAGCATTCAATAACTTCTAACTCCCATATCTCGCGAACGGATTGACGAACTCGAGAAATTCCTGTTGCATCTGACAGCAGAAACTCGCCCGATTACAAAGGTATGTGTATTTTTCCGCTAGGCCATTGTAGTTATTGGTTTCGAGTATCAGTCTTGCGATAATTTTGATGGTTTCTCAACCATTCCTCAACTTCAAACTCCCATATCTCGCGAACGGATTGACGAACTCGAGAAATTCCTGTTGCATCTGACAGCAGAAACTCGCCCGATTACAACGATATGTGTATTTTTCCGCTAGGCCATAGTAGTTATTGGTTTCGAGTATCAGACTTGCGAAAATTTTGATGGTTTCTCAAGCATTCAATAACTTCTAACTCCCATATCTTGCGAACGGATTGACGAACTCGAGAAATTCCTGTTGCATCTGACAGCAGAAACTCGCCCGATTACAAAGGTATGTGTATTTTTCCGCTAGGCCATTGTAGTTATTGGTTTCGAGTATCAGTCTTGCGATAATTTAAAAGGTTTCTCAACCATTCCCCAACTTCAAACTCCCATATCTCGCGAATGGATTGACGAACTCGAGAAATTCCTGTTGCATCTGACAGCAGAAACTCGCCCGATTTCAACGGTATGTGTATTTTTCCCCTAGGCCATAGTAGTTATTGGTTTCGAGTATCAGACTTGCGAAAATTTTGATGGTTTCTCAAGCATTCAATAACTTCTAACTCCCATATCTCGCGAACGGATTGACGAACTCGAGAAATTCCAGTTGCATCTGACAGCAGAAACTCGCCCGATTACAACGGTGTGTGTATTTTTCCTCTAGGCCATAGTAGTTATTGGTTTCGAGTATCAGAATTGCGAAAATTTTGATGGTTTCTCAAGCATTCAATAACTTCTATCTCCCATATCTCGCGAACGGATTGACGAACTCGAGAAATTCCTGTTGCATCTGACAGCAGAAACTCGCCCGATTACAAAGGTATGTGTATTTTTCCGCTAGGCCATTGTAGTTATTGGTTTCGAGTATCAGTCTTGCGATAATTTTGATGGTTTCTCAAGCATTCCTTAACTTCGAACTCCCATATCTCACGAACGGATTGACGAACTCGAGAAATTCCTGTTGCATCTGACAGCAGAAACTCGCCCGATTACAACGGTATGTGTATTTTTCCTCTAGGCCATAGTAGTTATTGGTTTCGAGTATCAGACTTGCGAAAATTTTGATGGTTTCTCAAGCATTCCTTAACTTCAAACTCCCATATCTCGCGAACGGATTGAAGAACTCGAGAAACTCCTGCTGCATCTGAAAGCAGAAACCCGCCCGATTACAACGGTACGTGTATTTTTGCCCTAGGCCATAGTAGTTATTGGTTTCGAGTATCAGACATGCGAAAATTGTGATGGTTTCTCAACCATTCCTCAACTTCAAACTCCCATATCTCGCGAACGGATTGACGAACTCGAGAAATTCCTGTTGCATCTGACAGCAGAAACTCGCCCGATTTCAACGGTATGTGTATTTTTCCCCTAGGCCATAGTAGTTATTGGTTTCGAGTATCAGACTTGCGAAAATTTTGATGGTTTCTCAAGCATTCAATAACATCTAACTCCCATATCTCGCGAACGGATTGACGAACTCGAGAAATTCCTGTTATATCTGAAAGCAGAAACTCGCCCGATTTCAACGGTATGTGCATTTTTGCCCTAGGCCATAGAAGTTATTGGTTTCGAGTATCAGACTTGCGAAAATTTTGATGGTTTCTCAAGCATTCCATAACTTCTAACTCCCACATCTCGCGAACGGATTGACGAACTCGAGAAATTCCTGTTGCATCTGAAAGCAGAAATTCGCCCGATTACAACGGTATGTGTATTTTTCCGCTGGGCCATTGTAGTTATTGGTTTCGAGTATCAGTCTTGCGATAATTTTGATGGTTTCTCAAGCATTCCTTAACTTCGAACTCCCATATCTCACGAACGGATTGACGAACTCGAGAAATTCCTGTTGCATCTGACAGCAGAAACTCGCCCGATTACAACGGTATGTGTATTTTTCCGCTAGGCCATTGTAGTTATTGGTTTCGAGTATCAGTCTTGCGATAATTTTGATGGTTTCTCAAGCATTCCTTAACTTCAAACTCCCATATCTCGCGATCGGATTGACGAACTCGAGAAATTCCTGTTGCATCTGACAGCAGAAACTCGCCCGATTACAACGGTATGTGTATTTTTCCTCTAGGCCATAGTAGTTATTGGTTTCGAGTATCAGACTTGCGAAAATTTTGATGGTTTGTCAGGCATTCCTTAACTTCAAACTCCCATATCTCGCGAACGGATTGAAGAACTCGAGAAACTCCTGTTGCATCTGGAAGCAGAAACCCGCCCGATTACAACGGTACGTGTATTTTTCCCCTAGGCCATAGTAGTTATTGGTTTCGAGTATCAGACTTGCGAAAATTTTGATGGTTTCTCAAGCATTCAATAACTTCTAACTCCCATATCTCGCGAACGGATTGACGAACTCGAGAAATTCCTGTTGCATCTGACAGCAGAAACTCGCCCGATTACAACGATATGTGTATTTTTCCGCTAGGCCATTGTAGTTATTGGTTTCGAGTATCAGTCTTGCGATAATTTTGATGGTTTCTCAAGCATTCCTTAACTTCAAACTCCCATATCTCGCGAACGGATTGACGAACTCCAGAAATTCCTGTTGCATCTGACAGCAGAAACTCGCCCGATTACAACGGTATGTGTATTTTTCCGCTAGGCCATTGTAGTTATTGGTTTCGAGTATCAGACTTGCGAAAATTTTGATGGTTACGGATTGACGAACTCGAGAAATTCCTGTTGCATCTGAAAGCAGAAACTCGCCCGATTTCAACGGTATGTGTATTTTTCCCCTAGGCCATAGAAGTTATTGGTTTCGAGTATCAGACTTGCGATAATTTTGATGGTTTCTCAAGCATTCAATAACTTCTAACTCCCATATCTCGCGAACGGATTGACGAACTCGAGAAATTCCTGTTGCATTAGACAGCAGAAACTCGCCCGATTACAACGACATGTGTATTTTTCAGCTAGGCCACTGTAGTTATTGGTTTCGAGTATCAGTCTTGCGAAAGTTTTGATGGTTTCTCAAGCATTCCTTAACTTCAAACCCCCATATCTCGCGAACGGATTGAAGAACTCGAGACACTCCTGTTGCATCTGAAAGCAGAAACTCGCCCGATTTCAACGGTATGTGTATTTTTCCCCTAGGCCATAGAAGTTATTGGTTTCGAGTATCAGACTTGCGATAATTTTGATGGTTTCTCAAGCATTCAATAACTTCTAACTCCCATATCTCGCGAACGGATTGACGAACTCGAGAAATTCCTGTTGCATCTGACAGCAGAAACTCGCCCGATTACAACGATATGTGTATTTTTCCGCTAGGCCACTGTAGTTATTGGTTTCGAGTATCAGTCTTGCGATAATTTTGATGGTTTCTCAAGCATTCCTTAACTTCAAACTCCCATATCTCGCGAACGGATTGACGAACTCGAGAAATTCCTGTTGCATCTGACAGCAGAAACTCGCCCGATTACAACGGTATGTGTATTTTTCCTCTAGGCCATAGTAGTTATTGGTTTCGAGTATCAGACTTGCGAAAATTTTGATGGTTACGGATTGACGAACTCGAGAAATTCCTGTTGCATCTGAAAGCAGAAACTCGCCCGATTTCAACGGTATGTGTATTTTTCCCCTAGGCCATAGAAGTTATTGGTTTCGAGTATCAGACTTGCGATAATTTTGATGGTTTCTCAAGCATTCAATAACTTCTAACTCCCATATCTCGCGAACGGATTGACGAACTCGAGAAATTCCTGTTGCATTAGACAGCAGAAACTCGCCCGATTACAACGACATGTGTATTTTTCAGCTAGGCCACTGTAGTTATTGGTTTCGAGTATCAGTCTTGCGATAATTTTGCTGGTTTCTCAAGCATTCCATAATTTCTAACTCCCACATCTCGCGAAAGGATTGACGAACTCGAGGAATTCCTGTTGCATGTGAAAGCAGAAACTCGCCCGATTACAACGGTATGTGTATTTTTCCCCTAGGCCATTGTAGTTATTGGTTTCTAGCATCAGAATTGCGAAAACTTTGATGGTTTCTCAACCATTCCTTAACTTCAAACTCCCATATCTCGCGAACGGAATGCCGAACTCGAGAAATTTCTGTTGCATCTGAAAGTAGAAACTCGCACGATTACAATGGCGTGTGTACTTTTCCCGTAGGCCATTCCAGTTATTGGTTTCGAGTATCAGACTTGCGAAAATTTTGATGGTTTCTCAATCATTCCTTAACTTCAAACTTCCATATCTCGCGAATGGATTGACGAACTCGAGCATTTCCTATTGCATCTGAAAGCAGACACTCGCCCGATTACAGCGGTATGTGTATTTTTGCCCTAGGCCATAGTTGTTATTTGATTCGAGTATCAGACTTGCGAAAATTTTGATGGTTTCTCAAGCATTCCTTAACTTCAAACTCCCATATCTCGCGAACGGATTGAAGAACTCGAGAAACTCCTGTTGCATCTGAAAGCAGAAACTCGCCCGATTTCAACGGTATGTGTATTTTTCCCATAGGCCATAGAAGTTATTGGTTTCGAGTATCAGACTTACGAAAATTTTGATGGTTTCTCAAGCATTCAATAATTTCTAACTCCCATATCTCGCGAACGGATTGACGAACTCGAGAAATTCCTGTTGCATCTGACAGCAGAAACTCGGCCGATTACAACGGTGTGTGTATTTTTCCGCTAGGCCATTGTAGTTATTGGTTTCGAGTATCAGTCTTGCGAAAGTTTTGATGGTTTCTCAAGCATTCCTTAACTTCAAACCCCCATGTCTCGCGAACGGATTGAAGAACTCGAGAAACTCCTGTTGCATCTGAATGCAGAAACTCGCCCGATTTCAACGGTATGTGTATTTTTCCCCTAGGCCATAGTAGTTATTGGTTTCGAGTATCAGACTTGCGATAATTTTGATGGTTTCTCAAGCATTCAATAACTTCTAACTCCCATATCTCGCGAACGGATTGACGAACTCGAGAAATTCCTGTTGCATTAGACAGCAGAAACTCGCCCGATTACAACGACATGTGTATTTTTCAGCTAGGCCACTGTAGTTATTGGTTTCGAGTATCAGTCTTGCGAAAGTTTTGATGGTTTCTCAAGCATTCCTTAACTTCAAACCCCCATATCTCGCGAACGGATTGAAGAACTCGAGACACTCCTGTTGCATCTGAAAGCAGAAACTCGCCCGATTTCAACGGTATGTGTATTTTTCCCCTAGGCCATAGAAGTTATTGGTTTCGAGTATCAGACTTGCGATAATTTTGATGGTTTCTCAAGCATTCAATAACTTCTAACTCCCATATCTCGCGAACGGATTGACGAACTCGAGAAATTCATGTTGCATCTGACAGCAGAAACTCGCCCGATTACAACGATATGTGTATTTTTCCGCTAGGCCACTGTAGTTATTGGTTTCGAGTATCAGTCTTGCGATAATTTTGATGGTTTCTCAAGCATTCCTTAACTTCAAACTCCCATATCTCGCGAACGGATTGACGAACTCGAGAAATTCCTGTTGCATCTGACAGCAGAAACTCGCCCGATTACAACGGTATGTGTATTTTTCCTCTAGGCCATAGTAGTTATTGGTTTCGAGTATCAGACTTGCGAAAATTTTGATGGTTACGGATTGACGAACTCGAGAAATTCCTGTTGCATCTGAAAGCAGAAACTCGCCCGATTTCAACGGTATGTGTATTTTTCCCCTAGGCCATAGAAGTTATTGGTTTCGAGTATCAGACTTGCGATAATTTTGCTGGTTTCTCAAGCATTCAATAACTTCTAACTCCCATATCTCGCGAACGGATTGACGAACTCGAGAAATTCCTGTTGCATTAGACAGCAGAAACTCGCCCGATTACAACGACATGTGTATTTTTCAGCTAGGCCACTGTAGTTATTGGTTTCGAGTATCAGTCTTGCGATAATTTTGCTGGTTTCTCAAGCATTCCATAATTTCTAACTCCCACATCTCGCGAAAGGATTGACGAACTCGAGAAATTCCTGTTGCATGTGAAAGCAGAAACTCGCCCGATTACAACGGTATGTGTATTTTTCCCCTAGGCCATTGTAGTTATTGGTTTCTAGCATCAGAATTGCGAAAACTTTGATGGTTTCTCAACCATTCCTTAACTTCAAACTCCCATATCTCGCGAACGGAATGCCGAACTCGAGAAATTCCTGTTGCATCTGAAAGTAGAAACTCGCACGATTACAATGGCGTGTGTACTTTTCCCGTAGGCCATTCCAGTTATTGGTTTGGAGTATCAGACTTGCGAAAATTTTGATGGTTTCTCAATCATTCCTTAACTTCAAACTTCCATATCTCGCGAATGGATTGACGAACTCGAGAATTTCCTATTGCATCTGAAAGCAGACACTCGCCCGATTACAGCGGTATGTGTATTTTTGCCCTATGCCATAGTTGTTATTTGATTCGAGTATCAGACTTGCGAAAATTTTGATGGTTTCTCAAGCATTCCTTAACTTCAAACTCCCATATCTCGCGAACGGATTGAAGAACTCGAGAAACTCCTGTTGCATCTGAAAGCAGAAACTCGCCCGATTTCAACGGTATGTGTATTTTTCCCCTAGGCCATAGAAGTTATTGGTTTCGAGTATCAGACTTACGAAAATTTTGATGGTTTCTCAAGCATTCAATAATTTCTAACTCCCATATCTCGCGAACGGATTGACGAACTCGAGAAATTCCTGTTGCATCTGACAGCAGAAACTCGGCCGATTACAACGGTGTGTGTATTTTTCCGCTAGGCCATTGTAGTTATTGGTTTCGAGTATCAGTCTTGCGAAAGTTTTGATGGTTTCTCAAGCATTCCTTAACTTCAAACCCCCATATCTCGCGAACGGATTGAAGAACTCGAGAAACTCCTGTTGCATCTGAATGCAGAAACTCGCCCGATTTCAACGGTATGTGTATTTTTCCCCTAGGCCATAGAAGTTATTGGTTTCGAGTATCAGACTTGCGATAATTTTGATGGTTTCTCAAGCATTCAATAACTTCTAACTCCCATATCTCGCGAACGGATTGACGAACTCGAGAAATTCCTGTTGCATCTGACAGCAGAAACTCGCCCGATTACAACGATATGTGTATTTTTCCGCTAGGCCACTGTAGTTATTGGTTTCGAGTATCAGTCTTGCGATAATTTTGATGGTTTCTCAAGCATTCCTTAACTTCAAACTCCCATATCTCGCGAACGGATTGACGAACTCGAGAAATTCCTGTTGCATCTGACAGCAGAAACTCGCCCGATTACAACGGTATGTGTATTTTTCCTCTAGGCCATAGTAGTTATTGGTTTCGAGTATCAGACTTGCGAAAATTTTGATGGTTACGGATTGACGAACTCGAGAAGTTCCTGTTGCATCTGAAAGCAGAAACTCGCCCGATTTCAACGGTATGTGTATTTTTCCCCTAGGCCATAGAAGTTATTGGTTTCGAGTATCAGACTTGCGATAATTTTGATGGTTTCTCAAGCATTCAATAACTTCTAACTCCCATATCTCGCGAACGGATTGACGAACTCGAGAAATTCCTGTTGCATCTGACAGCAGAAACTCGCCCGATTACAACGACATGTGTATTTTTCAGCTAGGCCACTGTAGTTATTGGTTTCGAGTATCAGTCTTGCGATAATTTTGATGGTTTCTCAAGCATTCCATAATTTCTAACTCCCACATCTCGCGAAAGGATTGACGAACTCGAGAAATTCCTGTTGCATCTGAAAGCAGAAACTCGCCCGATTACAACGGTATGTGTATTTTTCCCCTAGGCCATTGTAGTTATTGGTTTCTAGCATCAGAATTGCGAAAACTTTGATGGTTTCACAACCATTCCTTAACTTCAAACTCCCATATCTCGCGAACGGATTGAAGAACTCGAGAAACTCCTGTTGCATCTGAAAGCAGAAACTCGCCCGATTTCAACGGTATGTGTATTTTTCCTCTAGGCCATAGTAGTTATTGGTTTCGAGTATCAGACTTGCGAAAATTTTGATGGTTTCTCAAGCATTCAATAACTTCTAACTCCCATATCTCGCGAACGGATTGACGAACTCGAGAAATTCCTGTTGCATCTGAAAGCAGAAACTCGCCCGATTACAACGGTACGTGTATTTTTGCCCTAGGCCATAGTAGTTATTGGTTTCTAGCATCAGAATTGCGAAAATTTTGATGGTTTCTCAACCATTCCTTAACTTCAAACTCCCATATCTCGCGAACGGAATGACGAACTCGAGAAATTCCTGTTGCATCTGAAAGTGGAAACTCGCTCGATTACAAAGGTATGTGCATTTTTCCCCTATGCCTTTGTAGTTATTGCTTTCGAGTATCAGACTTGGGAAAATTTTGATGGTTTCTCAAGCATTCAATAACTTCTAACTCCCATATCTCGCGAACGGATTGACGAACTCGAGAAATTCCTGTTGCATCTGAAAGCAGAAACTCGCCCGATTACAACGGTACGTGTATTTTTGCCCTAGGCCATAGTAGTTATTGGTTTCGAGTATCAGACTTGCGAAAATTTTGATGGTTTCTCAAGCATTCCTTAACTTCGAACTCCCATATCTCACGAACGGATTGACGAACTCTTGAAATTCCTGTTGCATCTGACAGCAGAAACTCGCCCGATTACAACGGTATGTGTATTTTTCCTCTAGGCCATAGTAGTTATTGGTTTCGAGTATCAGACTTGCGAAAATTTTGATGGTTTCTCAAGCATTCCTTAACTTCAAACTCCCATATCTCGCGAACGGATTGAAGAACTCGAGAAACTCCTGTTGCATCTGAAAGCAGAAACCCGCCCGATTACAAAGGTACGTGTATTTTTGCCCTAGGCCATAGTAGTTATTGGTTTCGAGTATCAGACATGCGAAAATTGTGATGGTTTCTCAACCATTCCTCAACTTCAAACTCCCATATCTCGCGAACGGATTGACGAACTCGAGAAATTCCTGTTGCATCTGACAGCAGAACCTCCCCCGATTTCAACGGTATGTGTATTTTTCCCATAGGCCGTAGTAGTTATTGGTTTCGAGTATCAGACTTGCGAAAATTTTGATGGTTTCTCAAGCATTCAATAACTTCTAACTCCCATATCTCGCGAACGGATTGACGAACTCGAGAAATTCCTGTTGCATCTGACAGCAGAAACTCGCCAGATTACAACGATATGTGTATTTTTCCGCTAGGCCATTGTAGTTATTGGTTTCGAGTATCAGTCTTGCGATAATTTTGATGGTTTCTCAAGCATTCCTCAACTTCAAACTCCCATATCTCGCGAACGGATTGAAGAACTCGAGAAATTCCTGTTGCATCTGAAAGCAGAAACTCGCCAGATTACAACGGTAAGTGTATTTTTCCGCTAGGCCATTGTAGTTATTGGTTTCGAGTATCAGTCTTGCGAAAATTTTGATGGTTTCTCAAGCATTCCTTAACTTCAAACCCCCATATCTCGCGAACGGATTGAAGAACTCGAGAAACTCCTGTTGCATCTGAAAGCAGAAACTCGCCCGATTTCAACGGTATGTGTATTTTTCCCCTAGGCCATAGAAGTTATTGGTTTCGAGTATCAGACTTGCGATAATTTTGATGGTTTCTCAAGCATTCAATAACTTCTAACTCCCATATCTCGCGAACGGATTGAAGAACTCGAGAAATTCCTGTTGCATCTGAAAGCAGAAACTCGCCAGATTACAACGGTAAGTGTATTTTTCCGCTAGGCCATTGTAGTTATTGGTTTCGAGTATCAGTCTTGCGAAAATTTTGATGGTTTCACAACCATTCCTTAACTTCAAACTCCCATATCTCGCGAACGGATTGCCAAACTCGAGAAATTCTTGTTGCATGTGAAAGTAGAAACTCGCCCGATTACAACGGTATGTGTATTTTTCCCCTAGGCCTATGTAGTTGTTGGTTTCGAGTATCAGACTTTCGAAAATATTGATGGTTCCTCAAGCATTCCTCAACTTCAAACTCCCACATCTCGCGAATGGATTGACGAACTCGAGAAATTCCTGTTGCGTCTGAAAGCAGAAACTCGCCCGATTACAACGGTATGTGTATTTTTCCCCTAGGCCATTGTAGTTATTGGTTTCTAGCATCAGAATTGCGAAAACTTTGATGGTTTCTCAACCATTCCTTAACTTCAAACTCCCATATCTCGCGAACGGAATGCCGAACTCGAGAAATTCCTGTTGCATCTGAAAGTAGAAACTCGCACGATTACAATGGTGTGTGTACTTTTCCCGTAGGCCATTCCAGTTATTGGTTTCGAGTATCAGACTTGCGAAAATTTTGATGGTTTCTCAATCATTCCTTAATTTCAAACTTCCATATCTCGCGAATGGATTGACGAACTCGAGAATTTCCTATTGCATCTGAAAGCAGACACTCGCCCGATTACAGCGGTATGTGTATTTTTGCCCTAGGCCATAGTTGTTATTTGATTCGAGTATCAGACTTGCGAGAATTTTGATGGTTTCTCAAGCATTCCTTAACTTCAAACTCCCATATCTCGCGAACGGATTGAAGAACTCGAGAAACTCCTGTTGCATCTGAAAGCAGAAACTCGCCCGATTTCAACGGTATGTGTATTTTTCCCCTAGGCCATAGAAGTTATTGGTTTCGAGTATCAGACTTGCGAAAATTTTGATGGTTTCTCAAGCATTCAATAATTTCTAACTCCCATATCTCGCGAACGGATTGACGAACTCGAGAAATTCCTGTTGCATCTGACAGCAGAAACTCGGCCGATTACAACGGTGTGTGTATTTTTCCGCTAGGCCATTGTAGTTATTGGTTTCGAGTATCAGTCTTGCGATAATTTTGATGGTTTCTCAAGCATTCCTTAACTTCAAACTCCCATATCTCGCGAACGGATTGACGAATTCGAGAAATTCCTGTTGCATCTGACAGCAGAAACTCGCCCGATTACAACGGTATGTGTATTGTTCCTCTAGGCCATAGTAGTTATTGGTTTCGAGTATCAGACTTGCGAAAATTTTGATGGTTTCTCAAGCATTCAATAACTACTAACTCCCATATCTCGCGAACGGATTGACGAACTCGAGAAATTCCTGTTGCATCTGACAGCAGAAACTCTCCCGATTACAAAGGTATGTGTATTTTTCCGCTAGGCCATTGTAGTTATTGGTTACGAGTATCAGTCTTGCGATAATTTTGATGGTTTCTCAAGCATTCCTTAACTTCAAACTCCCATATCTCGCGAACGGATTGAAGAACTCGAGAAATTCCTGTTGCATCTGACAGCAGAAACTCGCCCGATTACAACGGTATGTGTATTTTTGCCCTAGGCCATTCCAGTTATTGGTTTCGAGTATCAGACTTGCGAAAATGTTGATGGTTTCTCAACCATTCCTTAACTTCATACTCCCATATCTCGCGCATGGATTGACGAACTCGAGAAATTCCTGTTGCATCTGAGAGTGGAAACCGGCCCGATTACAAAGGTATGTGTATTTTTCCCCTAGGCCTTGGTAGTTAAGGGTTTCGAGTATCAGACTTGCGAAAATTTTGATGGTTTCTCAACCATTCCTTAAATTCAAACTCCCATATCGCGCGAACGGATTGACGAACTCGAGAAATTTCTATTGCATCTGAAGGCAGAAACTCGCCCGATTACAATGGTGTGTGTACTTTTCCCCTAGGCCATTCCAGTTATTGGTTTCGAGTATCAGACTTGCGAAAATTTTGATGGTTCCTCAACAATTCCTTAATTTCAAACTCCCATATCTTGCGAACGGATTGACGAACTCGAGAAATTTCTGTTGCATCTGAAAGTGAAAACTCGCCCGATTACAATGGTGTGTGTACTTTTCCCCTAGGCTATTCCAGTTATTGGTTTCGAGTATCAGACTTGCGAAAATTTTGATAGTTTCTCAAGCATTCCTTAACTTCAAACTCCCATATCTCGCGAACGGATTGACGAAATCGAGAAATTCCTGTTGCATCTGAAAGCAGAAACTCACCCGATTACAAAGATATGTGTGTTTTTCACCTTGGCCTTTGTAGTTATTGGTTTCGAGTATCAGACTTGCGAAAATTTTGATAGTTTCTCAACCATTCCTTAACTTCAAACTCCCATTTCTCGCGAACGGATTAACGAAATCGAGAAATTCCTGTTGCATCAGAAAGTAGAAACATGCCCGAGTACAATGGTGTGTGTACTTTTCCCCTAGGCCATTCCAGTTATTGGATTCGAGTATCATACTTGCGAAAATGTTAATGGTTTCGCAACCATCTCTTAACTCCAAACTCCGATATTTCGCGAACGGATTGACGAACTTGAGAAATTCCTGTTGCATCTGAAAGTAGAAACTCGCCCGATTACAATGGTGTGTGTACTTTTCCCCCAGGGCCATTCCAGTTATTGGTTTCGAGTATCAGACCAGCGAATATTTTGAAGGTTTCTCAACCATTCCTTAAATGCAAACTCCCATATCTCGCGAACGGATTGACGAACTCGAGAAATTTCTATTGCATCTGAAAGTGAAAAGTCGCCCGATTACAATGGTGTGTGTACTTTTCCCCTAGGCCATTCCTGTTATTGGATTCGAGTATCAGACCAGCGAGAATTTTGATGGTTTCTCAACCATTCCTTAACTTCAAACTCCCATATCTCGCGAAAGGATTGACGAACTCGAGAAATTCCTTTGCATCTGAGAGTGGAAACCGGCCCGATTACAAAGGTATGTGCATTTTTCCCTTAGGCCTTGGTAGTTATTTGTTTCGAGTATCAGACTTGCGAAAATTTTGATGGTTCCTCAACCATTCCTTAATTTCAAACTCCCATAAATCGCGAACGGATTGACGAACTCGAGAAATTTCTGTTGCATCTGAAATTGAAAACTCGCCCGATTACAATGGTGTGTGTACTTTTCCCCTAGGCCATTCCAGTTATTGGTTTCGAGTATCAGACCACCGAAAATTTTGATGGTTTCTCAAGCATTCCTCAACTTCAAACTCCCATATCTCGCGAACGGATTGACGAAATCGAGAAATTCCTGTTGCATCTGAAAGCAGAAACTCGCCCGATTACAACGGTGTGTGTATTTTTCCCCTAGGCCATTCCAGTTATAGGTTTCGAGTATCAGACCACCGAAAATTTTGATAGTTTCTCAACCATTCCTTAACTTCAATCTCCCATTTCTCGCGAACGGATTGACGAACTCGAGAAATTCCTGTTGCATCTGAAATTAGAAACTCGCCCGATTAGAAAGATATGTGTGTTTTCCCCTAGACCTTTGTAGTTATTGGTTTCGAGTATCAGACTTGCGAAAATTTTGATAGTTTCTCAACCATTCCTTAACTTCAATCTCCCATTTCTCGCGAACGGATTGACGAACTCGAGAAATTCCTGTTGCATCTTAAAGTAGAAAATCGCCCGATTACAAAGATATGTGTGTTTTTCACCTTGGCCTTTGTAGTTATTGGTTTCGAGTATCAGACTTGCGAAAATTTTGATAGTTTCTCAACCATTCCTTAACTTCAAACTCCCATTTCTCGCGAACGGATTGACGAACTCGAGAAATTCCTGTTGCATCTGAAAGTAGAAACTCGCCCGATTACAAAGGTATGTGTGTTTTTCACCTAGGACTTTGTGGTTATTGGTTTCGAGTATCAGACTTGCGAAAATTTTGATCGTTTCTCAACCATTCCTTAACTTCAAACTCCCATTTCTCGCGAACGGATTGACGAACTCGAGAAATTCCTGTTGCATCTGAAAGTAGTAACTCGCCCGATTACAAAGATATGTGTGTTTTTCACCTAGGTCTTTGCAGTTATTGGTTTCGAGTATCAGACATGCGAAAGTTTTGATAGTTTCTCAACCATTCCTTAACATCAAACTCCCATATCTCGCGAACGGATTGACGAACTCGAGAAATTTCTGTTGCATCTGAAATTGAAAACTCGCCCGATTACAATGGTGTGTGTACTTTTCCCCTAGGCCATTCCAGTTATTGGTTTCGAGTATCAGACCACCGAAAATTTTGATAGTTTCTCAACCATTCCTTAACTTCAATCTCCCATTTCTCGCGAACGGATTGACGAACTCGAGAAATTCCTGTTGCATCTGAAATTAGAAACTCGCCCGATTAGAAAGATATGTGTGTTTTCCCCTAGACCTTTGTAGTTATTGGTTTCGAGTATCA
Organism: Ptiloglossa arizonensis; assembly: GCF_051014685.1. NCBI lineage: Eukaryota > Metazoa > Arthropoda > Insecta > Hymenoptera > Colletidae > Ptiloglossa > Ptiloglossa arizonensis. The sequence continues at coordinate 588,028 of NW_027478426.1, forward strand.
GACTTGCGAAAATTTTGATAGTTTCTCAACCATTCCTTAACTTCAATCTCCCATTTCTCGCGAACGGATTGACGAACTCGAGAAATTCCTGTTGCATCTTAAAGTAGAAAATCGCCCGATTACAAAGATATGTGTGTTTTTCACCTTGGCCTTTGTAGTTATTGGTTTCGAGTATCAGACTTGCGAAAATTTTGATAGTTTCTCAACCATTCCTTAACTTCAAACTCCCATTTCTCGCGAACGGATTGACGAACTCGAGAAATTCCTGTTGCATCTGAAAGTAGAAACTCGCCCGATTACAAAGGTATGTGTGTTTTTCACCTAGGCCTTTGTGGTTATTGGTTTCGAGTATCAGACTTGCGAAAATTTTGATCGTTTCTCAACCATTCCTTAACTTCAAACTCCCATTTCTCGCGAACGGATTGACGAACTCGAGAAATTCCTGTTGCATCTGAAAGTAGTAACTCGCCCGATTACAAAGATATGTGTGTTTTTCACCTAGGTCTTTGCAGTTATTGGTTTCGAGTATCAGACATGCGAAAGTTTTGATAGTTTCTCAACCATTCCTTAACATCAAACTCCCATATCTCGCGAACGGATTGACGAACTCGAGAAATTCCTGTTGCACATGGAAGCAGAAAATCGCCCGATTACAATGGTGTGCGTCCTTTTCCCCTAGGTCATTCCAGTTATTGGTTTCGAGTATCAGAATTGCGAAAATTTCGATGGTTTCTCAACCATTCCTTAACTTCAAACTCCCATTTCTCGCGAACGGATTGACGAACTCGAGAAATTCCTGTTGCATCTGAAAGTAGTAACTCGCCCGATTACAAAGATATGTGTGTTTTTCACCTAGGTCTTTGCAGTTATTGGTTTCGAGTATCAGACATGCGAAAGTTTTGATAGTTTCTCAACCATTCCTTAACATCAAACTCCCATATCTCGCGAACGGAATGCCGAACTCGAGAAATTCCTGTTGCATCTGAAAGTAGAAACTCGCACGATTACAATGGTGTGTGTACTTTTCCCGTAGGCCATTCCAGTTATTGGTTTCGAGTATCAGACTTGCGAAAATTTTGATGGTTTCTCAATCATTCCTTAACTTCAAACTTCCATATCTCGCGAATGGATTGACGAACTCGAGAATTTCCTATTGCATCTGAAAGCAGACACTCGCCCGATTACAACGGTATGTGTATTTTTGCCCTAGGCCATAGTTGTTATTTGATTCGAGTATCAGACTTGCGAAAATTTTGATGGTTTCTCAAGCATTCCTTAACTTCAAACTCCCATATCTCGCGAACGGATTGAAGAACTCGAGAAACTCCTGTTGCATCTGAAAGCAGAAACTCGCCCGATTACAACGGTATGTGTATTTTTCCCCTAGGTCATTGTAGTTATTGGTTTCTAGCATCAGAATTGCGAAAATTTTGATGGTTTCTCAACCATTCCTTAACTTCAAACTCCCATATCTCGCGAACGGAATGACGAACTCGAGAAATTCCTGTTGCATCTGAAAGTGAAAACTCGCTCGATTACAAAGGTATGTGCATTTTTCCCCTATGCCTTTGTAGTTATTGCTTTCGAGTATCAGACTTGGGAAAATTTTGATGGTTTCTCAAGCATTCAATAACTTCTAACTCCCATATCTCGCGAACGGATTGACGAACTCGAGAAATTCCTGTTGCATCTGAAAGCAGAAACTCGCCCGATTACAACGGTACGTGTATTTTTGCCCTAGGCCATAGTAGTTATTGGTTTCGAGTATCAGACTTGCGAAAATTTTGATGGTTTCTCAAGCATTCAATAACTTCTAACTCCCATATCTCGCGAACGGATTGACGAACTCGAGAAATTCCTGTTGCATCTGAAAGCAGAAACTCGCCCGATTACAACGGTACGTGTATTTTTGCCCTAGGCCATAGTAGTTATTGGTTTCTAGCATCAGAATTGCGAAAATTTTGATGGTTTCTCAACCATTCCTTAACTTCAAACTCCCATATCTCGCGAACGGAATGACGAACTCGACAAATTCCTTTTGCATCTGACAGCAGAAACTCGCCCGATTACAAAGGTATGTGTATTTTTCCGCTAGGCCATTGTAGTTATTGGTTTCGAGTATCAGTCTTGCGGTAATTTTGATGGTGTCTCAAGCATTCCTTAACTTCGAACTCCCATATCTCACGAACGGATTGACGAACTCTTGAAATTCCTGTTGCATCTGACAGCAGAAACTCGCCCGATTACAACGGTATGTGTATTTTTCCTCTAGGCCATAGTAGTTATTGGTTTCGAGTATCAGACTTGCGAAAATTTTGATGGTTTCTCAAGCATTCCTTAACTTCAAACTCCCATATCTCGCGAACGGATTGAAGAACTCGAGAAACTCCTGTTGCATCTGAAAGCAGAAACCCGCCCGATTACAAAGGTACGTGTATTTTTGCCCTAGGCCATAGTAGTTATTGGTTTCGAGTATCAGACATGCGAAAATTGTGATGGTTTCTCAACCATTCCTCAACTTCAAACTCCCATATCTCGCGAACGGATTGACGAACTCGAGAAATTCCTGTTGCATCTGACAGCAGAAACTCGCCCGATTTCAACGGTATGTGTGTTTTTCCCATAGGCCGTAGTAGTTATTGGTTTCGAGTATCAGACTTGCGAAAATTTTGATGGTTTCTCAAGCATTCAATAACTTCTAACTCCCATATCTCGCGAACGGATTGACGAACTCGAGAAATTCCTGTTGCATCTGACAGCAGAAACTCGCCAGATTACAACGATATGTGTATTTTTCCGCTAGGCCATTGTAGTTATTGGTTTCGAGTATCAGTCTTGCGATAATTTTGATGGTTTCTCAAGCATTCCTCAACTTCAAACTCCCATAACTCGCGAACGGATTGAAGAACTCGAGAAATTCCTGTTGCATCTGAAAGCAGAAACTCGCCAGATTACAACGGTAAGTGTATTTTTCCGCTAGGCCATTGTAGTTATTGGTTTCGAGTATCAGTCTTGCGAAAATTTTGATGGTTTCTCAAGCATTCCTTAACTTCAAACCCCCATATCTCGCGAACGGATTGAAGAACTCGAGAAACTCCTGTTGCATCTGAAAGCAGAAACTCGCCCGATTTCAACGGTATGTGTATTTTTCCCCTAGGCCATAGAAGTTATTGGTTTCGAGTATCAGACTTGCGATAATTTTGATGGTTTCTCAAGCAATCAATAACTTCTAACTCCCATATCTCGCGAACGGATTGACGAACTCGAGAAATTCCTGTTGCATCTGACAGCAGAAACTCGCCCGATTACAACGATATGTGTATTTTTCCGCTAGGCCACTGTAGTTATTGGTTTCGAGTATCAGTCTTGCGATAATTTTGATGGTTTCTCAAGCATTCCATAATTTCTAACTCCCACATCTCGCGAAAGGATTGACGAACTCGAGAAATTCCTGTTGCGTCTGAAAGCAGAAACTCGCCCGATTACAACGGTATGTGTATTTTTCCCCTAGGCCATTGTAGTTATTGGTTTCTAGCATCAGAATTGCGAAAACTTTGATGGTTTCTCAACCATTCCTTAACTTCAAACTCCCATATCTCGCGAACGGAATGCCGAACTCGAGAAATTCCTGTTGCATCTGAAAGTAGAAACTCGCACGATTACAATGGTGTGTGTACTTTTCCCGTAGGCCATTCCAGTTATTGGTTTCGAGTATCAGACTTGCGAAAATTTTGATGGTTTCTCAATCATTCCTTAATTTCAAACTTCCATATCTCGCGAATGGATTGACGAACTCGAGAATTTCCTATTGCATCTGAAAGCAGACACTCGCCCGATTACAGCGGTATGTGTATTTTTGCCCTAGGCCATAGTGGTTATTTGATTCGAGTATCAGACTTGCGAGAATTTTGATGGTTTCTCAAGCATTCCTTAACTTCAAACTCCCATATCTCGCGAACGGATTGAAGAACTCGAGAAACTCCTGTTGCATCTGAAAGCAGAAACTCGCCCGATTTCAACGGTATGTGTATTTTTCCCCTAGGCCATAGAAGTTATTGGTTTCGAGTATCAGACTTGCGAAAATTTTGATGGTTTCTCAAGCATTCAATAATTTCTAACTCCCATATCTCGCGAACGGATTGACGAACTCGAGAAATTCCTGTTGCATCTGACAGCAGAAACTCGGCCGATTACAACGGTGTGTGTATTTTTCCGCTAGGCCATTGTAGTTATTGGTTTCGAGTATCAGTCTTGCGATAATTTTGATGGTTTCTCAAGCATTCCTTAACTTCAAACTCCCATATCTCGCGAACGGATTGACGAATTCGAGAAATTCCTGTTGCATCTGACAGCAGAAACTCGCCCGATTACAACGGTATGTGTATTGTTCCTCTAGGCCATAGTAGTTATTGGTTTCGAGTATCAGACTTGCGAAAATTTTGATGGTTTCTCAAGCATTCAATAACTACTAACTCCCATATCTCGCGAACGGATTGACGAACTCGAGAAATTCCTGTTGCATCTGACAGCAGAAACTCGCCCGATTACAAAGGTATGTGTATTTTTCCGCTAGGCCATTGTAGTTATTGGTTACGAGTATCAGTCTTGCGATAATTTTGATGGTTTCTCAAGCATTCCTTAACTTCAAACTCCCATATCTCGCGAACGGATTGAAGAACTCGAGAAATTCCTGTTGCATCTGACAGCAGAAACTCGCCCGATTACAACGGTATGTGTATTTTTGCCCTAGGCCATTCCAGTTATTGGTTTCGAGTATCAGACTTGCGAAAATGTTGATGGTTTCTCAACCATTCCTTAACTTCATACTCCCATATCTCGCGCATGGATTGACGAACTCGAGAAATTCCTGTTGCATCTGAGAGTGGAAACCGGCCCGATAACAAAGGTATGTGTATTTTTCCCCTAGGCCTTGGTAGTTAAGGGTTTCGAGTATCAGACTTGCGAAAATTTTGATGGTTTCTCAACCATTCCTTAAATTCAAACTCCCATATCGCGCGAACGGATTGACGAACTCGAGAAATTTCTATTGCATCTGAAGGCAGAAACTCGCCCGATTACAATGGTGTGTGTACTTTTCCCCTAGGCCATTCCAGTTATTGGTTTCGAGTATCAGACTTGCGAAAATTTTGATGGTTCCTCAACAATTCCTTAATTTCAAACTCCCATATCTTGCGAACGGACTGACGAACTCGAGAAATTTCTGTTGCATCTGAAAGTGAAAACTCGCCCGATTACAATGGTGTGTGTACTTTTCCCCTAGGCCATTCCAGTTATTGGTTTCGAGTATCAGACTTGCGAAAATTTTGATAGTTTCTCAAGCATTCCTTAACTTCAAACTCCCATATCTCGCGAACGGATTGACGAAATCGAGAAATTCCTGTTGCATCTGAAAGCAGAAACTCACCCGATTACAAAGATATGTGTGTTTTTCACCTTGGCCTTTGTAGTTATTGGTTTCGAGTATCAGACTTGCGAAAATTTTGATAGTTTCTCAACCATTCCTTAACTTCAAACTCCCATTTCTCGCGAACGGATTAACGAAATCGAGAAATTCCTGTTGCATCAGAAAGTAGAAACATGCCCGAGTACAATGGTGTGTGTACTTTTCCCCTATGCCATTCCAGTTATTGGATTCGAGTATCATACTTGCGAAAATGTTGATGGTTTCGCAACCATCTCTTAACTCCAAACTCCGATATTTCGCGAACGGATTGACGAACTTGAGAAATTCCTGTTGCATCTGAAAGTAGAAACTCGCCCGATTACAATGGTGTGTGTACTTTTCCCCCAGGGCCATTCCAGTTATTGGTTTCGAGTATCAGACCAGCGAATATTTTGAAGGTTTCTCAACCATTCCTTAAATGCAAACTCCCATATCTCGCGAACGGATTGACGAACTCGAGAAATTTCTATTGCATCTGAAAGTGAAAAGTCGCCCGATAACAATGGTGTGTGTACTTTTCCCCTAGGCCATTCCTGTTATTGGATTCGAGTATCAGACCAGCGAGAATTTTGATGGTTTCTCAACCATTCCTTAACTTCAAACTCCCATATCTCGCGAAAGGATTGACGAACTCGAGAAATTCCTTTGCATCTGAGAGTGGAAACCGGCCCGATTACAAAGGTATGTGCATTTTTCCCTTAGGCCTTGGTAGTTATTTGTTTCGAGTATCAGACTTGCGAAAATTTTGATGGTTCCTCAACCATTCCTTAATTTCAAACTCCCATAAATCGCGAACGGATTGACGAACTCGAGAAATTTCTGTTGCATCTGAAAGTGAAAACTCGCCCGATTACAATGGTGTGTGTACTTTTCCCCTAGGCCATTCCAGTTATTTGTTTCGAGTATCAGACCACCGAAAATTTTGATGGTTTCTCAAGCATTCCTCAACTTCAAACTCCCATATCTCGCGAACGGATTGACGAAATCGAGAAATTCCTGTTGCATCTGAAAGCAGAAACTCGCCCGATTACAACGGTGTGTGTATTTTTCTCCTAGGCCATTCCAGGTATTGGTTTCGAGTATCAGACCAGCGAAAATTTTGATAGTTTCTCAACCATTCCTTAACTTCAATCTCCCATTTCTCGCGAACGGATTGACGAACTCGAGAAATTCCTGTTGCATCTGAAATTAGAAACTCGCCCGATTAGAAAGATATGTGTGTTTTCCCCTAGACCTTTGTAGTTATTGGTTTCGAGTATCAGACTTGCGAAAATTTTGATAGTTTCTCAACCATTCCTTAACTTCAATCTCCCATTTCTCGCGAACGGATTGACGAACTCGAGAAATTCCTGTTGCATCTTAAAGTAGAAAATCGCCCGATTACAAAGATATGTGTGTTTTTCACCTTGGCCTTTGTAGTTATTGGTTTCGAGTATCAGACTTGCGAAAATTTTGATAGTTTCTCAACCATTCCTTAACTTCAAACTCCCATATCTCGCGAACGGATTGACGAACTCGAGAAATTCTTGTTCCATCTGAGAGTGGAAACTCGCCCGATTACAAAGGTATGTGTGTTTTTCACCTAGGCCTTTGTGGTTATTGGTTTCGAGTATCAGACTTGCGAAAATTTTGATCGTTTCTCAACCATTCCTTAACTTCAAACTCCCATTTCTCGCGAACGGATTGACGAACTCGAGAAATTCCTGTTGCATCTGAAAGTAGTAACTCGCCCGATTACAAAGATATGTGTGTTTTTCACCTAGGTCTTTGCAGTTATTGGTTTCGAGTATCAGACATGCGAAAGTTTTGATAGTTTCTCAACCATTCCTTAACATCAAACTCCCATATCTCGCGAACGGATTGACGAACTCGAGAAATTCCTGTTGCACATGGAAGCAGAAAATCGCCCGAATACAATGGTGTGCGTACTTTTCCCCTAGGTCATTCCAGTTATTGGTTTCGAGTATCAGAATTGCGAAAATTTCGATGGTTTCTCAACCATTCCTTAAATTCAAACTCCCATATCTCGCGTACGGATTGACGAACTCGAGAAATTCCTGTTGCATCTGAAAGTGGAAACTCGCCCGATTACAAAGGTATGTGTATTTTCCCCCTAGGCCATTGTATAATAGTTATTGATTTCGAGTATCAGACTTGCGAAAATTTTGATAGTTTCTCAACCATTCCTTAATTTCAAACTCCCATTTCTCGCGAACGGATTGACGAACTCGAGAAATTCCTGTTGCATCTGAAAGTAGAAACTCGCACGATTACAATGGTATGTGTGTTTTTCTCCTAGGCCTTTGTAGTTATTGGTTTCGAGTATCAGACTTGCGAAAACTTTGATGGTTTCTCACGCATTCCTTAAGTTCAAACTCCCATATCTCGCGAACGGATTGACGAACTCGAGAAATTCCTGTTGCATCTGAAAGTAGAAAGTCGACCGATTACAATGATGTGTGTACTTTTCCCCTAGGCCATTCCAGTTATTCGTTTCTAGCATCAGAATTGCGAAAATTTTGATGGTATCTCAACCATTCCTTAACTTCAAACTCCCATATCTCGCGAACGGATTGACGAACTCGAGAAATTCTTGTTCCATCTGAGAGTGGAAACTCGCCCGATTACAAAGGTATGTGTATTTTTCCCGTAGGCCTTTGTAGTTATTGGTTTCGAGTATCAGACTTGCGAAAAATTTGATCGTTTCTCAACCATTCCTTAACTTCAAACTCCCATTTCTCGCGAACGGATTGACGAACTCGAGAAATTCCTGATGCATCTGAAAGTAGAAACTCGCCCGATTACAATGGTATGTGTACTTTTCCCCTAGGCCATTCCAGTTATTTATTTCGAGTATCAGACTTGCGAAAATTTTGATGGTTTCTCAACCATTCCGTAGCTTCAAACTCCCATATCTCGCGAACGGATTGACGAACTCGAGAAATTCCTGTTGCATCTGAAAGTAGAAACTCGCCCGATTACAATGGTGTGTGTACTTTTCCCCTAGGCCATTCCAGTTATTGGTTTCGAGTATCAGACTTGCGAAAATTTTGATGGTTTCTCAACCATTCCTTAACTTCACACTTCCATATCTCGCGAACGGATTGACGAACTCGAGAAATTCCTGTTGCATGTGAAAGTAGAAACTCGTCCGATTACAACGGTATGTGTATTTTTCCCCTAGGCCTTTGTAGCTATTGGTTTCGAGTATCAGACTTGCGAAAATTTAGATGGTTCCTCAACCATTCCTTAATTTCAAACTCCCATAAATCGCGAACGGATTGACGAAATCGAGAAATTCCTGTTGTATCTGAAAGCAGAATCTCGTCCGATTACAGTGGTGTGTGTACTTTTCCCCTAGGCCATTCCAGTTATTGGTTTCGAGTATCGGACCAGCGAAAATTTTGATAGTTTCTCAACCATTCCTTAACTTCAATCTCCCATTTCTCGCGAAAAGGATTGACGAACTCGAGAAATTCCTGTTGCATCTTAAAGTAGAAACTCGCCCGATTACAAAGACATGTGTGTTTTTCACCTAGGCCTTTCTAGTTATTGGTTTCGGGTATCAGACTTGCGAAAATTTTGATAGTTTCTCTACCATTCCTTAACTTCAAACTCCCATTTCTCGCGAACGGATTGACGAACTCCAGAAATTCCTGTTGCATCTGAAGGTAGAAACTCGCCCGATTACAGAGATATGTGTATTTTTCCCGTAGGCCTTTGTAGTTATTGGTTTCGACTATCAGACCAGCGAAAATTTTGATGGCTTCTCAACCATTCCTTAACATCAAACTCCCATATCTCGCGAACAGATTGACGAACTCGAGAAATTCCTGTTGCACCTTAAAGCAGAAAATCGCCCGATTACAAAGATATGTGTGTTTTTCACCTTGACCTTTGTGGTTATTGGTTTCGAGTATCAGACTTGCGAAAATTTTGATAGTTTCTCAACCATTCCTTAACTTCAAACTCCCATTTCTCGCGAACGGATTGACGAACTCGAGAAATTCCTGTTGCACCTGGAAGCAGAAAATCGCCCGATTACAACGGTGTGTGTACTTTCCCCCTAGGCCATTCCAGTTATTGGTTTCGAGTATCAGACCAGCGAAAATTTTGATAGTTTCTCAACCATTCCTTAACTTCAATCTCCCATTTCTCGCGAACGGATAGACGAACTCGAGAAATTCCTGTTGCATCTTAAAGTAGAAACTCGCCCGATTACAAAGACATGTGTGTTTTTCAACTAGGCCTTTGTAGTTATTGGTTTCGGGTATCATACTTGCGAAAATTTTGATAGTTTCTCAACCATTCCTTAACTTCAAACTCCCATTCCTCGCGAAAGGATTGACGAACTCCAGAAATTCCTGTTGCATCTGAAAGTAGAAACTCGCCCGATTACAAAGATATGTGTATTTTTCCCGTTGGCCTTTGTAGTTATTGGTTTCGAGTATCAGACCAGCGAAAGTTTTCATAGTTTCTCAACCATTCCTTAACATCAAACTCCCATATCTCGCGAACGGATTGACGAACTCGAGAAATTCCTGTTGCACCTGGAAGCAGAAAACCGCCCGATTACAATGGTGTGTGTACTTTTCCCCTAGGTCATTCCAGTTATTGGTTTCGAGTATCAGAATTGCGAAAGTTACGATGGCTTCTCAACCATTCCTTAACTTCAAACTCCCATTTCTCGCGAACGGATTGACCAACTCGAGAAATTCCTGTTGCATCTGAAAGTAGAAACTCGGCGGATTACAAACATATGTGTGTTTTTCACCTAGGCCTTTGCAGTTATTGGTTTCGAGTATCAGACTTGCGAAAATATTGAGAGTTTCTCAATCATTCCTTAACATCAAACTCCCATATCTCGCGAACGGATTGACGAACTCGAGAAATTCCTGTTGCACCTGGAAGCAGAAAATCGCCCGATTACAATGGTGTGAGTACTTTTCCCCTAGGTCATTCCAGTTATTGGTTTCGAGAATCAGACTTGTGAAAATTTTGATGGTTTCTCAACCATCTCTTAACTCCCAACTGCGACATTTCGCGAACGGATTGACGAATCCGAATAATTTCTGTTGCATCTGAAAGTAGAAACTCTCCCAATAACAACGGTATGTGTATTTTGCCCCTAGGCCATTGTAGTTATTGGTTTCGTGTATCAGATTTGCGAAAATTTTGATGGTTTTTCAACCATTCCTTAACTTCAAACTCCCATATCTCGCGAACGGGTTGACGAACTCGAGAAATTCCTGTTGCACCTGAAAGTAGAAACTCGCTCGAGTACAATGGTGTGTGTACTTTTCCCCTAGGCCATTCCAGTTATTGGTTTCGAGTATGAGACCAGCGAAAATTTTGACGGTTTCTCAACCATTCCTTAACTTCAAACACCCATATCTCGCGAACGGATTGACGAACTCGAAAAATTTCTGTTGCATCTGAAAGCAGAAACTCGCCCGATTACAACGGTATGTGTATTTTTGCCCTAGATCATAGTAGTTATTGGTTTCGAGAATCAGACTTGTGAAAATTTTGATGGTTTCTCAAGCATTCCTTAACTTCAAACTCCCATATCTCGCGAACGAATTGACGAACTCGATTATTTCCTGTTGCATCTGAAGGTAGAAAGTCGACCGATTACAATGGTGTGTGTACTTTTCCCCTAGGCCATTCCAGTTATTCGTTTCTAGCATCACAATTGCGAAAATTTTGATGGTTCCTCAAACATTCCTTAACTTCAGACTCCCATATCTCGCGAACGGATTGACGAACTCGAGAAATTCCTGTTGCATGTGAAAGTAGAAACTCGCCCGTTTACAATGGTGTGAGTACTTTTCCCCTAGGCCATTCCAGTTATTGGTTTCGAGAATCAGACTTGTGAAAATTTTGATGGTTTCTCAAGCATTCCTTAACTTCAAACTCCCATATCTCGTGAACGGATTGACGAACTCGAGAAATTTCTGTTGCATCTGAAAGCAGAAACTCGCCCGATTACAATGGTGTGTGTACTTTCCCCCTAGGCCACTCCAGTTATTGTTATCGAATATCAGACTTGCGGAAGTTTTGATGGTTTCTCACCCATCTCTTAACTCCCAACTCCGACATTTCGCGAACGGATTGACGAATCCGAATAATTTCTGATGCATCTGAAAGTAGAAACTCTCCCAATTACAACGGTATGTGTATTTTGCCCCGAGGCCATTGTAGTTATTGGTTTCGAGTATCAGACTTGCGAAAATTTTGATGGTTTCTCAACCATTCCTTAACTTCAAACTCCCATATCTCGCGAACGGGTTGACAAACTCGAGAAATTCCTGTTGCATGTGAAAGTAGAAACTCGCCCGATTACAACGGTATGTGTATTTTTCCCCTAGGCATTTGTAGTTATTGGTTTCGAGTATCAGACTTGCGAAAATTTTGATGGTTTTTCAACCATTCCTTAACTTCAAACTCCCATATCTCGCGAACGGGTTGACGAACTCGAGAAATTCCTGCTGCATCTGAAAGTAGAAACTCGCTCGAGTACAATGGTGTGTGTGCTTTTCCCCTAGGCCATTCCAGTTATTGGTTTCGAGTATCAGACCAGCGAAAATTTTGACGGTTTCTCAACCATTCCTTAACTTCAAACACCCATATCTCGCGAACGGATTGACGAACTCGAGAAATTTCTGTTGCATCTGAAAGCAGAAACTCGCCCGATTACAACGGTATGTGTATTTTTGCCCTAGATCATAGTAGTTATTGGTTTCGAGAATCAGACTTGTGAAAATTTTGATGGTTCCTCAACCATTCCTTAGATTCAAACTCCCATATCTCGCGAACGGATTGACGAACTCGAGAAATTCCTGTTGCATGTGAAAGTAGAAACTCGTCCGATTACAACGGTATGTGTTTTTTTCCCCTAGGCCTTTGTAGTTATTGGTTTCGAGAATCAGACTTTCGAAAATTTTGATGGTTCCTCAAGCATTCCTTAACTTCAAACTCCCATATCTCGTGAACGGATTGACGAACTCGAGAAATTTCTGTTGCATCTGAAAGCAGAAACTCGCCCGATTACAATGGTGTGTGTACTTTCCCCCTAGGCCACTCCAGTTATTGTTATCGAATATCAGACTTGCGGAAGTGTTGATGGTTTCTCACCCATCTCTTAACTCCCAACTCCGACATTTCGCGAACGGATTGACGAATCCGAATAATTTCTGTTGCATCTGAAAGTAGAAACACTCCCAATTACAACGGTATGTGTATTTTGCCCCGAGGCCATTGTAGTTATTGGTTTCGAGTATCAGACTTGCGAAAATTTTGATGGTTTCTCAACCATTCCTTAACTTCAAACTCCCATATCTCGCGAACGGGTTGACGAACTCGAGAAATTCCTGTTGCATGTGAAAGTAGAAACTCGCCCGATTACAACGGTATGTGTATTTTTCCCCTAGGCCTTTGTAGTTATTGGTTTCGAGTATCAGACTTGCGAAAATTTTGATGGTTTTTCAACCATTCCTTAACTTCAAACTCCCATATCTCGCGAACGGGTTGACGAACTCGAGAAATTCCTGTTGCATCTGAAAGCAGAAACTCGCTCGAGTACAGTGGTGAGTGTACTTTTCCCCTAGGCCATTCCAGTTATTGGTTTCGAGTATCAGACCAGCGAAAATTTTGACGGTTTCTCAACCATTCCTTAACTTCAAACACCCATATCTCGCGAACGGATTGACGAACTCGAGAAATTTCTGTTGCATCTGAAAGCAGAAACTCGCCCGATTACAACGGTATGTGTATTTTTGCCCTAGATCATAGTAGTTATTGGTTTCGAGAATCAGACTTGTGAAAATTTTGATGGTTTCTCAAGCATTCCTTAACTTCAAACTCCCATATCTCGCGAACGGATCGACGAACTCGATTATTTCCTGTTGCATCTGAAAGTAGAAAGTCGACCGATTACAATGATGTGTGTACTTTTCCCCTAGGCCATTCCAGTTATTCGTTTCTAGCATCAGAATTGCGAAAATTTTGATGGTATCTCAACCATTCCTTAACTTCAAACTCCCATATCTCGCGAACGTATTGACGAACTCGAGAAATCCTTGTTCCATCTGAGAGTGGAAACTCGCCCGATTACAAAGGTATGTGTATTTTTCCCGTAGGCCTTTGTAGTTATTGGTTTCGAGTATCAGACTTGCGAAAAATTTGATCGTTTCTCAACCATTCCTTAACTTCAAACTCCCATTTCTCGCGAACGGATTGACGAACTCGAGAAATTCCTGATGCATCTGAAAGTAGAAACTCGCCCGATTACAATGGTATGTGTACTTTTCCCCTAGGCCATTCCAGTTATTTATTTCGAGTATCAGACTTGCGAAAATTTTGATGGTTTCTCAACCATTCCGTAGCTTCAAACTCCCATATCTCGCGAACGGATTGACGAACTCGAGAAATTCCTGTTGCATCTGAAAGTAGAAACTCGCCCGATTACAATGGTGTGTGTACTTTTCCCCTAGGCCATTCCAGTTATTGGTTTCGAGTATCAGACTTGCGAAAATTTTGATGGTTTCTCAACCATTCCTTAACTTCACACTTCCATATCTCGCGAACGGATTGACGAACTCGAGAAATTCCTGTTGCATGTGAAAGTAGAAACTCGTCCGATTACAACGGTATGTGTATTTTTCCCCTAGGCCTTTGTAGTTATTGGTTTCGAGTATCAGACTTGCGAAAATTTAGATGGTTCCTCAGCCATTCCTTAATTTCAAACTCCCATAAATCGCGAACGGATTGACGAAATCGAGAAATTCCTGTTGCATCTGAAAGCAGAATCTCGTCCGATTACAGTGGTGTGTGTACTTTTCCCCTAGGCCATTCCAGTTATTGGTTTCGAGTATCGGACCAGCGAAAATTTTGATAGTTTCTCAACCATTCCTTAACTTCAATCTCCCATTTCTCGCGAACGGATTGACGAACTCGAGAAATTCCTGTTGCATTTTAAAGTAGAAACTCGCCCGATTACAAAGACATGTGTGTTTTTCACCTAGGCATTTCTAGTTATTGGTTTCGAGTATCAGACCAGCGAAAATTTTGATGACTTCTCAACCATTCCTTAACATCAAACTCCCATATCTCGCGAACAGATTGACGAACTCGAGAAATTCCTGTTGCACCTTAAAGTAGAAAATCGCCCGATTACAAAGATATGTGTGTTTTTCACCTTGACCTTTGTGGATATTGGTTTCGAGTATCAGACTTGCGAAAATTTTGATAGTTTCTCAACCATTCCTTAACTTCAAACTCCCATTTCTCGCGAACGGATTGACGAACTCGAGAAATTCCTGTTGCATCTGAAAGTAGAAACTCGGCGGATTACAAACATATGTGTGTTTTTCACCTAGGCCTTTGCAGTTATTGGTTTCGAGTATCAGACTTGCGAAAATATTGAGAGTTTCTCAATCATTCCTTAACATCAAACTCCCATATCTCGCGAACGGATTGACGAACTCGAGAAATTCCTGTTGCACCTGGAAGCAGAAAATCGCCCGATTACAATGGTGTGAGTACTTTTCCCCTAGGTCATTCCAGTTATTGGTTTCGAGTATCAGAATTGCGAAAATTTCGATGGTTTCTCAACCATTCCTTAACTTCAAACTCCCATATCTCGCGTACGGATTGACGAACTCGAGAAATTCCTGTTGCATCTGAAAGTGGAAACTCGCCCGATTACAAAGGTATGTGTATTTTCCCCCTAGGCCATTGTAGTTATTGGTTTCGAGTATCAGACTTGCGAAAGTTTTGATGGTTTCTCAACCATCTCTTAACTCCCAACTGCGACATTTCGCGAACGGATTGACGAATCCGAATAATTTCTGTTGCATCTGAAAGTAGAAACTCTCCCAATAACAACGGTATGTGTATTTTGCCCCTAGGCCATTGTAGTTATTGGTTTCGTGTATCAGATTTGCGAAAATTTTGATGGTTTTTCAACCATTCCTTAACTTCAAACTCCCATATCTCGCGAACGGGTTGACGAACTCGAGAAATTCCTGTTGCACCTGAAAGTAGAAACTCGCTCGAGTACAATGGTGTGTGTACTTTTCCCCTAGGCCATTCCAGTTATTGGTTTCGAGTATGAGACCAGAGAAAATTTTGTCGGTTTCTCAACCATTCCTTAACTTCAAACACCCATATCTCGCGAACGGATTGACGAACTCGAAAAATTTCTGTTGCATCTGAAAGCAGAAACTCGCCCGATTACAACGGTATGTTTATTTTTGCCCTAGATCATAGTAGTTATTGGTTTCGAGAATCAGATTTGTGAAAATTTTGATGGTTTCTCAAGCATTCCTTAACTTCAAACTCCCATATCTCGCGAACGGATTGACGAACTCGAGAAATTTCTGTTGCATCTGAAAGCAGAAACTCGCCCGATTACAACGGTATGTGTATTTTTGCCCTAGATCATAGTAGTTATTGGTTTCGAGAATCAGACTTGTGAAAATTTTGATGGTTACTCAAGCATTCCTTAACTTCAAACTCCCATATCTCGCGAACGAATTGACGAACTCGATTATTTCCTGTTGCATCTGAAAGTAGAAAGTCGACCGATTACAATGGTGTGTGTACTTTTCCCCTAGGCCATTCCAGTTATTCGTTTCTAGCATCACAATTGCGAAAATTTTGATGGTTCCTCAAACATTCCTTAACTTCAGACTCCCATATCTCGCGAACGGATTGACGAACTCGAGAAATTCCTGTTGCATGTGAAAGTAGAAACTCGCCCGTTTACAATGGTCTGAGTACTTTTCCCCTAGGCCATTCCAGTTATTGGTTTCGAGAATCAGACTTGTGAAAATTTTGATGGTTTCTCAAGCATTCCTTAACTTCAAACTCCCATATCTCGCGAACGGATTGACGAACTCGATTATTTCCTGTTGCATCTGAAAGTAGAAAGTCGACCGATTACAATGATGCGTGTACTTTTCCCCTAGGCCATTCCAGTTATTCGTTTCTAGCATCAGAATTGCGAAAATTTTGATGGTTTCTCAACCATTCCTTAACTTCAAACTCCCATATCTCGCGAACGGATTGACGAACTCGAGAAATTCTTGTTCCATCTGAGAGTGGAAACTCGCCCGATTACAAAGGTATGTGTATTTTTCCCGTAGGCCTTTGTAGTTATTGGTTTCGAGTATCAGACTTGCGAAAAACTTGATCGTTTCTCAACCATTCCTTAACATCAAGCTCCCACATCTCGCGAACGGATTGACGAACTCGAGAAATTCCTGTTGCATGTGAAAGTAGAAACTCGTCCGATTACAACGGTATATGTGTTTTTCCCCTAGGCCTTTTTAGTCATTGGTTTCGACAATCAGACTTTCGAAAATTTTGATGGTTCCTCAAGCATTCCTTAACTTCAAACTCCCATATCTCGTGAACGGATTGACGAACTCGAGAAATTTCTGTTGCATCTGAAAGCAGAAACTCGCCCGAATACAGTGGTGTGTGTACTTTCCCCCTAGGCCACTCCAGTTATTGTTATCGAATACCAGACTTGCGAAAGTTTTGATGGTTTCTCACCCATCTCTTAACTCCCAACTCCGACATTTCGCGAACGGATTGACGAATCCGAATAATTTCTGTTGCATCTGAAAGTAGAAACTCTCCCAATTACAACGGTATGTGTATTTTTCCCGTAGGCCTTTGTAGTTATTGGTTTCGAGTATCAGACTTGCGAAAAATTTGATCGTTTCTCAACCATTCCTTAACTTCAAGCTCCCACATCTCGCGAACGGATTGACGAACTCGAGAAATTCCTGTTGCATCTGAAAGTAGAAACTCGCCCGATTACAACGGTATGTGTATTTTTCCCCTGTGCCATTGTAGTTATTGGTTTCGAGTATCAGACTTGCGAAAATTTTGATAGATTCTCAACCATTCCTTAACTTCAAACTCCCATTTCTCGCGAACGGATTGACGAACTCGAGAAATTCCTGATGCATCTGAAAGTAGAAACACGCCCGATTACAATGGTGTGTGTACTTTTCCCCTAGGCCATTCCAGTTATTGGTTTCGAGAATCAGACTTGCGAAAATTTTGATGGTTCCTCAAGCATTCCTTAACTTCAAACTCCCATATCTCGTGAACGGATTGACGAACTCGAGAAATTTCTGTTGCATCTGAAAGCAGAAACTCGCCCGATTACAATGGTGTGTGTACTTTCCCCCTAGGCCACTCCAGTTATTGTTATCGAATATCAGACTTGCGAAAGTTTTGATGGTTTCTCACCCATCTCTTAACTCCCAACTCCGACATTTCGCGAACGGATTGACGAATCCGAATAATTTCTGTTGCATCTGAAAGTAGAAACTCTCCCAATTACAACGGTATGTGTATTTTGCCCCTAGGCCATTGTAGTTATTGGTTTCGAGTATCAGACTTGCGAAAACTTTGATGGTTTCTCAACCATCCCTTAACTTCAAACTCCCATATCTCGCGAACGGGTTGACGAACTCGAGAAATTACTGTTGCATGTGAAAGTAGAAACTCGCCCGATTACAACGGTATGTGTATTTTCCCCCTAGGCCTTTGTAGTTATTGGTTTCGAGTATCAGACTTGCGAAAATTTTGATGGTTTTTCAACCATTCCTTAACTTCAAACTCCCATATCTCGCGAACGGTTTGACGAACTCGAGAAATTCCTGTTGCATCTGAAAGTAGAAACTCGCTCGAGTACAATGGTGTGTGTACTTTTCCCCTAGGCCATTCCAGTTATTGGTTTCGAGTATCAGACTAGCGAAAATTTTGACGGTTTCTCAACCATTCCTTAACTTCAAACACCCATATCTCGCGAACGGATTGACGAACTCGAAAAATTTCTGTTGCATCTGAAAGCAGAAACTCGCCCGATTACAACGGTATGTGTATTTTTGCCCTAGATCATAGTAGTTATTGGTTTCGAGAATCAGACTTGTGAAAATTTTGATGGTTTCTCAAGCATTCCTTAACTTCAAACTCCCATATCTCGCGAACGGATTGACCAACTCGAGAAATTTCTGTTGCATCTGAAAGCAGAAACTCGCCCGATTACAACGGTATGTGTATTTTTGCCCTAGATCATAGTAGTTACTGGTTTCGAGTATCAGATTTGTGAAAATTTTGATGGTTTCTCAAGCATTCCTTAACTTCAAACTCCCATATCTCGCGAACGGATTGACGAACTCGAGAAATTCCTGTTGCATCTGAAAGTAGAAACTCGCCCGATTACAATGGTGTGTGTACTTTTCCCCTAGGCCATTCCAGTTATTGGTTTCGAGAATCAGAATTGCGAAAATTTTGATGGTTTCTCAACCATTCCTTAAATTCAAACTCCCATATCTCGCGAACGGATTGACGAACTCGAGAAATACTTGTTCCATCTGAGAGTGGAAACTCGCCCGATTACAAAGGTATGTGTATTTTTCCCGTAGGCCTTTGTAGTTATTGGTTTCGAGTATCAGACTTGCGAAAAATTTGTTCGTTTCTCCACCATTCCTTAACATCAAGCTCCCACATCTCGCGAACGGATTGACGAACTCGAGAAATTCCCGTTGCATCTGAAAGTAGAAACTCGCCCGATTACAACGGTATGTGTATTTTTCCCCTATGCCATTGTAGTAATTGGTTTCGAGTATCAGACTTGCGAAAATTTTGATAGATTCTCAACCATTCTTTAACTTCAAACTCCCATTTCTCGCGAACGGATTGACGAACTCGAGAAATTCCTGTTGCATCTGAAAGTAGAATCTCGCTCGATTACAATGGTGTGTGTACTTTTCCCCTAGGCCATTCCAGTTATTGGTTTCGAGTATCAGACTTGCGAAAATTTTGATGGTTTCTCAACCATTCCGTAAATGCACACTTCCATATCTCTCGAACGGATTGACGAACTCGAGAAATTCCTGTTACATGTGAAAGTAAAAACTCGTCCGATTACAACGGTATGTGTATTTTTCCCCTAGGCCGTTGTAGTTATTGGTTTCGAGAATCAGACTTTCGAAAATTTTGATGGTTCCTCAAGCATTCCTTAACTTCAAACTCCCATATCTCGTGAACGGATTGACGAACTCGAGAAATTTCTGTTGCATCTGAAAGCAGAAACTCGCCCGATTACAATGGTGTGTGTACTTTCCCCCTAGGCCACTCCAGTTATTGTTATCGAATACCAGACTTGCGAAAGTTTTGATGGTTTCTCACCCATCTCTTAACTCCCAACTCCGACATTTCGCGAACGGATTGACAAATCCGAATAATTTCTGTTGCATCTGAAAGTAGAAACTCTCCCAATTACAACGGTATGTGTATTTTTCCCGTAGGCCTTTGTAGTTATTGGTTTCGAGTATCAGACTTGCGAAAAATTTGATCGTTTCTCATCCATTCCTTAACTTCAAGCTCCCACATCTCGCGAACGGATTGACGAACTCGAGAAATTCCTGTTGCATCTGAAAGTAGAAACTCGCCCGATTACAACGGTATGTGTATTTTTCCCCTGTGCCATTGTAATTATTGGTTTCGAGTATCAGACTTGCGAAAATTTTGATAGATTCTCAACCATTCCTTAACTTCAAACTCCCATTTCTCGCGAACGGATTGACGAACTCGAGAAATTCCTGATGCATCTGAAAGTAGAAACACGCCCGATTACAATGGTGTGTGTACTTTTCCCCTAGGCCATTCCAGTTATTGGTTTCGAGAATCAGACTTGCGAAAATTTTGATGGTTCCTCAAGCATTCCTTAACTTCAAACTCCCATATCTCGTGAACGGATTGACGAACTCGAGAAATTTCTGTTGCATCTGAAAGCAGAAACTCGCCCGATTACAATGGTGTGTGTACTTTCCCCCTAGGCCACTCCAGTTATTGTTATCGAATATCAGACTTGCGAAGGTTTTGATGGTTTCTCACCCATCTCTTAACTCCCAACTCCGACATTTCGCGAACGGATTGACGAATCCGAATAATTTCTGTTGCATCTGAAAGTAGAAACTCTCCCAATTACAACGGTATGTGTATTTTGCCCCTAGGCCATTGTAGTTATTGGTTTCGAGTATCAGACTTGCGAAAACTTTGATGGTTTCTCAACCATCCCTTAACTTCAAACTCCCATATCTCGCGAACGGGTTGACGAACTCGTGAAATTACTGTTGCATGTGAAAGTAGAAACTCGCCCGATTACAACGGTATGTGTATTTTCCCCCTAGGCCTTTGTAGTTATTGGTTTCGAGTATCAGACTTGCGAAAATTTTGATGGTTTTTCAACCATTCCTTAACTTCAAACTCCCATATCTCGCGAACGGTTTGACGAACTCGAGAAATTCCTGTTGCATCTGAAAGTAGAAACTCGCTCGAGTACAATGGTGTGTGTACTTTTCCCCTAGGCCATTCCAGTTATTGGTTTCGAGTATCAGACTAGCGAAAATTTTGACGGTTTCTCAACCATTCCTTAACTTCAAACACCCATATCTCGCGAACGGATTGACGAACTCGAAAAATTTCTGTTGCATCTGAAAGCAGAAACTCGCCCGATTACAACGGTATGTGTATTTTTGCCCTAGATCATAGTAGTTATTGGTTTCGAGAATCAGACTTGTGAAAATTTTGATGGTTTCTCAAGCATTCCTTAGCTTCAAACTCCCATATCTCGCGAACGGATTGACCAACTCGAGAAATTTCTGTTGCATCTGAAAGCAGAAACTCGCCCGATTACAACGGTATGTGTATTTTTGCCCTAGATCATAGTAGTTACTGGTTTCGAGTATCAGATTTGTGAAAATTTTGATGGTTTCTCAAGCATTCCTTAACTTCAAACTCCCATATCTCGCGAACGGATTGACGAACTCGAGAAATTCCTGTTGCATCTGAAAGTAGAAACTCGCCCGATTACAATGGTGTGTGTACTTTTCCCCTAGGCCATTCCAGTTATTGGTTTCGAGAATCAGACTTGTGAAAATTTTGATGGTTTCTCAAGCATTCCTTAACTTCAAACTACCATATCTCGCGAACGGATTGACGAACTCGATTATTTCCTGTTGCATCTGAAAGTAGAAAGTCGACCGATTACAATGATGTGTGTACTTTTCCCCTAGGCCACTCCAGTTATTCGTTTCTAGCATCAGAATTGCGAAAATTTTGATGGTTTCTCAACCATTCCTTAAATTCAAACTCCCATATCTCGCGAACGGATTGACGAACTCGAGAAATTCTTGTTCCATCTGAGAGTGGAAACTCGCCCGATTACAAAGGTATGTGTATTTTTCCCGTAGGCCTTTGTAGTTATTGGTTTCGAGTATCAGACTTGCGAAAAATTTGATCGTTTCTCCACCATTCCTTAACATCAAGCTCCCACATCTCGCGAACGGATTGACGAACTCGAGAAATTCCAGTTGCATCTGAAAGTAGAAACTCGCCCGATTACAACGGGATGTGTATTTTTCCCCTATGCCATTGTAGTAATTGGTTTCGAGTATCAGACTTGCGAAAATTTTGATAGATTCTCAACCATTCCTTAACTTCAAACTCCTATTTCTCGCGAACGGATTGACGAACTCGAGAAATTCCTGTTGCATCTGAAAGTAGAAACTCGCTCGATTACAATGGTGTGTGTACTTTTCCCCTAGGCCATTCCAGTTATTGGTTTCGAGTATCAGACTTGCGAAAATTTTGATGGTTTCTCAACCATTCCGTAAATGCACACTTCCATATCTCTCGAACGGATTGACGAACTCGAGAAATTCCTGTTACATGTGAAAGTAAAAACTCGTCCGATTACAACGGTATGTGTATTTTTCCCCTAGGCCGTTGTAGTCTATGGTTTCGAGAATCAGACTTTCGAAAATTTTGATGGTTCCTCAAGCATTCCTTAACTTCAAACTCCCATATCTCGTGAACGGATTGACGAACTCGAGAAATTTCTGTTGCATCTGAAAGCAGAAACTCGCCCGATTACAATGGTGTGTGTACTTTCCCCCTAGGCCACTCCAGTTATTGTTATCGAATACCAGACTTGCGAAAGTTTTGATGGTTTCTCACCCATCTCTTAACTCCCAACTCCGACATTTCGCGAACGGATTGACGAATCCGAATAATTTCTGTTGCATCTGAAAGTAGAAACTCTCCCAATTACAACGGTAAGTGTATTTTTCCCGTAGGCCTTTGTAGTTATTGGTTTCGAGTATCAGACTTGCGAAAAATTTGATCGTTTCTCAACCATTCCTTAACTTCAAGCTCCCACATCTCGCGAACGGATTGACGAACTCGAGAAATTCCTGTTGCATCTGAAAGTAGAAACTCGCCCGATTACAACGGTATGTGTATTTTTCCCCTGTGCCATTGTAGTTATTGGTTTCGAGTATCAGACTTGCGAAAATTTTGATAGATTCTCAACCATTCCTTAACTTCAAACTCCCATTTCTCGCGAACGGATTGACGAACTCGAGAAATTCCTGATGCATCTGAAAGAAGAAACACGCCCGATTACAATGGTGTGTGTACTTTTCCCCTAGGCCATTCCAGTTATTGGTTTCGAGTATCAGACTTTCGAAAATTTTGATGGTTTCTCAACCATTCCTTAGCTTCAAACTCCCATATCTCGCGAACGGATTGACGAACTCGAGAAATTTCTGTTGCATCTGAAAGCAGAAGCTCGCCCGATTACAATGGTGTGTGTACTTTCCCCCTAGGCAACTCCAGTTATTGTTATCGAATACCAGACTTGCGAAAGTTTTGATGGTTTCTCACCCATCTCTTAACTCCCAACTCCGACATTTCGCGAACGGATTGACGAATCCGAATAATTTCTGTTGCATCTGAAAGTAGAAACTCTCCCAATTACAACGGTATGTGTATTTTTCCCGTAGGCCTTTGTAGTTATTGGTTTCGAGTATCAGACTTGCGAAAAATTTGATGGTTTCTCAAGCATTCCCTAACTTCAAACTCCCATATCTGGCGAACGGATTGAAGGACTCGAGAAATTTCTATTGCATCTGAAAGTAGAAACTCGCCCGATTACAACGGTGTGTGTTCTTTTCCCCTAGGCCATTCCAGTTATTGTTTTCGAGTATCAGACCAGCGAAAATTTTGATGGTTTCACAACCATTCCTTAACTTCAAACTCCCATATCTCGCGAACGGATTGCCGAACTCGAGAAATTCTTGTTGCATGTGAAAGTAGAAACTCGCCCGATTACAACGGTATGTGTATTTTTCCCCTAGGCCTTTGTAGTTATTGGTTTCGAGTATCAGACTTTCGAAAATTTTGATGGTTCCTCAAGCATTCCTCAAATTCAAACTCCCATATCTCGCGAACGGATTGACGAACTCGAGAGATTTCTGTTGCATCTGAAAGCAGAAACTCGCCCGATTACAACGGTATCTGTATTTTTGCCCTAGATCATAGTAGTTATTGGTTTCGAGAATCAGACTTGTGAAAATTTTGACGCTTTCTCAAGCATTCCTTAACTTCAAACTCCCATATCTCGCGAACGGGTTGACGAACTCGATTATTTCCTGTTGCATCTGAAAGCAGAAAGTCGACCGATTACAATGTTGTGTGTATTTTTCCCCTAGGCCTTTGTAGTTATTGGTTTCGAGTATCAGACTTGCGAAAATTTTGATGGTTTCTCAACCATTCCTTAACTTCAAACTCCCATATCTCGGGAACGGATTGACGAACTCGAGAAATTCCTGTTGCATCTGAAAGTAGAAAATCGCCCGATTACAATGGTGTGTGTACTTTTCCCCTAGGTCATTCCAGGTATTGGTTTCGAGTATCAGAATTGCGAAAATTTCGATGGTTTCTCAACCATTCCTTAACTTCAAACTCCCATATCTCACGTACGGATTGACAAACTCGAGAAATTCCTGTTGCATCTGAAAGTTGAAACTCGCCCGATTACAAAGGTATGTGTATTTTCCCCCTAGGCCATTGTAGTTATTGGTTTCGAGTATCAGACTTGCGAAAATTTTGATAGTTTCTCAACCATTCCTTAACTTCAAACTCCCATATCTCCCGAACGCATTGACGAACTCGAGAAATTCCTGTTGCATCTGAAAGTAGAAACTCGCCCGATTACAAGGATATGTGTGTTTTTCACCTAGGCCTTTGTAGTTATTGGTTTCGAGTATCAGACTTTCGAAAATTTTGATGGTTCCTCAAGCATTCCTCAACTTCAAACTCCCATATCTCGCGAACGGATTGACGAACTCGAGAAATTTCTGTTGCATCTGAAAGCAGAAACTCGCCCGATTACAACGGTATGTGTATTTTTGCCCTAGATCATAGTAGTTATTGGTTTCGAGAATCAGACTTGTGAAAATTTTGATGGTTTCTCAAGCATTCCTTAATTTCAAACTCCCATATCTCGCGAACGGATTGACGAACTCGATTATTTCCTGTTGCATCTGAAATTAGAAAGTCGAGCGATTACAATGGTGTGTGTAATTTTCCCCTAGGCCATTCCAGTTATTCGTTTCTTGCGTCAGAATTGCGAAAATTTTGATGGTTTCTGAACCATTCCTTAACTTCAAACTCCCATATCTCGCGAACGGATTGACGAACTCGAGAAATTCCTGTTCCATCTGAGAGTGGAAACTCGCCCGATTACAAAGGTATGTGTACTTTTCCCCTAGGCCATTCCAGTTATTGGTTTCGAAAATAAGACCAGCGAAAATTTTGATGGTTTCTCAACCATTCCTTAACATCAAACTCCCATATCTCGCGAATGGATTGACGAACTCGAGAAATTCCTGTTGCACCTGAAAGTGGAAACTCGCCCGATTACAACGGTAAGTGTATTTTTCCCGTAGGCCTTTGTAGTTATTGGTTTCGAGTATCAGACTTGCGAAAAATTTGATCGTTTCTCAACCATTCCTTAACTTCAAGCTCCCACATCTCGCGAACGGATTGACGAACTCGAGAAATTCCTGTTGCATCTGAAAGTAGAAACTCGCCCGATTACAACGGTATGTGTATTTTTCCCCTGTGCCATTGTAGTTATTGGTTTCGAGTATCAGACTTGCGAAAATTTTGATAGATTCTCAACCATTCCTTAACTTCAAACTCCCATTTCTCGCGAACGGATTGACGAACTCGAGAAATTCCTGATGCATCTGAAAGAAGAAACACGCCCGATTACAATGGTGTGTGTACTTTTCCCCTAGGCCATTCCAGTTATTGGTTTCGAGTATCAGACTTTCGAAAATTTTGATGGTTTCTCAACCATTCCTTAGCTTCAAACTCCCATATCTCGCGAACGGATTGACGAACTCGAGAAATTTCTGTTGCATCTGAAAGCAGAAGCTCGCCCGATTACAATGGTGTGTGTACTTTCCCCCTAGGCAACTCCAGTTATTGTTATCGAATACCAGACTTGCGAAAGTTTTGATGGTTTCTCACCCATCTCTTAACTCCCAACTCCGACATTTCGCGAACGGATTGACGAATCCGAATAATTTCTGTTGCATCTGAAAGTAGAAACTCTCCCAATTACAACGGTATGTGTATTTTTCCCGTAGGCCTTTGTAGTTATTGGTTTCGAGTATCAGACTTGCGAAAAATTTGATGGTTTCTCAAGCATTCCCTAACTTCAAACTCCCATATCTGGCGAACGGATTGAAGGACTCGAGAAATTTCTATTGCATCTGAAAGTAGAAACTCGCCCGATTACAACGGTGTGTGTTCTTTTCCCCTAGGCCATTCCAGTTATTGTTTTCGAGTATCAGACCAGCGAAAATTTTGATGGTTTCACAACCATTCCTTAACTTCAAACTCCCATATCTCGCGAACGGATTGCCGAACTCGAGAAATTCTTGTTGCATGTGAAAGTAGAAACTCGCCCGATTACAACGGTATGTGTATTTTTCCCCTAGGCCTTTGTAGTTATTGGTTTCGAGTATCAGACTTTCGAAAATTTTGATGGTTCCTCAAGCATTCCTCAAATTCAAACTCCCATATCTCGCGAACGGATTGACGAACTCGAGAGATTTCTGTTGCATCTGAAAGCAGAAACTCGCCCGATTACAACGGTATCTGTATTTTTGCCCTAGATCATAGTAGTTATTGGTTTCGAGAATCAGACTTGTGAAAATTTTGACGCTTTCTCAAGCATTCCTTAACTTCAAACTCCCATATCTCGCGAACGGGTTGACGAACTCGATTATTTCCTGTTGCATCTGAAAGCAGAAAGTCGACCGATTACAATGTTGTGTGTATTTTTCCCCTAGGCCTTTGTAGTTATTGGTTTCGAGTATCAGACTTGCGAAAATTTTGATGGTTTCTCAACCATTCCTTAACTTCAAACTCCCATATCTCGGGAACGGATTGACGAACTCGAGAAATTCCTGTTGCATCTGAAAGTAGAAAATCGCCCGATTACAATGGTGTGTGTACTTTTCCCCTAGGTCATTCCAGGTATTGGTTTCGAGTATCAGAATTGCGAAAATTTCGATGGTTTCTCAACCATTCCTTAACTTCAAACTCCCATATCTCACGTACGGATTGACAAACTCGAGAAATTCCTGTTGCATCTGAAAGTTGAAACTCGCCCGATTACAAAGGTATGTGTATTTTCCCCCTAGGCCATTGTAGTTATTGGTTTCGAGTATCAGACTTGCGAAAATTTTGATAGTTTCTCAACCATTCCTTAACTTCAAACTCCCATATCTCCCGAACGCATTGACGAACTCGAGAAATTCCTGTTGCATCTGAAAGTAGAAACTCGCCCGATTACAAGGATATGTGTGTTTTTCACCTAGGCCTTTGTAGTTATTGGTTTCGAGTATCAGACTTTCGAAAATTTTGATGGTTCCTCAAGCATTCCTCAACTTCAAACTCCCATATCTCGCGAACGGATTGACGAACTCGAGAAATTTCTGTTGCATCTGAAAGCAGAAACTCGCCCGATTACAACGGTATGTGTATTTTTGCCCTAGATCATAGTAGTTATTGGTTTCGAGAATCAGACTTGTGAAAATTTTGATGGTTTCTCAAGCATTCCTTAATTTCAAACTCCCATATCTCGCGAACGGATTGACGAACTCGATTATTTCCTGTTGCATCTGAAATTAGAAAGTCGAGCGATTACAATGGTGTGTGTAATTTTCCCCTAGGCCATTCCAGTTATTCGTTTCTTGCGTCAGAATTGCGAAAATTTTGATGGTTTCTGAACCATTCCTTAACTTCAAACTCCCATATCTCGCGAACGGATTGACGAACTCGAGAAATTCCTGTTCCATCTGAGAGTGGAAACTCGCCCGATTACAAAGGTATGTGTACTTTTCCCCTAGGCCATTCCAGTTATTGGTTTCGAAAATAAGACCAGCGAAAATTTTGATGGTTTCTCAACCATTCCTTAACATCAAACTCCCATATCTCGCGAATGGATTGACGAACTCGAGAAATTCCTGTTGCACCTGAAAGTGGAAACTCGCCCGATTACAAAGGTATGTGTATTTTCCCCCTAGGCCATTGTAGTTATTGGTTTCGAGTATCAGACTTGCGAAAATTTTGATAGTTTCTCAACCATTCCTTAACTTCTAACTCCCATTTCTCGCGAACGGATTGACGAACTCGATTATTTCCTGTTGCATCTGAAAGTAGAAAGTCGACCGATTACAATGGTGTGTGTAATTTTCCCCTAGGCCATTCCAGTTATTCGTTTCTAGCATCAGAACTGCGAAAATTTTGATGGTTTCTCAACCATTCCTTAAATTCAAACTCCCATATCTCGCGAACGGATTGACGAACTCGAGAAATTCCTGTTCCGTCTGAGAGTGGAAACTCGCCCGATTACAAAGGTATGTGTACTTTTCCCCTAGGCCATTCCAGTTATTGGTTTCGAGTATCAGACTATCGAAAATTTTGATGGTTTCTCAAGCATTCCCTAACTTCAAACTCCCATATCTCGCGAACGGATTGAAGAACTCGAGAAATTTCTGTTGCATCTGAAAGTAGAAACTCGCCCGATTACAACGGTGTGTGTACTTTTCCCCTAGGCCATTCCAGTTATTGGTTTCGAGTATCAGACCAGCGAAAATTTTGATGGTTTCTCAACCATCCCTTAACTTCAAACTCCCATATCTCGCGAACGGATTGACGAACTCGAGAAATTCCTGTTGCATCTGAAAGTAGAAACTCGCCCGATTACAACGGTATGTGTATTTTTGCCCTAGATCATAGTAGTTATTGGTTTCGAGAATCAGACTTGTGAAAATTTTGATGGTTTCTCAACCATCCCTTAACTTCAAACTCCCATATCTCGCGAACGGATTGACGAACTCGAGAAATTCCTGTTGCATCTGAAAGTAGAAACTCGCCCGATTACAATGGTGTGTGTACTTTTCCCCCAGGCCATTCCAGTTATTGGTTTCGCGTATCGGACCAGCGAAAATTTTGATGGTTTCACAACCATTCCTTAACTTCAAACTCCCATATCTCGCGAACGGATTGACGAACTCGATTATTTCCTGTTTCATCTGAAAGTAGAAAGTCGACCGATTACAATGGTGTGTGCAATTTTCCCCTAGGCCATTCCAGTTATTCGTTTCTTGCATCAGAATTGCGAAAATTTTGATGGTTTCTCAACCATTCTTTAACTTCAAACTCCCATATCTCGCGAACGGATTGACGAACTCGAGAAATTCCTGTTCCATCTGAGAGTGGAAACTCGCCCGATTACAAAGGGATGTGTACTTTTCCCCTAGGCCATTCCAGTTATTGATTTCGAGTATCAGACTTGCGAAAATTTTGATGGTTCCTCAACCATTCCTTAACTTCAAACTCCCATATCTCGCGAACGGATTGACGAACTCGAGAAATTCCTGTTGCATCTGAAAGTAGAAACTCGCCCGATTACAATGGTGTGTGTACTTTTCCCCCAGGCCATTCCAGTTATTGGTTTCGCGTATCGGACCAGCGAAAATTTTGATGGTTTCACAACCATTCCTTAACTTCAAACTCCCATATCTCCCGAACGCATTGCCGAACTCGAGAAATTCTTGTTGCATGTGAAAGTAGAAACTCGCCCGATTACAATGATGTGTGTACTTTTTCCCCAAGCCATTCCAGTTATTGGTTTCGCGTATCGGACCAGCGAAAATTTTGATGGTTTCACAACCATTCCTTAACTTCAAACTCCCATATCTCCCGAACGGATTGCCGAACTCGAGAAATGCTTGTTGCATGTGAAAGTAGAAACTCGCCCGATTACAACGGTATGTGTATTTTTCCCCTAGGCCTATGTAGTTGTTGGTTTCGAGTATCAGACTTTCGAAAATTTTGGTGGTTCCTCAAGCATTCCTCAACTTCAAACTCCCATATCTCGCGAACGGATTGACGAACTCGAGAAATTCCTGTTGCATCTTAAAGTAGAAAATCGCCCGATTACAAAGATATGTGTGTTTTTCACCTTGGCCTTTGTAGTTATTGGTTTCGAGTATCAGACATGCGAAAATTTTGATAGTTTCTCAACCATTCCTTAAATTCAAACTCCCATTTCTCGCGAACGGATTGACGAAATCGATTATTTCCTGTTGCATCTGAAAGTAGAATCTCGCCCGATTACAATGGTGTGTGTACTTTTCCCCTAGGCCATTCCAGTTATTGGTTTCGAGTATCAGACCAGCGAAAATTTTGATGGTTTCTCAAGCATTCCTCAAATTCAAACTCCCATATCTCGCGAACGGATTGACGAACTCGAGAAATTTCTGTTGCATCTGAAAGCAGAAACTCGCCCGATTACAACGGTATGTGTATTTTTGCCCCAGATCATAGTAGTTATTGGTTTCGCGTATCAGTCTTGCGAAAATTTTGATAGTTTCTCAACCATTCCTTAACTTCTATCTCCCGTTTCTCGCGAACGGATTGACGAACTCGAGAAATTCCTGTTGCATCTTAAAGTAGAAAATCGCCCGATTACAAAGATATGTGTGTTTTTCACCTTGGCCTTTGTAGTTATTGGTTTCGAGTATCAGACATGCGAAAATTTTGATAGTTTCTCAACCATTCCTTAAATTCAAACTCCCATTTCTCGCGAACGGATTGACGAAATCGAGAAATTCCTGTTGCATCTGAAAGTAGAAACTCGCCCGATTACAAGGATATGTGTGTTTTTCACCTAGGCCTTTGTAGTTATTGGTTTCGAGTATCAGACTTGCGAAAATTTTGATGGTTTCTCAACCATTCCTTAACTTCAAACTCCCATATCTCGCGAACGGATTGACGAACTCCATTAATTCCTGTTGCATCTGAAAGTAGAATCTCGCCCGATTACAATGGTGTGTGTACTTTTCCCCTAGGCCATTCCAGTTATTGGTTTCGAGTATCACACCAGCGAAAATTTTGATGGTTTCTCAACCATCCCTTAACTTCAAACTCCCATATCTCGCGAACGGATTGACGAACTCGAGAAATTTCTGTTGCATCTGAAAGTGGAAACTCGCCCGATTACAATGGTGTGTATTTTTCCCCTAGGCCTTCGTAGTTATTGGTTTCGAGTATCAGACTTGCGAAAATTTTGATCGTTTCTCAACCACTCCTTAACTTCAAACTCCCATATCTCGCGAACGGATTGACGAACTCGAGAAATTTCTGTTGCATCTGAAAGCAGAAACTCGCCCGATTACAACGGTATGTGTATTTTTGCCCCAGATCATAGTAGTTGTTGGTTTCGCGTATCAGTCTTGCGAAAATTTTGATAGTTTCTCAATCATTCCTTAACTTCAAACTCCCATATCTCGCGAACGGGTTGACGAACTTAAGAAATTCCTGTTGCACCTGGAAGCAGAAAATCGCCCGATTACAATGGTGTGTGTACTTTTCCCCTAGGTCATTCCAGTTATTGGTTTCGAGTATCAGAATTGCGAAAATTTCGATGGTTTCTCAACCATTCCTTAACTTCAAACTCCCATATCTCGCGAACGGATTGACGAACTCGATTATTTCCTGTTGCATCTGAAAGCAGAAAGTCGACCGATTACAATGGTGTGTGTACTTTTCCCCTATGCCATTCCAGTTATTCGTTTCTAGCATCAGAATTGCGTAAATTTTGATGGTTTCTCAAGCATTCCCTAACTTCAAACTCCCATATCTCGCGAACGGATTGCCGAACTCGAGAAATTCTTGTTGCATGTGAAAGTAGAAACTCGCCCGATTACAACGGTATGTGTATTTTTCCCCTAGGCCTTTGTAGTTATTGGTTTCGAGTATCAGACTTTCGAAAATTTTGATGGTTTCTCAAGCATTCCTATACTTCAAACTCCCATACCTCGCGAACGGATTGACGAACTCGATTATTTCCTGTTTCATCTGAAAGTAGAAAGTCGACCGATTACAATGGTGTGTGCAATTTTCCCCTAGGCCATTCCAGTTATTCGTTTCTTGCATCAGAATTGCGAAAATTTTGATGGTTTCTCAACCATTCTTTAACTTCAAACTCCCATATCTCGCGAACGGATTGACGAACTCGAGAAATTCCTGTTCCATCTTAGAGTGGAAACTCGCCCGATTACAAAGGTATGTGTACTTTTCTCCTAGGCCATTCCAGTTATTGATTTCGAGTATCAGACTTTCGAAAATTTTGGTGGTTCCTCAAGCATTCCTCAACATCAAACTCCCATATCTCGCGAACGGATTGACGAACTCGAGAAATTCCTGTTGCATCTTAAAGTAGAAAATCGCCCGATTACAAAGATATGTGTGTTTTTCACCTTGGCCTTTGTAGTTATTGGTTTCGAGTATCAGACATGCGAAGATTTTGATAGTTTCTCAACCATTCCTTAAATTCAAACTCCCATTTCTCGCGAACGGATTG
This sequence comes from Ptiloglossa arizonensis, assembly GCF_051014685.1. Taxonomy (NCBI): domain Eukaryota; kingdom Metazoa; phylum Arthropoda; class Insecta; order Hymenoptera; family Colletidae; genus Ptiloglossa; species Ptiloglossa arizonensis. Next base: position 620,316 of record NW_027478426.1, read on the forward strand.
ACGAAATCGATTATTTCCTGTTGCATCTGAAAGTAGAATCTCGCCCGATTACAATGGTGTGTGTACTTTTCCCCTAGGCCATTCCAGTTATTGGTTTCGAGTATCAGACCAGCGAAAATTTTGATGGTTTCTCAAGCATTCCTCAAATTCAAACTCCCATATCTCGCGAACGGATTGACGAACTCGAGAAATTTCTGTTGCATCTGAAAGCAGAAACTCGCCCGATTACAACGGTATGTGTATTTTTGCCCCAGATCATAGTAGTTATTGGTTTCGCGTATCAGTCTTGCGAAAATTTTGATAGTTTCTCAACCATTCCTTAACTTCTATCTCCCGTTTCTCGCGAACGGATTGACGAACTCGAGAAATTCCTGTTGCATCTTAAAGTAGAAAATCGCCCGATTACAAAGATATGTGTGTTTTTCACCTTGGCCTTTGTAGTTATTGGTTTCGAGTATCAGACATGCGAAAATTTTGATAGTTTCTCAACCATTCCTTAAATTCAAACTCCCATTTCTCGCGAACGGATTGACGAAATCGAGAAATTCCTGTTGCATCTGAAAGTAGAAACTCGCCCGATTACAAGGATATGTGTGTTTTTCACCTAGGCCTTTGTAGTTATTGGTTTCGAGTATCAGACTTGCGAAAATTTTGATGGTTTCTCAACCATTCCTTAACTTCAAACTCCCATACCTCGCGAACGGATTGACGAACTCCATTAATTCCTGTTGCATCTGAAAGTAGAATCTCGCCCGATTACAATGGTGTGTGTACTTTTCCCCTAGGCCATTCCAGTTATTGGTTTCGAGTATCACACCAGCGAAAATTTTGATGGTTTCTCAACCATCCCTTAACTTCAAACTCCCATATCTCGCGAACGGATTGACGAACTCGAGAAATTTCTGTTGCATCTGAAAGTGGAAACTCGCCCGATTACAATGGTGTGTATTTTTCCCCTAGGCCTTCGTAGTTATTGGTTTCGAGTATCCGACTTGCGAAAATTTTGATGGTTTCTCAACCATTCCTTAACATCAAACTCCCATACCTCGCGAACGGATTGACGAACTCGAGAAATTCCTGTTGGATCTGAAAGTGGAAACTCGCCCGGTTACAAAGGTATGTGTATTTTTCCCGTAGGCCTTTGTAGTTATTGGTTTCGAAAATCGGACCAGCGAAAATTTTGATGGTTTCTCAACCATTCCTTAACATCAAACTCCCATATCTCGCGAACAGATTGACGAACTCAAGAAATTCCTTGTTGCATCTGAAAGTGGAAACTCGACCGGTTATAAAGGTATGTGTATTTTTCCCGTAGGCCTTTGTAGTTATTGGTTTCGAGTATCAGACTTGCGAAAATTTTGATCGTTTCTCAACCACTCCTTAACTTCAAACTCCCATATCTCGCGAACAGATTGACGAACTCGAGAAATTTCTGTTGCATCTGAAAGCAGAAACTCGCCCGATTACAACGGTATGTGTATTTTTGCCCCAGATCATAGTAGTTGTTGGTTTCGCGTATCAGTCTTGCGAAAATTTTGATAGTTTCTCAACCATTCCTTAACTTCTATCTCCCGTTTCTCGCGAACGGATTGACGAACTCGAGAAATTCCTGTTGCATCTTAAAGTAGAAAATCGCCCGATTACAAAGATATGTGTGTTTTTCACCTTGGCCTTTGTAGATATTGGTTTCGAGTATCAGACTTGCGAAAATTTTGATAGTTTCTCAACGATTCCTTAACTTCAAACTCCCATATCTCGCGAACGGATTGACGAACTCCATTAATTCCTGTTGCATCTGAAAGTAGAATCTCGCCCGATTACAATGGTGTGTGTACTTTTCCCCTAGGCCATTCCAGTTATTGGTTTCGAGTATCGGACCAGCGAAAATTTTGATGGCTTCACAACCATTCCTTAACTTCAAACTCCATTATCTCTCGAACGGATTGCCGAACTCGAGAAATTCTTGTTGCATGTGAAAGTAGAAACTCGCCCGATTACAACGGTATGTGTATTTTTCCCCTAGGCCTATGTAGTTGTTGGTTTCGAGTATCAGACTTTCGAAAATATTGATGGTTCCCCAAGCATTCCTCAAATTCAAACTCCCATATCTCGCGAACGGATTGACGAACTCGAGAAATTTCTGTTGCATCTGAAAGCAGAAACTCGCCCGATTACAACGGTATGCGTATTTTTGCCCTAGATCATAGTAGTTATTGGTTTCGAGAATCAGACTTGTGAAAATTTTGATGGTTTCTCAAACATTCCTTAACTTCAAACTCCATTATCTCGCGAACGGATTGCCGAACTCGAGAAATTCTTGTTGCATGTGAAAGTAGAAACTCGCCCGATTACAACGGTATGTGTATTTTTCCCCTAGGCCTATGTAGTTGTTGGTTTCGAGTATCAGACTTTCGAAAATATTGATGGTTCCTCAAGCATTCCTCAAATTCAAACTCCCATATCTCGCGAACGGATTGACGAACTCGAGAAATTTCTGTTGCATCTGAAAGCAGAAACTCGCCCGATTACAACGGTATGTGTATTTTTGCCCTAGATCATAGTAGTTATTGGTTTCGAGAATCAGACTTGTGAAAATTTTGATGGTTTCTCAAGCATTCCTTAACTTCAAACTCCCATATCTCGCGAACGGATTGACGAACTCGATTATTTCCTGTTGCATCTGAAAGTAGAAAGTCGACCGATTACAATGGTGTGTGTAATTTTCCCCTAGGCCACTCCAGTTATTCGTTTCTAGCATCAGAATTGCGAAAATTTTGGTGGTTTCTCAACCATTCCTTAAATTCAAACTCCCATATCTCGCGAACGGATTGACGAACTCCATTAATTCCTGTTGCATCTGAAAGTAGAAACTCGCCCGATTACAATGGTATGTGAACTTTTCCCCTAGGCCATTCCAGTTATTGGTTTCGTGTATCAAACCAGCGAATATGTTGATGGTTCCTCAACCATTCCTTAACTTCAAACTCCCATATATCGCGAACGGATTGACGAATTCGAGAAATTCCTGTTGTATCTGAAAGTACAAACACGCCCGATTACAATGCTGTGTGTACTTTTCCCCTAGGCCACTCCAGTTATTGTTATCGAATATCAGACTTGCGAAAATTTTGATGGTTTCGCAACCATCTCTTAACTCCAAACTCCGATATTTCGCGAAAGGATTGCCGAACTCGAGAAATTCCTGTTCCATCTGAGAGTCGAAACTCGCCCGATTACAAAGGTATGTGTACATTTCCCCTAGGCCATTCCAGTTATTGATTTCGAGTATCAGACTTGCGAAAATTTTGATGGTTTTTCAACCATTCCTTAACTTCAAACTCCCATATCTCGCGAACGGGTTGACGAACTCGTGAAATTCCTGTTGCTTCTGAAAGTAGAAACTCGCTCGAGTACAATGGTGTGTGTACTTTTCCCCTAGGCCATTCCAGTTATTGGTTTCGAGTATCAGACCAACGAAAATTTTGTCGGTTTCTCAACCATTCCTTAACTTCAAACACCCATATCTCGCGAACGGATTGACGAACTCGAGAAATTTCAGTTGCATCTGAAAGCAGAAACTCTCCCAATAACAACGGTATGTGTGTTTTTCCCCTAGGCCATTGTTGTTATTGGTTTCGAGTATCAGACTTGCGAAAATTTTGATGGTTCCTCAACCATTCCTTAACTTCAAACTCCCATATCTCGCGAACGGATTGACGAACTCGAGAAATTCCTGTTGCATCTGAAAGTAGAAACTCGCCCGATTACAATGGTGTGTGTACCTTTCCCCTAGGCCATTCCAGTTATTGGTTTCGAGTATCGGACCAGCGAAAATTTTGATGGTTTCACAAACATTCCTTAACTTCAAACTCCATTATCTCGCGAACGGATTGCCGAACTCGAGAAATTCTTGTTGCATGTGAAAGTAGAAACTCGCCCGATTACAACGGTATGTGTATTTTTCCCCTAGGCCTATGTAGTTGTTGGTTTCGAGTATCAGACTTTCGAAAATATTGATGGTTCCTCAAGCATTCCTCAAATTCAAACTCCCATATCTCGCGAACGGATTGACGAACTCGAGAAATTTCTGTTGCATCTGAAAGCAGAAACTCGCCCGATTACAACGGTATGTGTATTTTTGCCCTAGATCATAGTAGTTATTGGTTTCGAGAATCAGACTTGTGAAAATTTTGATGGTTTCTCAAGCATTCCTTAACTTCAAACTCCCATATCTCGCGAACGGATTGCCGAACTCGAGAAATTCTTGTTGCATGTGAAAGTAGAAACTCGCCCGATTACAACGGTATGTGTATTTTTCCCCTAGGCCTATGTAGTTGTTGGTTTCGAGTATCAGACTTTCGAAAATATTGATGGTTCCTCAAGCATTCCTCAAATTCAAACTCCCATATCTCGCGAACGGATTGACGAACTCGAGAAATTTCTGTTGCATCTGAAAGCAGAAACTCGCCCGATTACAACGGTATGTGTATTTTTGCCCTAGATCATAGTAGTTATTGGTTTCGAGAATCAGACTTGTGAAAATTTTGATGGTTTCCCAAGCATTCCTTAACTTCAAACTCCCATATCTCGCGAACGGATTGACGAACTTGATTATTTCCTGTTGCATCTGAAAGTAGAAAGTCGACCGATTACAATGGTGTGTGTAATTTTCCCCTAGGCCACTCCAGTTATTCGTTTCTAGCATCAGAATTGCGAAAATTTTGATGGTTTCTCAACCATTCCTTAAATTCAAACTCCCATATCTCGCGAACGGATTGACGAACTCCATTAATTCCTGTTGCATCTGAAAGTAGAAACTCGCCCGATTACAATGGTATGTGAACTTTTCCCCTAGGCCATTCCAGTTATTGGTTTCGAGTATCAAACCAGCGAATATGTTGATGGTTCCTCAACTATTCCTTAACTTCAAACTCCCATATATCGCGAACGGATTGACGAATTCGAGAAATTCCTGTTGTATCTGAAAGTACAAACACGACCGATTACAATGCTGTGTGTACTTTTCCCCTAGGCCACTCCAGTTATTGTTATCGAATATCAGACTTGCGAAAATTTTGATGGTTTCGCAACCATCTCTTAACTCCAAACTCCGATATTTCGCGAAAGGATTGCCGAACTCGAGAAATTCCTGTTCCATCTGAGAGTCGAAACTCGCCCGATTACAAAGGTATGTGTACTTTTCCCCTAGGCCATTCCAGTTATTGATTTCGAGTATCAGACTTGCGAAAATTTTGATGGTTTTTCAACCATTCCTTAACTTCAAACTCCCATATCTCGCGAACGGGTTGACGAACTCGTGAAATTCCTGTTGCTTCTGAAAGTAGAAACTCGCTCGAGTACAATGGTGTGTGTACTTTTCCCCTAGGCCATTCCAGTTATTGGTTTCGAGTATCAGACCAACGAAAATTTTGTCGGTTTCTCAACCATTCCTTAACTTCAAACACCCATATCTCGCGAACGGATTGACGAACTCGAGAAATTTCAGTTGCATCTGAAAGCAGAAACTCTCCCAATAACAACGGTATGTGTGTTTTTCCCCTAGGCCATTGTTGTTATTGGTTTCGAGTATCAGACTTGCGAAAATTTTGATGGTTCCTCAACCATTCCTTAACTTCAAACTCCCATATCTCGCGAACGGATTGACGAACTCGAGAAATTCCTGTTGCATCTGAAAGTAGAAACTCGCCCGATTACAATGGTGTGTGTACTTTTCCCCTAGGCCATTCCAGTTATTGGTTTCGAGTATCGGACCAGCGAAAATTTTGATGGTTTCACAACCATTCCTTAACTTCAAACTCCATTATCTCGCGAACGGATTGCCGAACTCGAGAAATTCTTGTTGCATGTGAAAGTAGAAACTCGCCCGATTACAACGGTATGTGTATTTTTCCCCTAGGCCTATGTAGTTGTTGGTTTCGAGTATCAGACTTTCGAAAATATTGATGGTTCCTCAAGCATTCCTCAAATTCAAACTCCCATATCTCGCGAACGGATTGACGAACTCGAGAAATTTCTGTTGCATCTGAAAGCAGAAACTCGCCCGATTACAACGGTATGTGTATTTTTGCCCTAGATCATAGTAGTTATTGGTTTCGAGAATCAGACTTGTGAAAATTTTGATGGTTTCTCAAGCATTCCTTAACTTCAAACTCCCATATCTCGCGAACGGATTGACGAACTCGATTATTTCCTGTTGCATCTGAAAGTAGAAAGTCGACCGATTACAATGGTGTGTGTAATTTTCCCCTAGGCCACTCCAGTTATTGTTATCGAATATCAGACTTGCGAAAACTTTGATGGTTTCGCAACCATCTCTTAACTCCAAACTCCGATATTTCGCGAAAAGATTGCCGAACTCGAGAAATTCCAGTTCCATCTGAGAGTCGAAACTCGCCCGATTACAAAGGTATGTGTACTTTTCCCCTAGGCCATTCCAGTTATTGATTTCGAGTATCAGACTTGCGAAAATTTTGATGGTTCCTCAACCATTCCGTAACTTCAAACTCCCATATCTCGCGAACGGATTGACGAACTCGAGAAATTTCTGTTGCATCTGAAAGCAGAAACTCGCCCGATTACAGTGGTGTGTGTACATTCCCCCTAGGCCACTCCAGTTATTGTTATCGAATATCAGACTTGCGAATGTTTTGATGGTTTCTCAACCATCTCTTAACTCCCAACTCCGACATTTCGCGAACGGAGTGACGAATCCGAATAATTTCTGTTGCATCTGAAAGTAGAAACTCTCCCAATTACGACGGTATGTGTATTCTGCCCCTAGGCCATTGTAGTTGTTGGTTTCGAGTATCAGACTTTCGAAAATTTTGGTGGTTCCTCAAGCATTCCTCAACTTCAAACTCCCATATCTCGCGAACGGATTGACGAACTCGAGAAATTTCTGTTGCATCTGAAAGCAGAAACTCGCCCGATTACAACGGTACGTGTATTTTTGCCCTAGATCATAGTAGTTAATGTTTTCGAGGATTAGACTTGTGAAAATTTTGATGGTTTCTCAAGCATTCCTCAAATTCAAACTCCCATATCTCGCGAACGGATTGACGAACTCGATTATTTCCTGTTGCATCTGAAAGTAGAAAGTCGACCGATTACAATGGTGTGTGTAATTTTCCCCTAGGCCATTCCAGTTATTCATTTCTAGCATCAGAATTGCGAAAATTTTGATGGTTTCTCAACCATTCCTTAACTTCAAAACTCCCATATCTCCCGAACGGATTGACGAACTCGAGAAATTCCTGTTGCATCTGAAAGTGCAAACTCGCCCGATTACAACGGTATGTGTATTTTTGCCCTAGATCATAGTAGTTATTGGTTTCGAGAATCAGACTTGTGAAAATTTTGATGGTTTCTCAACCATTCCTTAACTTCAAACTCCCATATCTCGCGAACGGATTGACGAACTCCATTAATTCCTGTTGCATCTGAAAGTAGAATCTCGCCCGATTACAATGGTGTGTGTACTTTTCCCCTAGGCCATTCCAGTTATTGGTTTCGAGTATCAGACCAGCGAAAATTTTGATGGTTTCTCAAGCATTCCTCAACTTCAAACTCCCATATCTCGCGAACGGATTGACGAACTCGAGAAATTTCTGTTGCATCTGAAAGTGGAAACTCGCCCGATTACAATGGTGTGTATTTTTCCCCTAGGCCTTCGTAGTTATTGGTTTCGAGTATCAGACTTGCGAAAATTTTGATGGTTTCTCAACCATTCCTTAACATCAAACTCCCATATCTCGCGAACGGATTGACGAACTCGAGAAATTCCTGTTGGATCTGAAAGTGGAAACTCGCCCGGTTACAAAGGTATGTGTATTTTTCCCGTAGGCCTTTGTAGTTATTGGTTTCGAAAATCGGACCAGCGAAAATTTTGATGGTTTCTCAACCATTCCTTAACATCAAACTCCCATATCTCGCGAACAGATTGACGAACTCAAGAAATTCCTGTTGCATCTGAAAGTGGAAACTCGACCGGTTACAAAGGTATGTGCATTTTTCCCGTAGGCCTTTGTAGTTATTGGTTTCGAGTATCAGACTTGCGAAAATTTTGATCGTTTCTCAACCACTCCTTAACTTCAAACTCCCATATCTCGCGAACGGATTGACGAACTCGAGAAATTTCTGTTGCATCTGAAAGCAGAAACTCGCCCGATTACAACGGTATGTGTATTTTTGCCCCAGATCATAGTAGTTATTGGTTTCGCGTATCAGTCTTGCGAAAATTTTGATAGTTTCTCAACCATTCCTTAACTTCTATCTCCCGTTTCTCGCGAACGGATTGACGAACTCGAGAAATTCCTGTTGCATCTTAAAGAAGAAAATCGCCCGATTACAAAGATATGTGTGTTTTTCACCTTGGCCTTTGTAGTTATTGGTTTCGAGTATCAGACATGCGAAAATTTTGACAGTTTCTCAACCATTCCTTAAATTCAAACTCCCATTTCTCGCGAACGGATTGACGAAATCGAGAAATTCCTGTTGCATCTGAAAGTAGAAACTCGCCCGATTACAAGGATATGTGTGTTTTTCACCTAGGCCTTTGTAGTTATTGGTTTCGAGTATCAGACTTGCGAAAATTTTGATGGTTTCTCAACCATTCCTTAACTTCAAACTCCCATATCTCGCGAACGGATTGACGAACTCCATTAATTCCTGTTGCATCTGAAAGTAGAATCTCGCCCGATTACAATGGTGTGTGTACTTTTCCCCTAGGCCATTCCAGTTATTGGTTTCGAGTATCACACCAGCGAAAATTTTGATGGTTTCTCAACCATCCCTTAACTTCAAACTCCCATATCTCGCGAACGGATTGACGAACTCGAGAAATTTCTGTTGCATCTGAAAGTGGAAACTCGCCCGATTACAATGGTGTGTATTTTTCCCCTAGGCCTTCGTAGTTATTGGTTTCGAGTATCAGACTTGCGAAAATTTTGATGGTTTCTCAACCATTCCTTAACATCAAACTCCCATACCTCGCGAACGGATTGACGAACTCGAGAAATTCCTGTTGGATCTGAAAGTGGAATCTCGCCCGGTTACAAAGGTATGTGTATTTTTCCCGTAGGCCTTTGTAGTTATTGGTTTCGAAAATCGGACCAGCGAAAATTTTGATGGTTTCTCAACCATTCCTTAACATCAAACTCCCATATCTCGCGAACAGATTGACGAACTCAAGAAATTCCTGTTGCATCTGAAAGTGGAAACTCGACCGATTACAATGGTGTGTGTACTTTTCCCCTAGGCCATTCCAGTTATTGGTTTCGAGTATCACACCAGCGAAAATTTTGATGGTTTCTCAACCATCCCTTAACTTCAAACTCCCATATCTCGCGAACGGATTGACGAACTCGAGAAATTTCTGTTGCATCTGAAAGCAGAAACTCGCCCGATTACAACGGTATGTGTATTTTTGCCCCAGATCATAGTAGTTGTTGGTTTCGAGTATCAGTCTTGCGAAAATTTTGATAGTTTCTCAACCATTCCTTAACTTCTATCTCCCGTTTCTCGCGAACGGATTGACGAACTCGAGAAATTCCTGTTGCATCTTAAAGTAGAAAATCGCCCGATTACAAAGATATGTGTGTTTTTCACCTTGGCCTTTGTAGTTATTGGTTTCGAGTATCAGACTTGCGAAAATTTTGATAGTTTCTCAACCATTCCTTAAATTCAAACTCCCATTTCTCGCGAACGGATTGACGAAATCGAGAAGTTCCTGTTGCATCTGAAATTTGAAACTCTCCCGATTACAAGGATATGTGTGTTTCTCACCTAGGCCTTTGTAGTTATTGGTTTCGAGTATCAGACTTGCGAAAATTTTGATGGTTTCTCAACCATTCCTTAAATTCAAACTCCCATATCTCGCGAACGGATTGACGAACTCCATTAATTCCTGTTGCATCTGAAAGTAGAATCTCGCCCGATTACAATGGTGTGTGTACTTTTCCCCTAGGCCATTCCAGTTATTGGTTTCGAGTATCACACCAGCGAAAATTTTGATGGTTTCTCAACCATCCCTTAACTTCAAACTCCCATATCTCGCGAACGGATTGACGAACTCGAGAAATTTCTGTTGCATCTGAAAGTAGAGACTCGCCCGATTACAATGGTGTGTGTATTTTTCCCCTACGCCTTTGTAGTTATTGGTTTCGAGTATCAGACTTGCGAAAATTTTGATGGTTTCTCTACCATTCCTTAACATCAAACTCCCATATCTCGCGAACGGATTGACGAACTCGAGAAATTCCTGTTGGATCTGAAAGTGGAAACTCGCCCGGTTACAAAGGTATGTGTATTTTTCCCGTAGGCCTTTGTAGTTATTGGTTTCGAAAATCAGACCAGCGAAAATTTTGATCGTTTCTCAACCACTCCTTAACTTCAAACTCCCATATCTCGCGAACGGATTGACGATCTCGAGAAATTTCTGTTGCATCTGAAAGCAGAAACTCGCCCGATTACAACGGTATGTGCATTTTTGCCCCAGATCATGCTGGTTATTGATTTCGCGTATCAGTATTGCGAAAATTTTGATAGTTTCTCAACCATTCCTTAACTTCTATCTCCCGTTTCTCGCGAACGGATTGACGAAATCGAGAAATTCCTGTTGCATCTTAAAGTAGAAACTCGCCCGATTACAACGGTATGTGTATTTTTCCCCTAGTCCTATGTAGTTGTTGGTTTCGAGTATCAGACTTTCGAAAATTTTGATTGTTCCTCAAGCATTCCTTAACTTCAAACTCCCATATCTCGTGAACGGATTGACGAACTCGAGAAATTTCTGTTGCATCTGAAAGCAGAACCTCGCCCGATTACAATGGTGTGTGTACTTTCCCCCTAGGCCACTCCAGTTATTGTTATCGAATATCAGACTTGCGAAAGTTTTGATGGTTTCTCAACCATCTCTTAACTCCCAACTCCGACATTTCGCGAACGGATTGACGAATCCGAATAATTTCTGTTGCATCTGAAAGCAGAAACTCTCCCAATTACAACGGTATATGTATTTTGCCCCTAGGCCATTGTAGTTATTGGTTTCGAGTATCAGACTTGCGAAAATTTTGATGGTTCCTCAACCATTCCTTAACTTCAAACTGCCATAACTCGCGAACGGATTGACGAACTCGAGAAATTCCTGTTCCATCTGAGAGTGGAAACTCGCCCGATTACAAAGGTATGTGTACTTTTCACCTAGGCCATTCCAGTTATTGGTTTCGAGTATCAGACCAACGAAAATTTTGTCGGTTTCTCAACCATTCCTTAACTTCAAACACCCATATCTCGCGAACGGATTGACGAACTCGAGAAATTTCTGTTGCATCTGAAAGCAGAAACTCTCCCAATAACAACGGTATGTGTGTTTTTCCCCTAGGCCATTGTTGTTACTGGTTTCGAGTATCAGACTTGCAAAAATTTTGATGGTTCCTCATCCATTCCTTAACTTCAAACTCCCATATCTCGCGAACGGATTGACGAACTCGAGTAATTCCTGTTGCATGTGAAAGTAGAAACTCGCCCGATTACAACGGTATGTGTATTTTTCCCCTAGGCCTTTGTAGTTATTGGTTTCGAGTATCAGACTTGCGAAAATTTTGATGGTTTTTCAACCATTCCTTAACTTCAAACTCCCATATCTCGCGAACGGGTTGACGAACTCGTGAAATTCCTGTTGCTTCTGAAAGTAGAAACTCGCTCGAGTACAATGGTGTTTGTACTTTTCCCCTAGGCCATTCCAGTTATTGGTTTCGAGTATCAGACCAACGAAAATTTTGTCGGTTTCTCAACCATTCCTTAACTTCAAACTCCCATATCTTGCGAACGGATTGACGAACTCGAGAAATTCCTGTTGCATCTGAAAGTAGAAACTCGCCCGATTACAATGGTGTGTGTACTTTTCCCCTAGGCCATTCCAGGTATTGGTTTCGAGTATCGGACCAGCGAAAATTTTGATGGCTTCACAACCATTCCTTAACTTCAAACTCCATTATCTCGCGAACGGATTGCCGAACTCGAGAAATTGTTGTTGCATGTGAAAGTAGAAACTCGCCCGATTACAACGGTATGTGTATTTTTCCCCTAGGCCTATGTAGTTGTTGGTTTCGAGTATCAGACTTTCGAAAATATTGATGGTTCCTCAAGCATTCCTCAAATTCAAACTCCCATATCTCGCGAACGGATTGACGAACTCGAGAAATTTCTGTTGCATCTGAAAGCAGAAACTAGCCCGATTACAACGGTATGCGTATTTTTGCCCTAGATCATAGTAGTTATTGGTTTCGAGAATCAGACTTGTGAAAATTTTGATGGTTTCTCAAACATTCCTTAACTTCAAACTCCCATATCTCGCGAACGGATTGACGAACTCGATTATTTCCTGTTGCATCTGAAAGTAGAAAGTCGACCGATTACAATGGTGTGTGTAATTTTCCCCTAGGCCATTCCAGTTATTCGTTTCTAGCATCAGAATTGCGAAAATTTTGATGGTTTCTCAACCATTCCTTAAATTCAAACTCCCATATCTCGCGAACGGATTGACGAACTCCATTAATTCCTGTTGCATCTGAAAGTAGAAACTCGCCCGATTACAATGGTATGTGAACTTTTCCCCTAGGCCATTCCAGTTATTGGTTTCGAGTATCAGACCAACGAAAATTTTGTCGGTTTCTCAACCATTCCTTAACTTCAAACTCCCATATCTTGCGAACGGATTGACGAATTCGAGAAATTCCTGTTGTAACTGAAAGTACAAACACGCCCGATTACAATGCTGTGTGTACTTTTCCCCTAGGCCACTCCAGTTATTGTTATCGAATATCAGACTGGCGAAAATTTTGATGGTTTCGCAACCATCTCTTAACTCCAAACTCCGATATTTCGCGAAAGGATTGCCGAACTCGAGAAATTCCTGTTCCATCTGAGAGTCGAAACTCGCCCGATTACAAAGGTATGTGTACTTTTCCCCTAGGCCATTCCAGTTATTGATTTCGAGTATCAGACTTGCGAAAATTTTGATGGTTTTTCAACCATTCCTTAACTTCAAACTCCCATATCTCGCGAACGGGTTGACGAACTCGTGAAATTCCTGTTGCTTCTGAAAGTAGAAACTCGCCCGATTACAACGGTATGTGTATTTTTCCCCTAGGCCTATGTAGTTGTTGGTTTCGAGTATCAGACTTTCGAAACTTTTGATTGTTCCTCAAGCATTCCTTAACTTCAAACTCCCATATCTCGTGAACGGATTGACGAACTCGAGAAATTTCTGTTGCATCTGAAAGCAGAACCTCGCCCGATTACAATGGTGTGTGTACTTTCCCCCTAGGCCACTCCAGTTATTGTTATCGAATATCAGACTTGCGAAAGTTTTGATGGTTTCTCAACCATCTCTTAACTCCCAACTCCGACATTTCGCGAACGGATTGACGAATCCGAATAATTTCTGTTGCATCTGAAAGTAGAAACTCTCCCAATTACAACGGTATATGTATTTTGCCCCTAGGCCATTGTAGTTATTGGTTTCGAGTATCAGACTTGCGAAAATTTTGATGGTTCCTCAACCATTCCTTAACTTCAAACTGCCATAACTCGCGAACGGATTGACGAACTCGAGAAGTTCCTGTTCCATCTGAGAGTGGAAACTCGCCCGATTACAAAGGTATGTGTACTTTTCCCCTAGGCCATTCCAGTTATTGGTTTCGAGTATCAGACCAACGAAAATTTTGACGGTTTCTCAAACATTCCTTAACTTCAAACTCCCATATCTCGCGAACGGGTTGACGAACTCGTGAAATTCCTGTTGCTTCTGAAAGTAGAAACTCGCTCGAGTACAATGGTGTGTGTACTTTTCCCCTAGGCCATTCCAGTTATTGGTTTCGAGTATCAGACCAACGAAAATTTTGTCGGTTTCTCAACCATTCCTTAACTTCAAACACCCATATCTCGCGAACGGATTGACGAACTCGAGAAATTTCTGTTGCATCTGAAAGCAGAAACTCTCCCAATAACAACGGTATGTGTGTTTTTCCCCTAGGCCATTGTTGTTATTGGTTTCGAGTATCAGACTTGCGAAAATTTTGATGGTTCCTCAACCATTCCTTAACTTCAAACTCCCATATCTCGCGAACGGATCGACGACCTCGAGAAATTCCTGTTGCATCTGAAAGTAGAAACTCGCCCGATTACAATGGTGTGTGTACTTTTCCCCTAGGCCATTCCTGTTATTGGTTTCGAGTATCGGACCTGCGAAAATTTTGATGGTTTCACAACCATTCCTTAACTTCAAACTCCATTATCTCGCGAACGGATTGCCGAACTCGAGAAATTCTTGTTGCCTGTGAAAGTAGAAACTCGCCCGATTACAACGGTATGTGTATTTTTCCCCTAGGCCTATGTAGTTGTTGGTTTCGAGTATCAGACATTCGAAAATATTGATGGTTCCTCAAGCATTCCTCAAATTCAAACTCCCATATCTCGCGAACGGATTGACGAACTCGAGAAATTTCTGTTGCATCTGAAAGCAGAAACTCGCCCGATTACAACGGTATGTGTATTTTTGCCCTAGATCATAGTAGTTATTGGTTTCGAGAATCAGACTTGTGAAAATTTTGATGGTTTCTCAAGCATTCCTTAACTTCAAACTCCCATATCTCGCGAACGGTTTGACGAACTCGATTATTTCCTGTTGCATCTGAAAGTAGAAAGTCGACCGATTACAATGGTGTGTGTAATTTACCCCTAGGCCACTCCAGTTATTCGTTTCTAGCATCAGAATTGCGAAAATTTTGATGGTTTCTCAACCATTCCTTAAATTCAAACTCCCATATCTCGCGAACGGATTGACGAACTCCGTTAATTCCTGTTGCATCTGAAAGTAGAAACTCGCCCGATTACAATGGTATGTGAACTTTTCCCCTAGGCCATTCCAGTTATTGGTTTCGAGTATCAAACCAGCGAATATGTTGATGGTTCCTCAACCATTCCTTAACTTCAAACTCCCATATATCGCGAACGGATTGACGAATTCGAGAAATTCCGGTTGTATCTGAAAGTACAAACACGTCCGATTACAATGCTGTGTGTACTCTTCCCCTAGGCCACTCCAGTTATTGTTATCGAATATCAGACTTGCGAAAATTTTGATGGTTTCGCAACCATCTCTTAACTCCAAACTCCGATATTTCGCGAAAGGATTGCCGAACTCGAGAAATTCCTGTTCCATCTGAGAGTCGAAACTCGCCCGATTACAAAGGTATGTGTACTTTTCCCCTAGGCCATTCCAGTTATTGATTTCGAGTATCAGACTTGCGAAAATTTTGATAGTTTCTCAACCATTCCTTAACTTCAAACTCCATTATCTCGCGAACGGATTGCCGAACTCGAGAAATTCTTGTTGCATGTGAAAGTAGAAACTCGCCCGATTACAACGGTATGTGTATTTTTCCCCTAGGCCTATGTAGTTGTTGGTTTCGAGTATCAGACTTTCGAATATATTGATGGTTCCTCAAGCATTCCTCAAATTCAAACTCCCATATCTCGCGAACGGATTGACGAACTCGAGAAATTTCTGTTGCATCTGAAAGCAGAAACTCGCCCGATTACAACGGTATGTGTATTTTTGCCCTAGATTATAGTAGTTATTGGTTTCGAGAATCAGACTTGTGAAAATTTTGATGGTTTCTCAAGCATTCCTTAACTTCAAACTCCCATATCTCGCGAACGGATTGACGAACTCGATTATTTCCTGTTGCATCAGAAAGTAGAAAGTCGACCGATTACAACGGTGTGTGTAATTTTCCCCTAGGCCACTCCAGTTATTGTTATCGAATATCAGACTTGCGAAAATTTTGATGGTTTCGCAACCATCTCTTAACTCCAAACTCCGATATTTCGCGAAAGGATTGCCGAACTCGAGAAATTCCAGTTCCATCTGAGAGTCGAAACTCGCCCGATTACAAAGGTATGTGTACTTTTCCCCTAGGCCATTCCAGTTATTGATTTCGAGTATCAGACTTGCGAAAATTTTGATGGTTCCTCAACCATTCCGTAACTTCAAACTCCCATATCTCGCGAACGGATTGACGAACTCGAGAAATTTCTGTTGCATCTGAAAGCAGAAACTCGCCCGATTACAACGGTATGTGTATTTTTGCCCTAGATCATAGTAGTTATTGGTTTCGAGAATCAGACTTGTGAAAATTTTGATGGTTTCTCAAGCATTCCTTAACTTCAAACTCCCATATCTCGCGAACGGATTGACGAACTCGATTATTTCCTGTTGCATCTGAAAGTAGAAAGTCGACCTATTACAATGGTGTGTGTAATTTTCCCCTAGGCCACTCCAGTTATTGTTATCGAATATCAGACTTGCGAAAATTTTGATGGTTTCGCAACCATCTCTTAACTCCAAACTCCGATATTTCGCGAAAGGATTGCCGAACTCGAGAAATTCCAGTTCCATCTGAGAGTCGAAACTCGCCCGATTACAAAGGTATGTGTACTTTTCCCCTAGGCTATTCCAGTTATTGATTTCGAGTATCAGACTTGCGAAAATTTTGATGGTTCCTCAACCTTTCCGTAACTTCAAACTCCCATATCTCGCGAACGGATTGACGAACTCGAGAAATTTCTGTTGCATCTGAAAGCAGAAACTCGCCCGATTACAATGGTGTGTGTACATTCCCCCTAGGCCACTCCAGTTATTGTTATCGAATATCAGACTTGCGAATGTTTTGATGGTTTCTCAACCATCTCTTAACTCCCAACTCCGACATTTCGCGAACGGAGTGACGAATCCGAATAATTTCTGTTGCATCTGAAAGTAGAAACTCTCCCAATTACGACGGTATGTGTATTTTGCCCCTAGGCCATTGTAGTTATTGGTTTCGTGTATCAGACTTGCGAAAATTTTGATGTCTTCTCAACAATTCCTTAACTTCAAACTCCCATATCTCGCGAACGGGTTGACGAACTCGAGAAATTCCTGTTGCATGTGAAAGTAGATACTCGCCCGATTACAACGGTATGTGTATTTTTCCCCTAGGCCTTTGTAGTTATTGGTTTCGAGTATCGGACCAGCGAAAATTTTGATGGTTTCACAACCATTCCTTAACTTCAAACTCCCATATCTCGCGAACGGATTGCCAAACTCGAGAAATTCTTGTTGCATGTGAAAGTAGAAACTCGCCCGATTACAACGGTATGTGTATTTTTCCCCTAGGCCTATGTAGTTGTTGGTTTCGAGTATCAGACTTTCGAAAATATTGATGGTTCCTCAAGCATTCCTCAACTTCAAACTCCCATATCTCGCGAACGGAGTGACGAACTCGAGAAATTTCTGTTGCATCTGAAAGCAGAAACTCGCCCGATTACAATGGTGTGCGTACTTTGCCCCTAGACCATTCCAGTTATTGGTTTCGGGTATCAGACTTTCGAAAATTTTGATGGTTTCTCAACCATTCCGTAACTTCACACTTCCATACCTCGCGAACTAATTGACGAACTCGAGAATTTCCTATTGCATCTGAAAGCAGGAACTCGCCCGATTACAACGGTATGTGCATTTTTCCCTAGGCCATAGGAGTTATTGGTTTCAAGTATCAGACTTGCGAAAATTTTGATGGTTCCTCAACCATTCCTTAACTTCAAACATCCATATCTCGCGAACGGATTGATGAACTCGAGAAATTCCTGTTGCATCTGAAAGTAGAAACTCGCCCGATTACAATGGTATGTGTACTTTTCCCCTAGGCCATTCCAGTTATTGGTTTCGAGTATCAAACCAGCGAATATGTTGATGGTTCCTCAACCATTCCTTAACTTCAAACTCCCATATATCGCAAACGGATTGACGAATTCGAGAAATTCCTGTTGTATCTGAAAGTACAAACACGCCCGATTACAATGCTGTGTGTACTTCTCCCCTAGGCCGCTCCAGTTATTGTAATCGAATATCAGACTTGCGAAAATTTTGATGGTTCCTCAACCATTCCTTAACTTCAAACTCCCATATCTCGCGAACGGATTGACGAACTCGAGAAATTCCTGTTGCGCCTGGAAGCAGAAAATCGCCCGATTACAATGGTGTGTGTACTTTTCCCCTAGGTCATTCCAGTTATTCGTTTCTAGCATCAGAATTGCGAAAATTTTGATGGTTTCTCAACCATTCCTTAACTTCACACTTCCATATCTCGCGAACGGATTGACGAACTCGAGAAATTCCTGTTGCATGTGAAAGTAGAAACTCGTCCGATTACAACGGTATGTGTATTTTTCCCGTAGGCCTTTGTAGTTAATGGTTTCGAGAATCAGACTTTCGAAAATTTTGATTGTTCCTCAAGCATTCCTTAACTTCAAACTCCCATATCTCGTGAACGGATTGACGAACTCGAGAAATTTCTGTTGCATCTGAAAGCAGAAACTCGCCCGATTACAATGGTGTGTGTACTTTCCCCCTAGGCCACTGCAGTTATTGTTATCGAATATCAGACTTGCGAAAGTTTTGATGGTTTCTCAACCATCTCTTAACTCCCAACTCCGACATTTCGCGAACGGATTGACGAATCCGAATAATTTCTGTTGCATCTGAAAGTAGAAACTCTCCCAATTACGACGGTATGTGTATTTTGCCCCTAGGCCATTGTAGTTATTGGTTTCGTGTATCAGACTTGCGAAAATTTTGATGTCTTCTCAACCATTCCTTAACTTCAAACTCCCATATCTCGCGAACGGGTTGACGAACTCGAGAAATTCCTGTTGCATGTGAAAGTAGATACTCGCCCGATTACAACGGTATGTGTATTTTTCCCCTAGGCCTTTGTAGTTATTGGTTTCGAGTATCGGACCAGCGAAAATTTTGATGGTTTCACAACCATTCCTTAACTTCAAACTCCCATATCTCGCGAACGGATTACCAAACTCGAGAAATTCTTGTTGCATGTGAAAGTAGAAACTCGCCCGATTACAACGGTATGTGTATTTTTCCCCTAGGCCTATGTAGTTGTTGGTTTCGAGTATCAGACTTTCGAAAATATTGATGGTTCCTCAAGCATTCCTCAACTTCAAACTCCCATATCTCGCGAACGGAGTGACGAACTCGAGAAATTTCTGTTGCATCTGAAAGCAGAAACTCGCCCGATTACAATGGTGTGTGTACTTTGCCCCTAGGCCATTGTAGTTATTGGTTTCGTGTATCAGACTTGCGAAAATTTTGATGTCTTCTCAACAATTCCTTAACTTCAAACTCCCATATCTCGCGAACGGGTTGACGAACTCGAGAAATTCCTGTTGCATGTGAAAGTAGATACTCGCCCGATTACAACGGTATGTGTATTTTTCCCCTAGGCCTTTGTAGTTATTGGTTTCGAGTATCGGACCAGCGAAAATTTTGATGGTTTCACAACCATTCCTTAACTTCAAACTCCCATATCTCGCGAACGGATTGCCAAACTCGAGAAATTCTTGTTGCATGTGAAAGTAGAAACTCGCCCGATTACAACGGTATGTGTATTTTTCCCCTAGGCCTATGTAGTTGTTGGTTTCGAGTATCAGACTTTCGAAAATATTGATGGTTCCTCAAGCATTCCTCAACTTCAAACTCCCATATCTCGCGAACGGAGTGACGAACTCGAGAAATTTCTGTTGCATCTGAAAGCAGAAACTCGCCCGATTACAATGGTGTGCGTACTTTGCCCCTAGACCATTCCAGTTATTGGTTTCGGGTATCAGACTTTCGAAAATTTTGATGGTTTCTCAACCATTCCGTAACTTTACACTTCCATACCTCGCGAACTAATTGACGAACTCGAGAATTTCCTATTGCATCTGAAAGCAGGAACTCGCCCGATTACAACGGTATGTGCATTTTTCCCTAGGCCATAGGAGTTATTGGTTTCAAGTATCAGACTTGCGAAAATTTTGATGGTTCCTCAACCATTCCTTAACTTCAAACATCCATATCTCGCGAACGGATTGATGAACTCGAGAAATTCCTGTTGCATCTGAAAGTAGAAACTCGCCCGATTACAATGGTATGTGTACTTTTCCCCTAGGCCATTCCAGTTATTGGTTTCGAGTATCAAACCAGCGAATATGTTGATGGTTCCTCAACCATTCCTTAACTTCAAACTCCCATATATCGCAAACGGATTGACGAATTCGAGAAATTCCTGTTGTATCTGAAAGTACAAACACGCCCGATTACAATGCTGTGTGTACTTCTCCCCTAGGCCGCTCCAGTTATTGTAATCGAATATCAGACTTGCGAAAATTTTGATGGTTCCTCAACCATTCCTTAACTTCAAACTCCCATATCTCGCGAACGGATTGACGAACTCGAGAAATTCCTGTTGCACCTGGAAGCAGAAAATCGCCCGATTACAATGGTGTGTGTACTTTTCCCCTAGGTCATTCCAGTTATTCGTTTCTAGCATCAGAATTGCGAAAATTTTGATGGTTTCTCAACCATTCCTTAACTTCACACTTCCATATCTCGCGAACGGATTGACGAACTCGAGAAATTCCTGTTGCATGTGAAAGTAGAAACTCGTCCGATTACAACGGTATGTGTATTTTTCCCGTAGGCCTTTGTAGTTAATGGTTTCGAGAATCAGACTTTCGAAAATTTTGATTGTTCCTCAAGCATTCCTTAACTTCAAACTCCCATATCTCGTGAACGGATTGACGAACTCGAGAAATTTCTGTTGCATCTGAAAGCAGAAACTCGCCCGATTACAATGGTGTGTGTACTTTCCCCCTAGGCCACTGCAGTTATTGTTATCGAATATCAGACTTGCGAAAGTTTTGATGGTTTCTCAACCATCTCTTAACTCCCAACTCCGACATTTCGCGAACGGATTGACGAATCCGAATAATTTCTGTTGCATCTAAAAGTAGAAACTCTCCCAATTACGACGGTATGTGTATTTTGCCCCTAGGCCATTGTAGTTATTGGTTTCGTGTATCAGACTTGCGAAAATTTTGATGTCTTCTCAACCATTCCTTAACTTCAAACTCCCATATCTCGCGAACGGGTTGACAAACTCGAGAAATTCCTGTTGCATGTGAAAGTAGATACTCGCCCGATTACAACGGTATGTGTATTTTTCCCCTAGGCCTTTGTAGTTATTGGTTTCGAGTATCGGACCAGCGAAAATTTTGATGGTTTCACAACCATTCCTTAACTTCAAACTCCCATATCTCGCGAACGGATTGCCAAACTCGAGAAATTCTTGTTGCATGTGAAAGTAGAAACTCGCCCGATTACAACGGTATGTGTATTTTTCCCCTAGGCCTATGTAGTTGTTGGTTTCGAGTATCAGACTTCCGAAAATATTGATGGTTCCTCAAGCATTCCTCAACTTCAAACTCCCATATCTCGCGAACGGAGTGACGAACTCGAGAAATTTCTGTTGCATCTGAAAGCAGAAACTCGCCCGATTACAATGGTGTGTGTAGTTTGCCCCTAGACCATTCCAGTTATTGGTTTCGGGTATCAGACTTTCGAAAATTTTGATGGTTTCTCAACCATTCCGTAACTTCACACTTCCATACCTCGCGAACTAATTGACGAACTCGAGAATTTCCTATTGCATCTGAAAGCAGAAACTCGCCCGATTACAACGGTATGTGCATTTTTCCCTAGGCCATAGGAGTTATTGGTTTCAAGTATCAGACTTGCGAAAATTTTGATGGTTCCTCAACCATTCCTTAACTTCAAACATCCATATCTCGCGAACGTATTGATGAACTCGAGAAATTCCTGTTGCATCTGAAAGTAGAAACTCGCCCGATTACAATGGTATGTGTACTTTTCCCCTAGGCCATTCCAGTTATTGGTTTCGAGTATCAAACCAGCGAATATGTTGATGGTTCCTCAACCATTCCTTAACTTCAAACTCCCATATATCGCAAACGGATTGACGAATTCGAGAAATTCCTGTTGTATCTGAAAGTACAAACACGCCCGATTACAATGCTGTGTGTACTTCTCCCCTAGGCCGCTCCAGTTATTGTAATCGAATATCAGACTTGCGAAAATTTTGATGGTTCCTCAACCATTCCTTAACTTCAAACTCCCATATCTCGCGAACGGATTGACGAACTCGAGAAATTCCTGTTGCACCTGGAAGCAGAAAATCGCCCGATTACAATGGTGTGTGTACTTTTCCCCTAGGTCATTCCAGTTATTCGTTTCTAGCATCAGAATTGCGAAAATTTTGATGGTTTCTCAACCATTCCTTAACTTCACACTTCCATATCTCGCGAACGGATTGACGAACTCGAGAAATTCCTGTTGCATGTGAAAGTAGAAACTCGTCCGATTACAACGGTATGTGTATTTTTCCCGTAGGACTTTGTAGTTAATGGTTTCGAGAATCAGACTTTCGAAAATTTTGATTGTTCCTCAAGCATTCCTTAACTTCAAACTCCCATATCTCGTGAACGGATTGACGAACTCGAGAAATTTCTGTTGCATCTGAAAGCAGAAACTCGCCCGATTACAATGGTGTGTGTACTTTCCCCCTAGGCCACTGCAGTTATTGTTATCGAATATCAGACTTGCGAAAGTTTTGATGGTTTCTCAACCATCTCTTAACTCCCAACTCCGACATTTCGCGAACGGATTGACGAATCCGAATAATTTCTGTTGCATCTGAAAGTAGAAACTCTCCCAATTACGACGGTATGTGTATTTTGCCCCTAGGCCATTGTAGTTATTGGTTTCGTGTATCAGACTTGCGAAAATTTTGATGTCTTCTCAACCATTCCTTAACTTCAAACTCCCATATCTCGCGAACGGGTTGACAAACTCGAGAAATTCCTGTTGCATGTGAAAGTAGATACTCGCCCGATTACAACGGTATGTGTATTTTTCCCCTAGGCCTTTGTAGTTATTGGTTTCGAGTATCGGACCAGCGAAAATTTTGATGGTTTCACAACCATTCCTTAACTTCAAACTCCCATATCTCGCGAACGGATTGCCAAACTCGAGAAATTCTTGTTGCATGTGAAAGTAGAAACTCGCCCGATTACAACGGTATGTGTATTTTTCCCCTAGGCCTATGTAGTTGTTGGTTTCGAGTATCAGACTTCCGAAAATATTGATGGTTCCTCAAGCATTCCTCAACTTCAAACTCCCATATCTCGCGAACGGAGTGACGAACTCGAGAAATTTCTGTTGCATCTGAAAGCAGAAACTCGCCCGATTACAATGGTGTGTGTAGTTTGCCCCTAGACCATTCCAGTTATTGGTTTCGGGTATCAGACTTTCGAAAATTTTGATGGTTTCTCAACCATTCCGTAACTTCACACTTCCATACCTCGCGAACTAATTGACGAACTCGAGAATTTCCTATTGCATCTGAAAGCAGAAACTCGCCCGATTACAACGGTATGTGCATTTTTCCCTAGGCCATAGGAGTTATTGGTTTCAAGTATCAGACTTGCGAAAATTTTGATGGTTCCTCAACCATTCCTTAACTTCAAACTCCCATATCTCGCGAACGGATTGACGAACTCGAGAAATTCCTGTTGCACCTGGAAGCAGAAAATCGCCCGATTACAATGGTGTGTGTACTTTTCCCCTAGGTCATTCCAGTTATTCGTTTCTAGCACCAGAATTGCGAAAATTTTGATGGTTTCTCAACCATTCCTTAACTTCACACTTCCATATCTCGCGAACGGATTGACGAACTCGAGAAATTCCTGTTGCATGTGAAAGTAGAAACTCGTCCGATTACAACGGTATGTGTATTTTTCCCGTAGGCCTTTGTAGTTAATGGTTTCGAGAATCAGACTTTCGAAAATTTTGATTGTTCCTCAAGCATTCCTTAACTTCAAACTCCCATATCTCGTGAACGGATTGACGAACTCGAGAAATTTCTGTTGCATCTGAAAGCAGAAACTCGCCCGATTACAATGGTGTGTGTACTTTCCCCCTAGGCCACTGCAGTTATTGTTATCGAATATCAGACTTGCGAAAGTTTTGATGGTTTCTCAACCATCTCTTAACTCCCAACTCCGACATTTCGCGAACGGATTGACGAATCCGAATAATTTCTGTTGCATCTGAAAGTAGAAACTCTCCCAATTACGACGGTATGTGTATTTTGCCCCTAGGCCATTGTAGTTATTGGTTTCGTGTATCAGACTTGCGAAAATTTTGATGTCTTCTCAACCATTCCTTAACTTCAAACTCCCATATCTCGCGAACGGGTTGACGAACTCGAGAAATTCCTGTTGCATGTGAAAGTAGATACTCGCCCGATTACAACAGTATGTGTATTTTTCCCCTAGGCCTTTGTAGTTATTGGTTTCGAGTATCGGACCAGCGAAAATTTTGATGGTTTCACAACCATTCCTTAACTTCAAACTCCCATATCTCGCGAACGGATTGCCAAACTCGAGAAATTCTTGTTGCATGTGAAAGTAGAAACTCGCCCGATTACAACGGTATGTGTATTTTTCCCCTAGGCCTATGTAGTTGTTGGTTTCGAGTATCAGACTTTCGAAAATATTGATGGTTCCTCAAGCATTCCTCAACTTCAAACTCCCATATCTCGCGAACGGAGTGACGAACTCGAGAAATTTCTGTTGCATCTGAAAGCAGAAACTCGCCCGATTACAATGGTGTGTGTACTTTGCCCCTAGACCATTCCAGTTATTGGTTTCGGGTATCAGAGTTTCGAAAATTTTGATGGTTTCTCAACCATTCCGTAACTTCACACTTCCATACCTCGCGAACTAATTGACGAACTCGAGAATTTCCTATTGCATCTGAAAGCAGAAACTCGCCCGATTACAACGGTATGTGCATTTTTCCCTAGGCCATAGGAGTTATTGGTTTCAAGTATCAGACTTGCGAAAATTTTGATGGTTCCTCAACCATTCCTTAACTTCAAACATCCATATCTCGCGAACGGATTGATGAACTCGAGAAATTCCTGTTGCATCTGAAAGTAGAAACTCGCCCGATTACAATGGTATGTGTACTTTTCCCCTAGGCCATTCCAGTTATTGGTTTCGAGTATCAAACCAGCGAATATGTTGATGGTTCCTCAACCATTCCTTAACTTCAAACTCCCATATATCGCAAACGGATTGACGAATTCGAGAAATTCCTGTTGTATCTGAAAGTACAAACACGCCCGATTACAATGCTGTGTGTACTTCTCCCCTAGGCCGCGCCAGTTATTGTAATCGAATATCAGACTTGCGAAAATTTTGATGGTTCCTCAACCATTCCTTAACTTCAAACTCCCATATCTCGCGAACGGATTGACGAACTCGAGAAATTCCTGTTGCACCTGGAAGCAGAAAATCGCCCGATTACAATGGTGTGTGTACTTTTCCCCTAGGTCATTCCAGTTATTCGTTTCTAGCATCAGAATTGCGAAAATTTTGATGGTTTCTCAACCATTCCTTAACTTCACACTTCCATATCTCGCGAACGGATTGACGAACTCGAGAAATTCCTGTTGCATGTGAAAGTAGAAACTCGTCCGATTACAATGGTATGTGTATTTTTCCCGTAGGCCTTTGTAGTTAATGGTTTCGAGAATCAGACTTTCGAAAATTTTGATTGTTCCTCAAGCATTCCTTAACTTCAAACTCCCATATCTCGTGAACGGATTGACGAATCCGAATAATTTCTGTTGCATCTGAAAGTAGAAACTCTCCCAATTACGACGGTATGTGTATTTTGCCCCTAGGCCATTGTAGTTATTGGTTTCGTGTATCAGACTTGCGAAAATTTTGATGTCTTCTCAACCATTCCTTAACTTCAAACTCCCATATCTCGCGAACGGGTTGACGAACTCGAGAAATTCCTGTTGCATGTGAAAGTAGATACTCGCCCGATTACAACGGTATGTGTATTTTTCCCCTAGGCCTTTGTAGTTATTGGTTTCGAGTATCGGACCAGCGAAAATTTTGATGGTTTCACAACCATTCCTTAACTTCAAACTCCCATATCTCGCGAACGGATCGCCAAACTCGAGAAATTCTTGTTGCATGTGAAAGTAGAAACTCGCCCGATTACAACGGTATGTGTATTTTTCCCCTAGGCCTATGTAGTTGTTGGTTTCGAGTATCAGACTTTCGAAAATATTGATGGTTCCTCAAGCATTCCTCAACTTCAAACTCCCATATCTCGCGAACGGAGTGACGAACTCGAGAAATTTCTGTTGCATCTGAAAGCAGAAACTCGCCCGATTACAATGGTGTGTGTACTTTGCCCCTAGACCATTCCAGTTATTGGTTTCGGGTATCAGACTTTCGAAAATTTTGATGGTTTCTCAACCATTCCGTAACTTCACACTTCCATACCTCGCGAACTAATTGACGAACTCGAGAATTTCCTATTGCATCTGAAAGCAGAAACTCGCCCGATTACAACGGTATGTGCATTTTTCCCTAGGCCATAGGAGTTATTGGTTTCAAGTATCAGACTTGCGAAAATTTTGATGGTTCCTCAACCATTCCTTAACTTCAAACATCCATATCTCGCGAACGGATTGATGAACTCGAGAAATTCCTGTTGCATCTGAAAGTAGAAACTCGCCCGATTACAATGGTATGTGTACTTTTCCCCTAGGCCATTCCAGTTATTGGTTTCGAGTATCAAACCAGCGAATATGTTGATGGTTCCTCAACCATTCCTTAACTTCAAACTCCCATATATCGCAAACGGATTGACGAATTCGAGAAATTCCTGTTGTATCTGAAAGTACAAACACGCCCGATTACAATGCTGTGTGTACTTCTCCCCTAGGCCGCTCCAGTTATTGTAATCGAATATCAGACTTGCGAAAATTTTGATGTCTTCTCAACCATTCCTTAACTTCAAACTCCCATATCTCGCGAACGGGTTGACGAACTCGAGAAATTCCTGTTGCATGTGAAAGTAGATACTCGCCCGATTACAACGGTATGTGTATTTTTCCCCTAGGCCTTTGTAGTTATTGGTTTCGAGTATCGGACCAGCGAAAATTTTGATGGTTTCACAACCATTCCTTAACTTCAAACTCCCATATCTCGCGAACGGATTGCCAAACTCGAGAAATTCTTGTTGCATGTGAAAGTAGAAACTCGCCCGATTACAACGGTATGTGTATTTTTCCCCTAGGCCTATGTAGTTGTTGGTTTCGAGTATCAGACTTTCGAAAATATTGATGGTTCCTCAAGCATTCCTCAACTTCAAACTCCCATATCTCGCGAACGGAGTGACGAACTCGAGAAATTTCTGTTGCATCTGAAAGCAGAAACTCGCCCGATTACAATGGTGTGTGTACTTTCCCCCTAGGCCACTGCAGTTATTGTTATCGAATATCAGACTTGCGAAAGTTTTGATGGTTTCTCAACCATCTCTTAACTCCCAACTCCGACATTTCGCGAACCGATTGACGAATCCGAATAATTTCTGTTGCATCTGAAAGTAGAAACTCTCCCAATTACAAAGGTATGTGTATTTTGGCCCTAGGCCATTGTAGTTATTGGTTTCGAGTATCAGACTTGCGAAAATTTTGATGGTTTCTCAAGCATTCCTTAACTTCAAACTCCCATATCTCGCGAACGGGTTGACGAACTCGAGAAATTCCTGTTGCATGTGAAAGTAGAAACTCGCCCGATTACAACGGTATGTGTATTTTTCCCCTAGGCCTTTGTAGTTATTGGTTTCGAGTATCGCACCAGCGAAAATTTTGATGGTTTCACAATCATTCCTTAACTTCAAACTCCCATATCTCGCGATCGGATTGCCGAACTCGAGAAATTCTTGTTGCATGTGAAAGTAGAAACTCGCCCGATTACAACGGTATGTGTATTTGTCCCCTAGGCCTATGTAGTTGTTGGTTTCGAGTATCAGACTTTCGAAAATATTGATGGTTCCTCAAGCATTCCTCAACTTCGAACTCCCATATCTCGCGAACGGATTGACGAACTCGAGAAATTTCTGTTGCATCTGAAAGCAGAAACTCGCCCGATTACAACGGTATGTGTATTTTTGCCCTAGATCATAGTAGTTATTGGTTTCGAGAATCAGACTTGTGAAAATTTTGATGGTTTCTCAAGCATTCCTTAACTTCAAACTCCCATATCTCGCGAACGGATTGACGAACTCGATTATTTCCTGTTGCATCTGAAAGTAGAAAGTCGACCGATTACAATGGTGTGTGTAATTTTCCCCTAGGCCATTCCAGTTATTCGTTTCTAGCATCAGAATTGCGAAAATTTTGATGGTTTCTCAACCATTCCTTAACTTCAAACTCCCATATCTCGCGAACGGGTTGACGAACTCGAGAAATTCCTGTTGCATGTGAAAGTAGAAACTCGCCCGATTACAACGGTAGGTGTATTTTTTCCCTAGGCCTTTGTAGTTATTGGTTTCGAGTATCAGACTTTCGAAAATTTTGATGGTTTCTCAAGCATTCCTTAATTTCAAACTCCCATATCTCGTGAACGGATTGAAACGGATTGACGAACTCGAGAAATTTCTGTTGCATCTGAAAGTAGAAACTCGCCCGATTACAATGGTGTGTGTACTTTTCCCCTAGGCCATTCCAGTTATTGGTTTCGAGTATCAGACCAGTGAAAATTTTGATGGTTTCACAACCATTCCTTAACTTCAAACTCCCATATCTCGCGAACGGTTTGCCGAACTCGAGAAATTCCTGTTGCATGTGAAAGTAGAAACTCGCCCGATTACAACGGTATGTGTATTTTTCCCCTAGGCCTTTTTAGTTATTGGTTTCGAGTATCAGACTTTCGAATATTTGGATGGTTCCTCAAGCATTCCTTAAATTCAAACTCCCATATCTCGCGAACGGATTGCCGAACTCGAGAAATTCCTGTTGCATGTTAAAGTAGAAACTCGCCCGATTACAACGGTATGTGAATTTTTCCCCTAGGCCTTTGTAGTTATTGGTTTCGAGTATCAGACTTTCGAAAATTTGGATGGTTCCTGAAGCATTCCTTAACTTCAAGCTCCCATATCTCGCGAACGGATTGACGAACTCGAGAAATTCCTGTTGCATCTGAAAGTAGAAACTTGCCCGATTACAATGGTGTTTGTACTTTTCCCCTAGGCCATTCCAGTTACTGGTTTCGAGTATCAGACCAGCGAAAATTTTGATGGTTTCTCAACCATTCCTTAACTTCAAGCTCCCATATCTCGCGAACGGATTGACGAACTCGAGAAATTCCTGTTGCATCTGAAAGTAGAAACTCGCCCGATTACAATGGTGTTTGTACTTTTCCCCTAGGCCATTCCAGTTACTGGTTTCGAGTATCAGACCAGCGAAAATTTTGATGGTTTCTCAACCATTCCTTAACTTCAAACTCCCATATCTCGCGAACGGGTTGACGAACTCGAGAAATTCCTGTTGCATGTGAAAGTAGAAACTCGCCCGATTACAACGGTAGGTGTATTTTTTCCCTAGGCCTTTGTAGTTATTGGTTTCGAGTATCAGACTTTCGAAAATTTTGATGGTTTCTCAAGCATTCCTTAATTTCAAACTCCCATATCTCGTGAACGGATTGACGAACTCGAGAAATTTCTGTTGCATCTGAAAGTAGAAACTCGCCCGATTACAATGGTGTGTGTACTTTTCCCCTAGGCCATTCCAGTTATTGGTTTCGAGTATCAGACCAGTGAAAATTTTGATGGTTTCACAACCATTCCTTAACTTCAAACTCCCATATCTCGCGAACGGTTTGACGAACTCGAGAAATTCCTGTTGCATCTGAAAGTAGAAACTCGCCCGATTACAACGGTAGGTGTATTTTTTCCCTAGGCCTTTGTAGTTATTGGTTTCGAGTATCAGACTTTCGAAAATTTTGATGGTTTCTCAAGCATTCCTTAATTTCAAACTCCCATATCTCGTGAACGGATTGACGAACTCGAGAAATTTCTGTTGCATCTGAAAGTAGAAACTCGCCCGATTACAATGGTGTGTGTACTTTTCCCCTAGGCCATTCCAGTTATTGGTTTCGAGTATCAGACCAGTGAAAATTTTGATGGTTTCACAACCATTCCTTAACTTCAAACTCCCATATCTCGCGAACGGTTTGCCGAACTCGAGAAATTCCTGTTGCATGTGAAAGTAGAAACTCGCCCGATTACAATGGTGTTTGTACTTTTCCCCTAGGCCATTCCAGTTACTGGTTTCGAGTATCAGACCAGCGAAAATTTTGATGGTTTCTCAACCATTCCTTAACTTCAAGCTCCCATATCTCGCGAACGGATTGACGAACTCGAGAAATTCCTGTTGCATCTGAAAGTAGAAACTCGCCCGATTACAATGGTGTTTGTACTTTTCCCCTAGGCCATTCCAGTTACTGGTTTCGAGTATCAGACCAGCGAAAATTTTGATGGTTTCTCAACCATTCCTTAACTTCAAACTCCCATATCTCGCGAACGGGTTGACGAACTCGAGAAATTCCTGTTGCATGTGAAAGTAGAAACTCGCCCGATTACAACGGTAGGTGTATTTTTTCCCTAGGCCTTTGTAGTTATTGGTTTCGAGTATCAGACTTTCGAAAATTTTGATGGTTTCACAACCATTCCTTAACTTCAAACTCCCATATCTCGCGAACGGATTGCCGAACTCGAGAAATTCCTGTTGCATGTGAAAGTAGAAACTCGCCCGATTACAACGGTATGTGTATTTTTCCCCTAGGCCTTTTTAGTTATTGGTTTCGAGTATCAGACTTTCGAATATTTGGATGGTTCCTCAAGCATTCCTTAAATTCAAACTCCCATATCTCGCGAACGGATTGCCGAACTCGAGAAATCCTGTTGCATGTTAAAGTAGAAACTCGCCCGATTACAACGGTATGTGAATTTTTCCCTAGGCCTTTGTAGTTATTGGTTTCGAGTATCAGACTTTCGAAAATTTGGATGGTTCCTGAAGCATTCCTTAACTTCAAGCTCCCATATCTCGCGAACGGATTGACGAACTCGAGAAATTCCTGTTGCATCTGAAAGTAGAAACTCGCCCGATTACAATGGTGTTTGTACTTTTCCCCTAGGCCATTCCAGTTACTGGTTTCGAGTATCAGACCAGCGAAATTTTGATGGTTTCTCAACCATTCCTTAACTTCAAGCTCCCATATCTCGCGAACGGATTGACGAACTCGAGAAATTCCTGTTGCATCTGAAAGTAGAAACTCGCCCGATTACAATGGTGTTTGTACTTTTCCCCTAGGCCATTCCAGTTACTGGTTTCGAGTATCAGACCAGCGAAAATTTTGATGGTTTCTCAACCATTCCTTAACTTCAAACTCCCATATCTCGCGAACGGATTGACGAACTCGAGAAATTCCTGTTGCATCTGAAAGTAGAAACTCGCCCGATTACAATGGTGTGTGTACTTTTCTCCTAGGGCATTCCAGTTATTGGTTTCATTAACGTCTTCACGCTCTCACACGCCTTACAAAAATCTTGTTTTCTACTTGTTCTCACATCTTAAATAATTATTCTAAGTTCGCAGCCAATTAGCTCGGCGTTACTCGTGGTAAGTGATACTTCGTCGCGTGTAATACCGATTACCAGGTCTCACCACGTGGAGGTTGCTGCGAGCGGAGACCCGGAAAGAGATAGATGGAATCAAAGTTTCATCGATCTCCCTCGACACGCGATACAAACGAAGATACTAAACCAAAGAGATGGAAAGAATCAATTTTCCTTCGATCTCCTTGTTTAGTTCTGCCAAGCAATTACATTATGGAAAAATTAGGCAAAATTGGGAAAGACGCGACACGAACCGTGCAGTTGGTCCTACTAGGTCTATCCCGTTTCCCCTCCGTGGTTCCGATTCCAGAGAAAACGAACGACGCCTACCACTCCCCTAGAGGAGTGCCCCGTTTCTCCATCTTTACGACGAGAGGGTCTTATTTTGGAGACTTTCGCATGGACCGGCAAAAATGCCTGCTCCTGTGGTCGCAACATGCCCCCTCTGGAAGCGGACGCACCGGAAGAGACGGCGATAGACCGTTCGGACTACTTACATGGCCGGCCACTTGCTTGTACAAGAAGCAGTGGTGACCTGACCGAGGAAGGAGGAAGCGAGCAAAATTAAGCTAAAGATTGGATAATTGCTTGGCAGATCACAGCCTTAAAATTAACTTATTCTAACTGCAGAGATGGACGGAATCAATGTTCCTTTGATCTCCTCCTTTAATTCTGCCGAGCAATTACATTATGGAAAAATTAGGCGAAATTGGGAAATACGCGACACGAACCGTGGAGTTGCTCCTACTAGGTCGGTCCCGTTTCCCCTCAGTGGGCCCGATTAAAGAGGATATGCACGACGCCGTCCACTCATATAGCCCCGTTTCTCCCAACTCCGCGTCAGGAACCACGCAAAGCGTGGACCTGACTCACGGAAGATGACAAAGAGAGGGTCTTGTGGCACACAAGGACTGTAGATTAAACAATTATTAACAATGTTCTAGTATAAATAATGGCTTAAAATATCATTTCGTTGAAATATTCTTTGTTCGCGAAGGAATTTTTCGCTGAGATCCAACTGACATTTTCAAGGCTACAGGTATCGATTATCGATTCACAAGTCTTCATCGTGATGATTTTTCTATCTAAAAAAGCGATTAATTGAATTTCGGCACTTTTATGTAAAAAACACAACTTCTACGCGTATTGTGTAAATTATAAGAATTAAACAAATGTTAACTTAATGCATTTAATGAACAATTGTTACTTTCCATGCTTAAAAACCTTACGAAACACGTTTTAACATCGAGTCTCGATCAAAATCAATTTCTATAAGTTTCTTAATTAATTGCAATACATAAATAAGATGCACATTGTTCGATCAATATTGGGAACATGTATAAATGTTAGTAACAATCGCGAAAATGAACAAACATTCACTGAAACAGTTCGCCTTCGAAAATTTCGATTAGGAACAAAGACAATGGAAGAACCGGTAAGTGACCTTACGGAGGGTATATAAGGAGCCCCCGGTTGTTTAAAATTTCATTCTTCCTGGAGCCTCGGAGGTGGATGGATCTCTTCGTTTTAGGTTTATGGAAGGGGGACCCCCACCTTGGTAACCGGTACTGGCGACCATTCTCTCAATCCTTTCTTTGGTTTTTAATTGTTTCTTTCTGTAATTTATTTTATTTGTTCTCTGATTTTACTTTGTACTTGTTTTTCCATGTTTATTTTTTTGTCATTCTTGCCTTTATTTCCTTTGTTACTGAATGACTGTATTTAATCACTAACCAACTTCATTTCTATTTTCTATCATTTTTTTATCATGCCTTGACCTTAGGTTTCTCTTAGGTAGGCACACCGGAGAACGAAGAACGAAGAACGAAGAACGAAGAACGAAGAACGAAGAACGAAGAACGAAGAACGAAGAACGAAGAACGAAGAACGAAGAACGAAGAACGAAGAACGAAGAACGAAGAACGAAGAACGAAGAACGAAGAACGAAGAACGAAGAACGAAGAACGAAGAACGAAGAACGAAGAACGAAGAACGAAGAACGAAGAACGAAGAACGAAGAACGAAGAACGAAGAACGAAGAACGAAGAACGAAGAACGAAGAACAAAGAACGAAGAACGAAGAGGACACTATCGTCGCAACCGCCGTGGGATCTTTAGTTAAGCTTGGAATAAGTTAATTTTAAGGTCACCGTGTACAAATATCTGTTATCTGTCAAGCAATTATCCAATCTTTAGCTTATTTTTGCTCGCTTCCTCGTTCTTCAGCCCGGTCATCACTGCTTGTTGCATAAGCAAGTGACCGGCCGTGTAGGTGGTCCGAACGGTCGATCGCCGTCTCTTCTGGTGCGTCCGCTTCCAGAGAGAACATGCTGCGACCACAGGGGCAGTTGTTCGCATCGGTCCCTGTGGAAGCCCTGTGCCATAAGACCCTCTCTTCGTCATCCTCCGTGAGTCAGGTCCACGCTTTGCGTGGTTCCTGACGCGGAGTTGGGAGAAACGGGGCACTCTATATGAGTGGACGGCGTCGTGCATTTCCTCTTTAATCGGGCCCACTGAGGGGAAACGGGACAGACCTAGTAGGACCAACTGCACGGTTCGTGTCGCGTCTTTTCCAATTTTGCCTAATTTTTCCATAATGTAATTGCTTGGCAGAACTAAACGAGGAGATCGAAGGAACATTGATTCCCTCCATCTCTTTGGTTTAGTATCTTCGTTTGTATCGGGTGTCGAGGGAGATCGATGGAACTTTGATTCCATGTATCTCTCTTCGGGTCTCCGCTCGCAGCAACCTCCACGTGATGAGACCTGGTAATCGGTATTACTCGCGACGAACAGTAATTATTCGTCGTGGGTAGTACCGAGCTAATCGGCTGCGAGTTTAGAATAGTAATTTTTACGGTAAAGTAAAGTACTTTACGGTACAGTACTTTCAACAAGTTCAATTGATGTATTGAAATAAAATCAATTTCACTGACAGCAGAAACTTTATTTTTGCCCATTATTTGTTTCCATTTCTTTCACCCGATCCTATCAAACTGCTAAAACTACTTAAAGCTATATGTCCTCAACTATCATGTTCTCCTGATACAAACAAAATCGGGATCCATGATTCAGAAATTCGATCGAAAGTACAACAAAATCTCGATTCGCGGAAATTCTTGGAATTTGACGTCAATTCTAAGAATCCGCGAAATCGTGCCACTTCCTCGCATATCGTACACTGACACCAAGAGTCCCAAAATCAAACATTTTCTAAAATTTATGCCTGAATTTCAACCTTTGGTATCAGGAAAATACCAAAAATTTCGATTCTTCAAGTATTAATCAAATGTTAAATTGATATATCTCATAGACAATTATTACTTTCCATGTTTTAAAACTTTAAGAAACATCTCTTTACTTTGAAGTACGATCAAAATTATTATAATCATTTAATCTAAACGGAGAAACGGAGAAACGGAGAAACGGAGAAACGGAGAAACGGAGAAACGGAGAAACGGAGAAAAGGAGAAACGGAGAAACGGAGAAACGGAGAAACGGAGAAACGGAGAAACGGAGAAACGGAGAAACGGAGAAACGGAGAAACGGAGAAACGGAGAAACGGAGAAACGGAGAAACGGAGAAACGGAGAAACGGAGAAACGGAGAAACGGAGAAACGGAGAAACGGAGAAACGGAGAAACGGAGAAACGGAGAAACGGAGAAACGGAGAAACGGAGAAACGTTTCTTTGTTCGTTTCTCCGTTTCTTTGTTCGTTTCTCCGTATCTTTCTTCTTTTCTCCGTTTCTTTCTTCGTTTCTCCGTTTATTTCTTCGTTTCTCCGTTTCTTTGTTCGTTTCTCCGTTTCTTTCTTCGTTCCTCGGTTTCTTTCTTCGTTTCTCCGTGTCATTCTTCGTTTCTCCGTTTCTTTCTTCGTTTCTCCGTTTCTTTGTTCGTTTCTCCGTTTATTTCTTCGTTTCTCCATTTATTTCTCCGTTTCTCCGTTTCTTTCTTCGTTACTCCGTCTCTTTCTTCGTTTCTCCGTTTCTTTCTTCGTTTCTCCGTTTCTTTCTTCGTTTCTCCGTTTATTTCTTCGTTTCTCCATTTATTTCTCCGTTTCTCCGTTTCTTTGTTCGTTTCTCCGTTTCTTTGTTCGTTTCTCCGTTTCTTTGTTCGTTTCTCCGTTTCTTCCTTCGTTTCATCGTTTCTCCGTTTCTCCGTTTCTCCGTTCCGATTAAATGATTATAACATTTATAATTTCTATTATAAATCATTTGATCTATAGTTAAATAAGACACTAATACTCTAAATACATACTTAATATATTTTTTAATCTCTTTATCCTCCAGAAGAATTTTATTTATACTATTTACTATATATAATAATTTACACAGAATCGGAAATAAATCTGATTATTTATTTATAATAATTTTTTTTTTTCACTTATCTTAAAAATTGGGATTTACTCTTTAAATGTTCGATTCATTTCTTTAATTTATTCATTAAATTGAATTAATCTATTCTATATAATAACTTTAATAAAATTAATCCCTATAAATATTATAGAACTCATATTAAAATTTAATAATGAAATTTATTTTATTTGCCTAATTAATGTAATTTTTGCCCCTATCATTTGCTTAAACAAAAAAATCAATCATAATAATTACAGGATATTCATCTGTTATACAAACATCTATTATAGTTATTTTATTAATAATTAACAAAAATACATTTTTAACATATTTCATTTTATATTCAATAATTTCTTTAATTTTAATTTTTATATTTAAAATAATAAAGATTAACTCTTCTTCCTTATTTAATATATTAACCTCTAAAAAAAGAAAAATTATTTTATACTCAATAACTATTATGTACACAAATTTCCCACCTATAGCACTCTTTATACAGAAATAGATCGTCCTAGAAACATTAATAAATTCAAGAATAAAATTTACCGTGGAAGGTTCAATTTTACATTTATTCGACGGAAACGGAGAAACGAAGAGAGAAACGGTGAAAAAAATGCGGAAACGAAGAAATAAACGGAGAAACGAGGAAAGAAACGGAGAAACGAAGAAATAAACCCAGATACGGAGAAAGAAACGGAGAAACGAACAAAGAAACGGAGAAACGAAGAAAGAAACTGAGAAACGGAGAAATAAATGGAGAAACGAAGAAATAAACGAAGAGACGAAGAAAGAAACGGAGAAACGAAGAAGGAAACGAAGAAACGAAGAAAGAAACGGAGAAACGAAGAAGGAAACGGAGAATCGGAGAAATAAATGGAGAAACGAAGAAATTAACCGTGAAACGGAGAAAGAAACGGAGAAACGAACAAAGAAACGGAGAAACGAACAAAGAAACGGAGAAACGAACAAAGAAACGGAGAAAAGAACAAAGAAACGGAGAAACGAAGAAATAAATGGAGAAACGAAGAAATAAACGGAGAAACGAAGAAAGAAACGGAGAAACGAAGAAAGAAACGGAGGAACGTAGAAATAAATGGAGAAACGAAGATATAAACGGAGAAACGAAGAAAGAAACGGAGAA
This sequence comes from Ptiloglossa arizonensis, assembly GCF_051014685.1. Lineage (NCBI taxonomy): Eukaryota > Metazoa > Arthropoda > Insecta > Hymenoptera > Colletidae > Ptiloglossa > Ptiloglossa arizonensis. The sequence goes on from NW_027478426.1 coordinate 657,343, forward strand.
ACGAAGAAACGATAAAAGAAACGAAGAATCCACCAAAGAAACGGAGAAACGAACAATGAAACGGAGAAACGACCAAAAAACGGAGAAACGAACAAAGAAACGGAGAAACGTAGTTAGAAACGGAGAAACGGAGAAGTAAATAGAGAAACGAAGAAATAAACGGAGAAACGGAGAAAGGAACGAAGAAACGAACAAAGAAACGGAGAAACGGACAAAGAAACGGAGGAACGGAGAAATAAATGGAGAAACGAACAAATAAACGGAGAAACGAACAAAGGAACGGAGAAACGAACAAAGAAACGGAGAAACGAACAAAGAAACGGAGAAACGAAGAAAGAAACGGAGAATCGGAGAAATAGACCGAGAAAAGGAGAAAGAAACGGAGAAACGAAGAAAGAAACGGAGAAATAAATGGAGAAACGAAGAAATAGACGGAGAAACGAACAAGGAAACGGAGAATCGCAGAAAGAAATGGAGAAACGAACAAGGAAACGGAGAAACGAAGAAAGAAATGGAGAAATAAATGGAGAAACGAAGAAATAAACGGAGAAACGCAGAAAGAAACGGAGAAACGAACAAAGAATCGGAGAAATGAAGAAAGAAACGGAGAAAGAAAGAAAGAAAAGGAGCAACGAACAAAGAAACGGAGAAACGCAGAAAGAAACGGAGAAACGAAGAAAGAAACAGAGAAACGAAGAAAGAAACGGAGAAAGGAAGAAATAAACCGAGAAACAGAGAAAGAAACGGAGAAACGAAGAAAGAAACAGAGAAACGAACAATGAAACGCAGAAACGAAGAATGAAACGGAGAAACGAAGAAATAAACGGAGAAATGAAGAAATAAACGGAGAAACAAAGAAAGAAATGGAGAAACGAACAAAGAAACGGAGAAACGAAGAAAGAAACGGGGAAACGAAGAATGAAATGGAGAATCGAAGAAAGAAACGGAGAAATAAATGGAGAAACGAAGATATAAACGGAGAAACGAAGAAAGAAACGGAGAAACGAAGAAAGAAACGGAGAAACGAAGAAAGAAACGGGGAAACGAAGAATGAAATGGAGAATCGAAGAAGGAAACTGAGAAATAAATAGAGAAACGAAGATATAAACGGAGAAACGAAGAAAGAAACGGAGAAACGAAGAAACGATAAAAGAAACGGAGAAACGAAGAAAGAAACGGAGAAACGAAGAAAGAAACGGAGAAACGAAGAAAGAAACGGAGAAACGAAGAAAGAAACGAAGAAACGAAGAAAGAAACGGAGAAACGAATAAAGAAACTGAGAAACGAAGAAAGAAACGGAGAATCGGAGAAATAGACCGAGAAAAGGAGAAAGAAACGGAGAAACGAAGAAAGAAATGGAGAAATAAATGGAGAAACGAAGAAATAAACGGAGAAACGAACAAGGAAACGGAGAAACGCAGAAAGAAACGGAGAAACGAACATAGAAACGGAGAAACGAAGAAATAAACGGAGAAACGAAGAAAGAAACGGAGAAACGAAGAAAGAAACGGAGAAACGTAGAAAGAAACGGAGAAACGAAGAACGAAACGGAGTAACGAAGAAAGAAACGGAGAAACGAAGAAATAAACGGTGAAACGAACAATGAAACGCAGAAACGAAGAATGAAACGGAGAAACGAAGAACGAAACGGAGAAACGAAGAAAGAAACGGAGAAACGAAGAAAGAAACGGAGAAACGAAGAAAGAAACGGAGAAACGAAGAAAGAAACGGAGGAACGTAGAAATAAATGGAGAAGCGAAGAAATAAACGGAGAAACGAAGAAATAAACGGAGAAACGAAGAAAGAAACGGAGAAACGAAGAAACGATAAAAGAAACGAAGAATCCACCAAAGAAACGGAGAAACGAACAATGAAACGGAGAAACGACCAAAAAACGGAGAAACGAACAAAGAAACGGAGAAACGTAGTATGAAACGGAGAAACGGAGAAGTAAATATAGAAACGAAGAAATAAACGGAGAAACGGAGAAAGGAACGAAGAAACGAACAAAGAAACGGAGAAACGGACAAAGAAACGGAGGAACGGAGAAATAAATGGAGAAACGAACAAATAAACGGAGAAACGAACAAAGGAACGGAGAAACGAACAAAGAAACGGAGAAACGAAGAAAGAAACGGAGAATCGGAGAAATAGACCGAGAAAAGGAGAAAGAAACGGAGAAACGAAGAAAGAAACGGAGAAATAAATGGAGAAACGAAGAAATAGACGGAGAAACGAACAAGGAAACGGAGAATCGCAGAAAGAAATGGAGAAACGAACAAGGAAACGGAGAAACGAAGAAAGAAATGGAGAAATAAATGGAGAAGCGAAGAAATAAACGGAGAAACGAACAAGGAAACGGAGAAACGCAGAAAGAAACGGAGAAACGAACATAGAAACGGAGAAACGAAGAAAGAAACGGAGAAACGAAGAAAGAAACGGAGGAACGTAGAAATAAATGGAGAAGCGAAGAAATAAACGGAGAAACGAAGAAAGAAACGGAGAAACGAACAAAGAAACGGAGGAACGAAGAAAGAAATGGAGAAACGAACAAAGAAACGGAGAAACGGAGAAATAAGTGGGGAAACGAAGAAAGAAACGGAGGAACGTAGAAATAAATGGAGAAGCGAAGAAATAAACGGAGAAACGAAGAAAGAAAAGGAGAAACGAAGAAAGAAACGGAGAAATGAAGAAAGAAGCGGAGATACGAACAAAGAAACGGAGAAACGAAGAAAGAAACGGAGAAACGAAGAAAGAAACGGAGGAACGTAGAAATAAATGGAGAAGCGAAGAAATAAACGGAGAAACGAAGAAATAAACGGAGAAATGAAAGAAGAAACGGAGAAACGAAGAACGAAACGGAGTAACGAAGAAAGAAACGATGAAACGAAGAAAGAAACGGAGAAACAGAGAAATAAATGGAGCAACGAAGAAATAAACGGAGAAACGAACAAAGAATCGGAGAAATGAAGAAAGAAACGGAGAAAGAAAGAAAGAAAAGGAGCAACGAACAAAGAAACGGAGAAACGCAGAAAGAAACGGAGAAACGAAGAAAGAAACAGAGAAACGAAGAAAGAAACGGAGAAAGGAAGAAATAAACCGAGAAACAGAGAAAGAAACGGAGAAACGAAGAAAGAAACAGAGAAACGAACAATGAAACGCAGAAACGAAGAATGAAACGGAGAAACGAAGAAATAAACGGAGAAATGAAGAAATAAACGGAGAAACAAAGAAAGAAATGGAGAAACGAACAAAGAAACGGAGAAACGAAGAAAGAAACGGGGAAACGAAGAATGAAATGGAGAATCGAAGAAAGAAACGGAGAAATAAATGGAGAAACGAAGATATAAACGGAGAAACGAAGAAAGAAACGGAGAAACGAAGAAAGAAACGGAGAAACGAAGAAAGAAACGGGGAAACGAAGAATGAAATGGAGAATCGAAGAAGGAAACTGAGAAATAAATAGAGAAACGAAGATATAAACGGAGAAACGAAGAAAGAAACGGAGAAACGAAGAAACGATAAAAGAAACGGAGAAACGAAGAAAGAAACGGAGAAACGAAGAAAGAAACGGAGAAACGAAGAAAGAAACGGAGAAACGAAGAAAGAAACGAAGAAACGAAGAAAGAAACGGAGAAACGAATAAAGAAACTGAGAAACGAAGAAAGAAACGGAGAATCGGAGAAATAGACCGAGAAAAGGAGAAAGAAACGGAGAAACGAAGAAAGAAATGGAGAAATAAATGGAGAAACGAAGAAATAAACGGAGAAACGAACAAGGAAACGGAGAAACGCAGAAAGAAACGGAGAAACGAACATAGAAACGGAGAAACGAAGAAATAAACGGAGAAACGAAGAAAGAAACGGAGAAACGAAGAAAGAAACGGAGAAACGTAGAAAGAAACGGAGAAACGAAGAACGAAACGGAGTAACGAAGAAAGAAACGGAGAAACGAAGAAATAAACGGTGAAACGAACAATGAAACGCAGAAACGAAGAATGAAACGGAGAAACGAAGAACGAAACGGAGAAACGAAGAAAGAAACGGAGAAACGAAGAAAGAAACGGAGAAACGAAGAAAGAAACGGAGAAACGAAGAAAGAAACGGAGGAACGTAGAAATAAATGGAGAAGCGAAGAAATAAACGGAGAAACGAAGAAATAAACGGAGAAACGAAGAAAGAAACGGAGAAACGAAGAAACGATAAAAGAAACGAAGAATCCACCAAAGAAACGGAGAAACGAACAATGAAACGGAGAAACGACCAAAAAACGGAGAAACGAACAAAGAAACGGAGAAACGTAGTATGAAACGGAGAAACGGAGAAGTAAATATAGAAACGAAGAAATAAACGGAGAAACGGAGAAAGGAACGAAGAAACGAACAAAGAAACGGAGAAACGGACAAAGAAACGGAGGAACGGAGAAATAAATGGAGAAACGAACAAATAAACGGAGAAACGAACAAAGGAACGGAGAAACGAACAAAGAAACGGAGAAACGAAGAAAGAAACGGAGAATCGGAGAAATAGACCGAGAAAAGGAGAAAGAAACGGAGAAACGAAGAAAGAAACGGAGAAATAAATGGAGAAACGAAGAAATAGACGGAGAAACGAACAAGGAAACGGAGAATCGCAGAAAGAAATGGAGAAACGAACAAGGAAACGGAGAAACGAAGAAAGAAATGGAGAAATAAATGGAGAAACGAAGAAATAAACGGAGAAACGAACAAGGAAACGGAGAAACGCAGAAAGAAACGGAGAAACGAACATAGAAACGGAGAAACGAAGAAAGAAACGGAGAAACGAAGAAAGAAACGGAGGAACGTAGAAATAAATGGAGAAGCGAAGAAATAAACGGAGAAACGAAGAAAGAAACGGAGAAACGAACAAAGAAACGGAGGAACGAAGAAAGAAATGGAGAAACGAACAAAGAAACGGAGAAACGGAGAAATAAGTGGGGAAACGAAGAAAGAAACGGAGGAACGTAGAAATAAATGGAGAAGCGAAGAAATAAACGGAGAAACGAAGAAAGAAAAGGAGAAACGAAGAAAGAAACGGAGAAATGAAGAAAGAAGCGGAGATACGAACAAAGAAACGGAGAAACGAAGAAAGAAACGGAGAAACGAAGAAAGAAACGGAGGAACGTAGAAATAAATGGAGAAGCGAAGAAATAAACGGAGAAACGAAGAAATAAACGGAGAAATGAAAGAAGAAACGGAGAAACGAAGAACGAAACGGAGTAACGAAGAAAGAAACGATGAAACGAAGAAAGAAACGGAGAAACAGAGAAATAAATGGAGCAACGAAGAAATAAACGGAGAAACGGTCAAAGAAACGGAGAAACGAAGAAAGAAACGGAGAAACGAACAAAGAAACGGAGAAACGAATAAAGAAACGGAGAAACGAAGAAAGAAACGGAGAAACGATGCATGAAACGCAGAAACGAAGCATGAAACGGAGAAACGAAGAAATAAACGGAGAAGCGAAGAAAGAAACGGAGAAACGAAGAAAGAAACGGAGAAACGAAGAAATAAACGGAGAAATGAAGAAAGAAACGGAGAAACAAAGAAAGAAACGCAGAAACGAACAAAGAAACTGAGAAACGAAGAAAGAAACGGAGAAACGAACAAAGAAACGGAGAAACGGAGAAATAAGTGGGGAAACGAAGAAATAAACGGAGAAACGAAGAAATGAACGGAGAAATGAACGAAGAAACGGAGAAACGATGAAAGAAACGGAGAAACGAAGAAAGAAACGTAGAAGCGAAGAAAGAAACGGAGAAACGAAGAAAGAAACGGAGAATCGGAGAAATAAATGGAGAAACGAAGAAATAAACCGAGAAAGGGAGAAAGAAACGGAGAAACGAACAAAGAAACGGAGAAACGAACAAAGAAACGAAGAAACAGAGAAATAGAGGGTGAAACGATGAAATAAACGTAGAAACGGAGAACGAAACGGAGAAACGAGGAATGAAACGGAGAAACGAAGAAAGAAACGGAGTAACGAAGAAAGAAACGATGAAACGCAGAAGGAAACGGAGAAACGAAGAAAGAAACCGAGAAACGAAGAAAGAAACGAAGAAACGAAGAAAAAAACGGAGAAACGAACAAAGAAACGGAGAAACGAAGAAAGAAACAGAGAAACGAAGAAAGAAACGGAGAAACGAACAAAGGAACGGAGAAACGGACAAAGAAACGGAGAAACGAAGAAAGAAACGGAGAAACGAAGACAGAAACGGAGAAACGAAGAAAGAAACGGAGAAACGAAGAAAGAAACGGAGAAACGAAGAAGGAAACGGAGAAACGAAGAAAGAAACGGAGAAACGAAGAAAGAAACGAAGAAACGAAGAAAGAAACGGAGAAACGAAGAAAGAAACGGAGGAACGTAGAAATAAATAGAGAAGCGAAGAAATAAACGGAGAAACGAAGAAAGAAACGGAGAAACGAAGAAAGAAACGGAGAAACGAAGAAACGATAAAAGAAACGGAGAAACGAAGAGACAGACGGAGAAACGAAGAAAGAAACGGAGAAACGAAGAAGGAAACGGAGAAACGAAGAAAGAAACGGAGAAACGAAGAAAGAAGCGGAGAAACGAAGAAAGAAGCGGAGATACGAACAAAGAAACGGAGAAACGAAGAAAGAAACGGAGAAACGAAGAAAGAAACGGAGGAACGTAGAAATAAATGGAGAAGCGAAGAAATAAACGGAGAAACGAAGAAATAAACGGAGAAATGAAAGAAGAAACGGAGAAACGAAGAACGAAACGGAGTAACGAAGAAAGAAACGATGAAACGAAGAAAGAAACGGAGAAACAGAGAAATAAATGGAGCAACGAAGAAATAAACGGAGAAACGGTCAAAGAAACGGAGAAACGAAGAAAGAAACGGAGAAACGAACAAAGAAACGGAGAAACGAATAAAGAAACGGAGAAACGAAGAAAGAAACGGAGAAACGATGCATGAAACGCAGAAACGAAGCATGAAACGGAGAAACGAAGAAATAAACGGAGAAGCGAAGAAAGAAACGGAGAAACGAAGAAAGAAACGGAGAAACGAAGAAATAAACGGAGAAATGAAGAAAGAAACGGAGAAACAAAGAAAGAAACGGAGAAACGAACAAAGAAACTGAGAAACGAAGAAAGAAACGGAGAAACGAACAAAGAAACGGAGAAACGGAGAAATAAGTGGGGAAACGAAGAAATAAACGGAGAAACGAAGAAATGAACGGAGAAATGAACGAAGAAACGGAGAAACGATGAAAGAAACGGAGAAACGAAGAAAGAAACGTAGAAGCGAAGAAAGAAACGGAGAAACGAAGAAAGAAACGGAGAATCGGAGAAATAAATGGAGAAACGAAGAAATAAACCGAGAAAGGGAGAAAGAAACGGAGAAACGAACAAAGAAACGGAGAAACGAACAAAGAAACGAAGAAACAGAGAAATAGAGGGTGAAACGATGAAATAAACGTAGAAACGGAGAACGAAACGGAGAAACGAGGAATGAAACGGAGAAACGAAGAAAGAAACGGAGTAACGAAGAAAGAAACGATGAAACGCAGAAGGAAACGGAGAAACGAAGAAAGAAACCGAGAAACGAAGAAAGAAACGAAGAAACGAAGAAAGAAACGGAGAAACGAACAAAGAAACGGAGAAACGAAGAAAGAAACAGAGAAACGAAGAAAGAAACGGAGAAACGAACAAAGGAACGGAGAAACGGACAAAGAAACGGAGAAACGAAGAAAGAAACGGAGAAACGAAGACAGAAACGGAGAAACGAAGAAAGAAACGGAGATACGAACAAAGAAACGGAGAAATGAACACAGAAACGGTGAAACGACGAATGAAACGGAGAAACGAAGAAAGAAACGGTGAAATAAATGGAGAAACGAAGATATAAACGGTGAAACGAAGATAGAAACGGAGAAACGAAGAAAGAAACGGAGAAACGAAGAAAGAAACAGAGAAACGAAGAAAGAAACGGAGAAACGAAGAAATAAACCCAGAAACGGGGAAAGGAACGGAGAAACGAAGAATGAAACGGAGAAATGAAGAAAGAAACGGAGGTACAAAGAAAGAAACGGAGAAACGAAGAAAGAAACGGAGAAACGGAGAAATAAGTGGGAAAACGAAGAAATAAACGGAGAAACGAAGAAAGGAACGGAGAAATGAACGAAGAAACGGAGAAACGATGAAAGAAACGGAGAAACGAAGAAAGATGCGTAGAAACGAAGAAAGAAACGGAGAAACGAAGAAAGAAACGGAGAAACGAAGAAAGAAACGGAGAAACGAAGAAAGAAACGGAGATACGAACAAAGAAACGGAGAAACGAAGAAAGAAACGGAGAAACGAAGAAAGAAACGGAGGAACGTAGAAATAAATGGAGAAGCGAAGAAATAAACGGAGAAACGAAGAAAGAAACGGAGAAACGGAGAAAGAAACGGAGAAACGAAGAAAGAAACGGAGAAATAAATGGAGAAACGAAGAAATAAACGGAGAAACGAACAAGGAAACGGAGACACGCAGAAAGAAACGGAGAAACCAAGATAGAAACGGAGAAACGAAGAAAGATACGGAGAAACGAAGAAAGAAACGGAGATACGAACAAAGAAACGGAGAAACGAAGAAAGAAACGGAGAAACGAAGAAAGAAACGGAGGAACGTAGAAATAAATGGAGAAGCGAAGAAATAAACGGAGAAACGAAGAAATAAACGGAGAAACGAAGAAAGAAACGGAGAAACGGAGAAAGAAACGGATAAACGAAGAAAGAAACGGAGAAACGAAGAAAGAAACGGAGAAACGAAGAAAGAAACGGAGAAACGAAGAAAGAAACGGAGAAACGTAGAAAGAAACGGAGAAACGAAGAACGAAACGGAGTAACGAAGAAAGAAACGAAGAAAAGGAGAAACAGAGAAATAAATGGAGCAACGAAGAAATAAACGGAGAAACGAACAATGAAACGGAGAAACGAAGAAAGAAACGGAGAAACGAACAAAGAAACGGAGAAACGAATAAAGAAACGGGAAACGAAGAAAGAAACGGAGAAACGACGCATGAAACGGAGAAACGAAGAAAGAAACGGAGAAACGAACAATGAAACGCAGAAACGAAGAATGAAACGGAGGAACGAAGAAATAAACGGAGAAACGAAGAAAGAAACGGAGAAACGAAGAAAGAAACGGAGAAACGAAGAAATAAACGGAGAAAGGAAGAAAGAAACGGAGAAACGAACAAAGAAACGGAGAAACGAAGAAAGAAACGGAGAAACGAAGAAACGATAAAAGAAACGGAGAAACGAAGAAAGAAACGGAGAAACGAAGAAAGAAACGGAGAAACGAAGAGAGAAACGGAGAAACGAAGAAAGAAACCGAGAAACGGAAAAAGAAACGGAGAAACGAACAAAGAAACAGAGAAACGAAGAAAGGAACGGAGAAACGGAGAAATAAATGGAGAAACGAAGAAATAAACGGAGAAACGAAGAAAGAAGCGGAGAAACGAAGAAAGAAACGGAGGAACGTAGAAATAAATGGAGAAGCGAAGAAATAAACGGAGAAACGAAGAAATAAACGGAGAAACGAAGAAAGAAACGGAGAAACGAAGAAAGAAACGGAGAAACGAACAAAGAAACGGAGAAACGAAGAAAGAAACGGAGAAACGAAGAAACGATAAAAGAAACGGAGAAACGAAGAAAGAAACGGAGAAACGAAGAAAGAAACGGAGAAACGAAGAGAGAAACGGAGAAACGAAGAAAGAAACGGAGAAATAAATGGAGAAACGAAGAAATAAACGGAGAAACGAACAAGGAAACGGAGACACGCAGAAAGAAACGGAGAAACCAAGATAGAAACGGAGAAACGAAGAAAGAAACGGAGAAACGAAGAAAGAAACGGAGATACGAACAAAGAAACGGAGAAACGAAGAAAGAAACGGAGAAACGAAGAAAGAAACGGAGGAACGTAGAAATAAATGGAGAAGCGAAGAAATAAACGGAGAAACGAAGAAATAAACGGAGAAATGAAGAAATAACCGGAGAAACAAAGAAAGAAACGGAGAAACGAACAAAGAAACGGAGAAACGAAGAAAGAAACGGAGAAACGAAGGAAGAAACGGAGGAACGTAGAAATAAATGGAGAAGCGACGAAATAAACGGAGAAACGAAGAAATAAACGGAGAAACGAAGAAAGAAACGGAGAAACGAAGAAAGAAACGGAGAAACGAACAAAGAAACGGAGAAACGAAGAAAGAAACGGAGAAACGAAGAAAGAAACGGAGAAACGAAGAAATAAACGGAGAAACGAAGAAATAAACCGAGAAACGGAGAAAGAAACGGAGATACGAAGAAAGAAACAGAGAAACGAACAATGAAACGCAGAAACGAAGAATGAAACGGAGAAACGAAGAAATAAACGGAGAAATGAAGAAATAACCGGAGAAACAAAGAAAGAAACGGAGAAACGAACAAAGAAACGGAGAAACGAACAAAGAAACGGAGAAACGAAGAAAGAAACGGAGAAACGAAGAAAGAAACGGAGAAACGAAGAAAGAAACGGAGGAACGTAGAAATAAATGGAGAAGCGAAGAAATAAACGGAGAAACGAAGAAATAAACGGAGAAACGAAGAAAGAAACGGAGAAACGAAGAAAGAAACGGAGAAACGAACAAAGAAACGGAGAAACGAAGAAAGAAACGGAGAAACGAAGAAACGATAAAAGAAACGGAGAAACGAAGAAAGAAACGGAGAAACGAAGAAAGAAACGGAGGAACGTAGAAATAAATGGAGAAGCGAAGAAATAAACGGAGAAACGAAGAAATAAACGGAGAAACGAAGAAAGAAACGGAGAAACGGAGAAAGAAACGGATAAACGAGGAAAGAAACGGAGAAACGAAGAACGAAACGGAGTAACGAAGAAAGAAACGAAGAAACGGAGAAACAGAGAAATAAATGGAGCAACGAAGAAATAAACGGAGAAACGGAGAAACGAAGAAAGAAACGAAGAAACGTAGAAATAAACGGAGAAATGAAGAAATAAACGGAGAAACAAAGAAAGAAACGGAGAAACGAAGAAAGAAACGGAGAAACGAAGAAAGAAACAGAGAAACGAAGAAAGAAACGGAGAATCGTAGAAATAGACCGAGAAACGGAGAAAGAAACGGAGAAACGAAGAAAGAAACGGAGAAACGAAGAAAGAAACGGAGAAACGAACAAAGAAACGGAGAAACGAACAAAGAAACGGAGAAACGAAGAAAGAAACGGAGAAACGAAGAAATAAACGGAGAAACGAAGAAATAAACCGAGAAACGGAGAAAGAAACGGAGATACGAAGAAAGAAACAGAGAAACGAACAATGAAACGCAGAAACGAAGAATGAAACGGAGAAACGAAGAAATAAACGGAGAAATGAAGAAATAACCGGAGAAACAAAGAAAGAAACGGAGAAACGAACAAAGAAACGGAGAAACGAACAAAGAAACGGAGAAACGAAGAAAGAAACGGAGAAACGAAGAAAGAAACGGAGAAACGAAGAAAGAAACGGAGGAACGTAGAAATAAATGGAGAAGCGAAGAAATAAACGGAGAAACGAAGAAATAAACGTAGAAACGAAGAAAGAAACGGAGAAACGAAGAAAGAAACGGAGAAACGAACAAAGAAACGGAGAAACGAAGAAAGAAACGGAGAAACGAAGAAACGATAAAAGAAACGGAGAAACGAAGAAAGAAACGGAGAAACGAAGAAAGAAACGGAGAAACGAAGAGAGAAACGGAGAAACGAAGAAAGAAACGGAGAAATAAATGGAGAAACGAAGAAATAAACGGAGAAACGAAGAAAGAAACGGAGAAACGAAGAAAGAAACGGAGATACGAACAAAGAAACGGAGAAACGAAGAAAGAAACGGAGAAACGAAGAAAGAAACGGAGGAACGTAGAAATAAATGGAGAAGCGAAGAAATAAACGGAGAAACGAAGAAATAAACGGAGAAACGAAGAAAGAAACGGAGAAACGGAGAAAGAAACGGATAAACGAAGAACGAAACGGAGAAACGAAGAACGAAACGGAGTAACGAAGAAAGAAACGAAGAAACGGAGAAACAGAGAAATAAATGGAGCAACGAAGAAATAAACGGAGAAACGGAGAAACGAAGAAAGAAACGAAGAAACGTAGAAATAAACGGAGAAATGAAGAAATAAACGGAGAAACAAAGAAAGAAACGGAGAAACGAAGAAAGAAACGGAGAAACGAAGAAAGAAACAGAGAAACGAAGAAAGAAACGGAGAATCGTAGAAATAGACCGAGAAACGGAGAAAGAAACGGAGAAACGAAGAAAGAAACGAAGAAATAAATGGAGAAACGAAGAAATAAATGGAGAAACGAACAAGGAAACGGAGAAACGCAGAAAGAAACGGAGAAACGAACATAGAAACGGAGAAACGAAGAAAGAAACGGAGAAACGAAGAAAGAAACGGAGATACGAACAAAGAAACGGAGAAACGAAGAAAGAAACGGGGAAACGAAAAAAGAAACGGAGGAACGAACAAAGAAACGGAGAAACGAACAAAGAAACGGAGAAACGAAGAAAGAAACGGAGAAACGAAGAAATAAACCGAGAAACGGAGAAAGAAACGGAGAAACGACCAATGAAACGCAGAAACGAAGAATGAAACGGAGAAACGAAGAAATAAACGGAGAAATGAAGAAATAAACGGAGAAACAAAGAAAGAAACGGAGAAACGAAGAAAGAAACGGAGAAACAAAGAAAGAAACGGAGAAACGAAGAAAGAAACGGAGAAACGAAGAAAGAAACGGAGAAACGAAGAAAGAAACGGAGAAACGAAGAAAGAAACAGAGAAACGAAGAAAGAAACGGAGAAACGAAGAAATAAACCGAGAAACGGAGAAAGAAACGGAGATACTAAGAAAGAAACAGAGAAGCGAACAATGAAACGCAGAAACGAAGAATGAAACGGAGAAACGAAGAAATAAACGGAGAAATGAAGAAATAACCGGAGAAACAAAGAAAGAAACGGAGAAACGAACAAAGAAACGGAGAAACGAAGAAAGAAACGGAGAAACGAAGGAAGAAACGGAGGAACGTAGAAATAAATGGAGAAGCGACGAAATAAACGAAGAAACGAAGAAATAAACGGAGAAACGAAGAAAGAAACGGAGAAACGAAGAAAGAAACGGAGAAACGAAGAAAGAAACGGAGAAACGAAGAAAGAAACGGAGAAACGAAGAAAGAAACGGAGAAACGAAGAAATAAACGGAGAAACGAAGAAATAAACCGAGAAACGGAGAAAGAAACGGATATACGAAGAAAGAAATAGAGAAACGAACAATGAAACGCAGAAACGAAGAATGAAACGGAGAAACGAAGAAATAAACGGAGAAATGAAGAAATAACCGGAGAAACAAAGAAAGAAACGGAGAAACGAACAAAGAAACGGAGAAACGAACAAAGAAACGGAGAAACGAAGAAAGAAACGGAGAAACGAAGAAAGAAAAGGAGAAACGAAGAAAGAAACGGAGGAACGTAGAAATAAATGGAGAAGCGAAGAAATAAACGGAGAAACGAAGAAATAAACGGAGAAACGAAGAAAGAAACGGAGAAACGAAGAAAGAAACGGAGAAACGAACAAAGAAACGGAGAAACGAAGAAAGAAACGGAGAAACGAAGAAACGATAAAAGAAACGGAGAAACGAAGAAAGAAACGGAGAAACGAAGAAAGAAACGGAGAAACGAAGAGAGAAACGGAGAAACGAAGAAAGAAACGGAGAAATAAATGGAGAAACGAAGAAATAAACGGAGAAACGAACAAGGAAACGGAGACACGCAGAAAGAAACGGAGAAACCAAGATAGAAACGGAGAAACGAAGAAAGAAACGGAGAAACGAAGAAAGAAACGGAGATACGAACAAAGAAACGGAGAAACGAAGAAAGAAACGGAGAAACGAAGAAAGAAACGGAGGAACGTAGAAATAAATGGAGAAGCGAAGAAATAAACGGAGAAACGAAGAAATAAACGGAGAAATGAAGAAATAACCGGAGAAACAAAGAAAGAAACGGAGAAACGAACAAAGAAACGGAGAAACGAAGAAAGAAACGGAGAAACGAAGGAAGAAACGGAGGAACGTAGAAATAAATGGAGAAGCGACGAAATAAACGGAGAAACGAAGAAATAAACGGAGAAACGAAGAAAGAAACGGAGAAACGAAGAAAGAAACGGAGAAACGAACAAAGAAACGGAGAAACGAAGAAAGAAACGGAGAAACGAAGAAAGAAACGGAGAAACGAAGAAATAAACGGAGAAACGAAGAAATAAACCGAGAAACGGAGAAAGAAACGGAGATACCAAGAAAGAAACAGAGAAACGAACAATGAAACGCAGAAACGAAGAATGAAACGGAGAAACGAAGAAATAAACGGAGAAATGAAGAAAGAAACGGAGGAACGTAGAAATAAATGGAGAAGCGAAGAAATAAACGGAGAAACGAACAAGGAAACGGAGAAACGCAAAAAGAAACGGAGAAACGAACATAGAATCGGAGAAACGAAGAAAGAAACGGAGAAACGAAGAAAGAAACGGAGATACGAACAAAGAAACGGAGAAACGAAGAAAGAAACGGAGAAACGAAAAAACAAACGGTGGAACGAACAAAGAAACGGAGAAACGAAGAAAGAAACGGAGAAACGAAGAAAGAAACGGAGAAACGAAGAAATAAACGGAGAAACGAAGAAATAAACCGAGAAACGGAGAAAGAAACAGAGATACGAAGAAAGAAACGGAGAAACGAAGAAAGAAACGGAGAAACGATAAAAGAAACGGAGAAACGAAGAAAGAAACGGAGAAACGAAGAAAGAAACGGAGGAACGTAGAAATAAATGGAGAAGCGAAGAAATAAACGGAGAAACGAAGAAATAAACGGAGAAACGAAGAAAGAAACGGAGAAACGGAGAAAGAAACGGATAAACGAGGAAAGAAACGGAGAAACTAAGAACGAAACGGAGTAATGAAGAAAGAAACGAAGAAACGGAGAAACAGAGAAATAAATGGAGCAACGAAGAAATAAACGGAGAAACGGAGAAACGAAGAAAGAAACGAAGAAACGTAGAAATAAACGGAGAAATGAAGAAATAAACGGAGAAACAAAGAAAGAAACGGAGAAACGAAGAAAGAAACGGAGAAACGAAGAAAGAAACAGAGAAACGAAGAAAGAAACGGAGAATCGTAGAAATAGACCGAGAAACGGAGAAAGAAACGGAGAAACGAAGAAAGAAACGAAGAAATAAATGGAGAAACGAAGAAATAAACGGAGAAACGAACAAGGAAACGGAGAAACGCAAAAAGAAACGGAGAAACGAACATAGAATCGGAGAAACGAAGAAAGAAACGGAGAAACGAAGAAAGAAACGGAGATACGAACAAAGAAACGGAGAAACGAAGAAAGAAACGGAGAAACGAAAAAAGAAACGGTGGAACGAACAAAGAAACGGAGAAACGAACAAAGAAACGGAGAAACGAAGAAAGAAACGGAGAAACGAAGGAAGAAACGGAGGAACGTAGAAATAAATGGAGAAGCGACGAAATAAACGGAGAAACGAAGAAATAAACGGAGAAACGAAGAAAGAAACGGAGAAACGAAGAAAGAAACGGAGAAACGAACAAAGAAACGGAGAAACGAAGAAAGAAACGGAGAAACGAAGAAAGAAACGGAGAAACGAAGAAATAAACGGAGAAACGAAGAAATAAACCGAGAAACGGAGAAAGAAACAGAGATACGAAGAAAGAAACAGAGAAACGAACAATGAAACGCAGAAACGAAGAATGAAACGGAGAAACGAAGAAATAAACGGAGAGATGAAGAAATAACCGGAGAAACAAAGAAAGAAACGGAGAAACGAACAAAGAAACGGAGAAACGAACAAAGAAACGGAGAAACGAAGAAAGAAACGGAGAAACGAAGAAATAAACGGAGAAATGACGAAATAAACGGAGAAACAAAGAAAGAAACGGAGAAACGGAGAAACAAAGAAAGAAACGGAGAAACGAAGAAAGAAACGGAGAAACGAAGAAAGAAACGGAGAAACGAAGAAAGAAACGGAGAAACGAAGAAAGAAACGGAGAAACGAAGAAAGAAACAGAGAAACGAAGAAAGAAACGGAGAAACGAAGAAATAAACCGAGAAACGGAGAAAGAAACGGAGATACTAAGAAAGAAACAGAGAAACGAACAATGAAACGCAGAAACGAAGAATGAAACGGAGAAACGAAGAAATAAACGGAGAAATGAAGAAATAACCGGAGAAACAAAGAAAGAAACGGAGAAACGGACAAAGAAACGGAGAAACGAAGAAAGAAACGGAGAAACGAAGGAAGAAACGGAGGAACGTAGAAATAAATGGAGAAGCGACGAAATAAACGGAGAAACGAAGCAATAAACGGAGAAACGAAGAAAGAAACGGAGAAACGAAGAAAGAAACGGAGAAACGAACAAAGAAACGGAGAAACGAAGAAAGAAACGGAGAAACGAAGAAAGAAACGGAGAAACGAAGAAATAAACGGAGAAACGAAGAAATAAACCGAGAAACGGAGAAAGAAGCGGATATACGAAGAAAGAAATAGAGAAACGAACAATGAAACGCAGAAACGAAGAATGAAACGGAGAAACGAAGAAATAAACGGAGAAATGAAGAAATAACCGGAGAAACAAAGAAAGAAACGGAGAAACGAACAAAGAAACGGAGAAACGAACAAAGAAACGGAGAAACGAAGAAAGAAACGGAGAAACGAAGAAAGAAACGGAGAAACGAAGAAAGAAACAGAGAAACGAAGAAATAAATGGAGAAGCGAAGAAATAAACGGAGAAACGAAGAAATAAACGGAGAAACGAACAAAGAAACGGAGAAACGAAGAAAGAAACGGAGAAACGAAGAAACGATAAAAGAAACGGAGAAACGAAAAAAGAAACGGAGAAACGAAGAAAGAAACGGAGAAACGAAGAGAGAAACGGAGAAACGAAGAAAGAAACGGAGAAATAAATGGAGAAACGAAGAAATAAACGGAGAAACGAACAAGGAAACGGAGACACGCAGAAAGAAACGGAGAAACCAAGATAGAAACGGAGAAACGAAGAAAGAAACGGAGAAACGAAGAAAGAAACGGAGATACGAACAAAGAAACGGAGAAACGAAGAAAGAAACGGAGGAACGTAGAAATAAATGGAGAAGCGAAGAAATAAACGGAGAAACGAAGAAATAAACGGAGAAACGAAGAAAGAAACGGAGAAACGGAGAAAGAAACGGATAAACGAAGAAAGAAACGGAGAAACGAAGAACGAAACGGAGTAACGAAGAAAGAAACGAAGAAACGGAGAAACAGAGAAATAAATGGAGCAACGAAGAAATAAACGGAGAAACGGAGAAACGAAGAAAGAAACGAAGAAACGTAGAAATAAACGGAGAAATGAAGAAATAAACGGAGAAACAAAGAAAGAAACGGAGAAACGAAGAAAGAAACGGAGAAACGAAGAAAGAAACAGAGAAACGAAGAAAGAAACGGAGAATCGTAGAAATAGACCGAGAAACGGAGAAAGAAACGGAGAAACGAAGAAAGAAACGAAGAAATAAATGGAGAAACGAAGAAATAAACGGAGAAACGAACAAGGAAACGGAGAAACGCAGAAAGAAACGGAGAAACGAACATAGAAACGGAGAAACGAAGAAAGAAACGGAGAAACGAAGAAAGAAACGGAGTTACGAGCAAAGAAACGGAGAAACGAAGAAAGAAACGGGGAAACGAAAAAAGAAACGGAGGAACGAACAAAGAAACGGAGAAACGAACAAAGAAACGGAGAAACGAAGAAAGAAACAGAGAAACGAAGAAAGAAACGGAGAAACGAAGAAATAAACCGAGAAACGGAGAAAGAAACGGAGAAACGAAGAAAGAAACAGAGAAACGACCAATGAAACGCAGAAACGAAGAATGAAACGGAGAAACGAAGAAATAAACGGAGAAATGAAGAAATAAACGGAGAAACAAAGAAAGAAACGGAGAAACGAAGAAAGAAACGGAGAAACAAAGAAAGAAACGGAGAAACGAAGAAAGAAACGGAGAAACGAAGAAAGAAACGGAGAAACGAAGAAAGAAACGGAGAAACGAAGAAAGAAACGGAGAAACGAAGAAAGAAACAGAGACACGAAGAAAGAAACGGAGAAACGAAGAAACAAACGGAGAAACGAAGTAACAAACGAAGAAGCGAACAAAGAAACGGAGAAACGAAGAAAGAAACGGAGAAACGTAGAAAGAAACGGAGAAACGAAGAACGAAACGGAGTAACGAAGATTGAAACGAAGAAACGAAGAAAGAAACGGAGAAACAGAGAAATAAATGGAGCAAGGAAGAAATAAACGGAGAAACGAACAAAGAAACGGAGAAGCGAAGAAAGAAACGGAGAAACGAACAATGAAACCCAGAAACGAAGAATGAAACGGAGAAGCGAAGAAAGAAACGGAGAAACGAACAATGAAACCCAGAAACGAAGAATGAAACGGAGAAACGAAGAAATAAACGGAGAAATGAAGAAATAACCGGAGAAACAAAGAAAGAAACGGAGAAACGAACAAAGAAACGGAGAAACGAAGAAAGAAACGGAGAAACGAAGAAAGAAACGGAGAAACGAAGAAAGAAACGGAGGAACGTAGAAATAAATGGAGAAGCGAAGAAATAAACGGAGAAACGAAGAAATAAACGGAGAAACGAAGAAAGAAACGGAGAAACGAAGAAAGAAACGGAGAAACGAACAAAGAAACGGAGAAACGAAGAAAGAAACGGAGAAACGAAGAAACGATAAAAGAAACGGAGAAACGAAGAAAGAAACGGAGAAACGAAGAAAGAAACGGAGAAACGAAGAGAGAAACGGAGAAACGAAGTAAGAAACGGAGAAACGAAGAAAGAAACGGAGAAACGAAGAAAGAAACTGAGAAACGAAGAAAGAAACGGAAAATCGGAGAAATAGACCGAGAAACGGAGAAAGGAACGGAGAAACGAAGAAAGAAACGGAGAAATAAATGGAGAAAAGAAGAAATAAACGATGAAACGCAGAAAGAAACGGAGAAACGAACAAAGAAACGGAGAAACGAAGAAAGATACGGAAAAACGAAGAAAGAAACGGAGAAACGAAGAAAGAAACGGAGAAACGGGGAAATAAATGGAGAAACGAAGAAATGAACGGAGAAACGAACCAGGAGACTGAGAGACGAAGAAAGAAGCGGAGAAACGAAGAAAGAAACGGAGAAACGCAGAAATAAATTGAGAAACGAAGAAATAAACGGAGAAACGAACAAGGAAACGGAGAAACGTAGAAAGAAACGGAGAAACGAAGATAGAAAGGGAGAAACGAAGAAAGAAACGGAGAAACGAAGAAAGAAACGGAGATACGAACAAAGAAACGTAGAAACGAAGAAAGAAACGGAGTAACGAAGAAAGAAACGGAGGAACGTAGAAATAAATGGAGAAGCGAAGAAATAAACGGAGAAACGAAGAAAGGAACGGAGAAACGAAGAAAGAAACGGAGAAACGAAGAAAGAAACGGAGAAACGAAGAAAGAAACGGAGAAACGAACAAAGAAACGGAGAAACGAATAAAGAAACGGAGAAACAAAGAAAGAAACGGAGAAACGAAGAATGAAACGGAGAAACGAAGGAATAAACGGAGAAACGAAGAAAGAAACGGAGAAACGAAGAAAGAAACGGAGAAACGAAGAAAGAAACTGAGAAACGGAGAAATAAATGGAGAAACGAAGAAATAAACGATGAAACGCAGAAAGAAACGGAGAAACGAACAAAGATACGGAGAAACGAAGAAAGATACGGAGAAACGAAGAAAGAAACGGAGAAACGAAGAAAGAAACGGAGAAACGGGGAAATAAATGGAGAAACGAAGAAATAAACGGAGAAACGAACCAGGAAACTGAGAGACGAAGAAAGAAGCGGAGAAACGAAGAAAGAAACGGAGAAACGAAGAAAGAAACGGAGAAACGCAGAAATAAATGGAGAAACGAAGAAATAAACGGAGAAACGAAGAAATAAACGGAAAAATGAAGAAAGAAACGGAGAAACAAAGAAACAAACGGAGAAACGAACAAAGAAACGGAGAAACGAAGAAAGAAACGGAGAAACGACGAATGAAACGGAGAAACGAAGAAAGAAACAGAGAAACGAACAAAGAAACGGAGAAACGAATAAAGAAACGGAGAAACGAAGAAAGAAACGGAGAAATAAATGGAGAAACGAAGAAATAAACGGAGAAACGAACAAGGAAACGGAGAAACGCAGAAAGAAACGGAGAAACGAAGATAGAAAGGGAGAAACGAAGAAAGAAACGGAGAAACGAAGAAAGAAACGGAGATACGAACAAAGAAACGGAGAAACGAAGAAAGAAACGGAGAAACGAAGAAAGAAACGGAGGAACGTAGAAATAAATGGAGAAGCGAAGAAATAAACGGAGAAACGAAGAAATAAACGGAGAAAGGAAGAAAGAAACGGAGAAACGAAGAAAGAAACGGAGAAACGGAGAAATAAATGGAGAAACGAAGAAATAAACAGAGAGACGAACAAGGAATCGGAGAAACGAAGAAAGAGACGGTGAAACGAACAAAGAAACGGAGAAACGAACAAAGAAACGGAGAAACGAAGAAAGAAACGAAGAAACGAAGAAAGAAACGGAGAAACGAAGAAAGAAACGGAGAAACGAATAAAGAAACAGAGAAACGAACAATGAAACGCAGAAACGAAGAATGAAACGGAGAAACGAAGAAATAAACGGAGAAATGAAGAAAGAAACGGAGAAACAAGGAAAGAAACGGAGAAACGAAGAAGGAAACAAAGAAACGAAGAAAGAAACGGGGAAACGAAGAATGAAACGGAGAAACGAAGAACGAAACGGAGAAATAAATGGAGAAACGAAGATATAAACGGAGAAACGAAGAAAGTAACGGAGAAACGAAGAAACGATAAAAGAAACGGAGAAACGAAGAAAGAAACGGAGAAACGAAGAAAGAAGCGGAGAAACGAAGAAAGAAACGGAGAAACGAAGAAAGAAACGGAGAAACGAAGAAAGAAACGGAGACACGAAGAAAGAAACGGAGAAACGAAGAAGGAAACAGGGAAACGAAGAAAGAAACGGAGAATCGGAGAAATAAATGGAGAAACGAAGAAATAGGCCGAGAAACGGAGAAAGAAACGGAGAAACGAAGAAAGAAACGGAGAAACGAAGAAAGAAACGGAGAAACGAACAAAGGAACGGAGAAACGAACAAAGAAACGGAGAAACGAAGAAAGAAACGGAGAAACAACGAATGAAACGGAGAAACGAAGTAAGAAACGGAGAAGCGAACAAAGAAACGGAGAAACGAAGAAAGAAACGGAGAAACGAAGAAAGAAACGGAGAAACGAAGAAAGAGACGGAGAAACGTAGAAAGAAACGGAGAAACGAAGAACGAAACGGAGTAACGAAGAAAGAAACGAAGAAACGGAGAAACAGAGAAATAAATGGAGCAACGAAGAAATAAACCGAGAAACGGAAAAAGAAACGGAGAAACGAACAAAGAAACGGAGAAACGAAGAAAGGAACGGAGAAACGGAGAAATAAATGGAGAAACGAAGAAATAAACGGAGAAACGAAGAAAGAAACGGAGAAACGAAGAAAGAAACAGAGAAACGAAGAAAGAAACGGAGAAACGAAGAAATAAACCGAGAAACGGAGAAAGAAACGGAGAAACGAAGAAAGAAACAGAGAAACGAACAATGAAACGCAGAAACGAAGAATGAAACGGAGAAACGAAGAAATAAACGGAGAAATGAAGAAAGAAACGGAGAAACAAAGAAAGAAACGGAGAAACGAAGAAAGAAACGGAGAAATAAATGGAGATACGAAGAAATAAACCGAGAAACGGAAAAAGAAACGGAGAAACGAACAAAGAAACGGAGAAACGAAGAAAGGAACGGAGAAACGGAGAAATAAATGGAGAAACGAAGAAATAAACGGAGAAACGAAGAAAGAAACGGAGAAACGAAGAAATAAACGGAGAAATGAAGAAAGAAACGGAGAAACGAAGAAAGAAACAGAGAAACGAAGAAAGAAACGGAGAAACGAAGAAATAAACCGAGAAACGGAGAAAGAAACGGAGAAACGAAGAAAGAAACAGAGAAACGAACAATGAAACCCAGAAACGAAGAATGAAACGGAGAAACGAAGAAATAAACGGAGAAATGAAGAAATAACCGGAGAAACAAAGAAAGAAACGGAGAAACGAACAAAGAAACGGAGAAACGAAGAAAGAAACGGAGAAACGAAGAAAGAAACGGAGAAACGAAGAAAGAAACGGAGGAACGTAGAAATAAATGGAGAAGCGCAGAAATAAACGGAGAAACGAAGAAATAAACGGAGAAACGAAGAAAGAAACGGAGAAACGAACAAAGAAACGGAAAATCGGAGAAATAGACCGAGAAACGGAGAAAGGAACGGAGAAACGAAGAAAGAAACGGAGAAATAAATGGAGAAAAGAAGAAATAAACGATGAAACGCAGAAAGAAACGGAGAAACGAACAAAGAAACGGAGAAACGAAGAAAGATACGGAAAAACGAAGAAAGAAACGGAGAAACGAAGAAAGAAACGGAGAAGCGGCGAAATAAATGGAGAAACGAAGAAATAAACGGAGAAACGAACCAGGATACTGAGAGACGAAGAAAGAAGCGGAGAAACGAAGAAAGAAACAGAGACACGAAGAAAGAAACGGAGAAACGAAGAAAGAAACGAAGAAAGAAACGGAGAAGCGAACAAAGAAACGGAGAAACGAAGAAAGAAACGGAGAAACGAACAATGAAACGCAGAAACGAAGAATGAAACGGAGAAACGAAGAAATAAACGGAGAAATGAAGAAATAACCGGAGAAACAAAGAAAGAAACGGAGAAACGAACAAAGAAACGGAGAAACGAAGAAAGAAACGGAGAAACGAAGAAAGAAACGGAGAAACGAAGAAAGAAACGGAGGAACGTAGAAATAAATGGAGAAGCGAAGAAATAAACGGAGAAACGAAGAAATAAACGGAGAAACGAAGAAAGAAACGGAGAAACGAAGAAAGAAACGGAGAAACGAACAAAGAAACGGAGAAACGAAGAAAGAAACGGAGAAACGAAGAAACGATAAAAGAAACGGAGAAACGAAGAAAGAAACGGAGAAACGAAGAAAGAAACGGAGAAACGAAGAGAGAAACGGAGAAACGAAGTAAGAAACGGAGAAACGAAGAAAGAAACGGAGAAACGAAGAAAGAAACTGAGAAACGAAGAAAGAAACGGAAAATCGGAGAAATAGACCGAGAAACGGAGAAAGGAACGGAGAAACGAAGAAAGAAACGGAGAAATAAATGGAGAAAGAAGAAATAAACGATGAAACGCAGAAAGAAACGGAGAAACGAACAAAGAAACGGAGAAACGAAGAAAGATACGGAAAAACGAAGAAAGAAACGGAGAAACGAAGAAAGAAACGGAGAAACGGGGAAATAAATGGAGAAACGAAGAAATGAACGGAGAAACGAACCAGGAAACTGAGAGACGAAGAAAGAAGCGGAGAAACGAAGAAAGAAACGGAGAAACGAAGAAAGAAACGGAGAAACGCAGAAATAAATTGAGAAACGAAGAAATAAACGGAGAAACGAACAAGGAAACGGAGAAACGTAGAAAGAAACGGAGAAACGAAGATAGAAAGGGAGAAACGAAGAAAGAAACGGAGAAACGAAGAAAGAAACGGAGAAACGAAGAAAGAAACGGAGAAACGAACAAAGAAACGGAGAAACGAATAAAGAAACGGAGAAACAAAGAAAGAAACGGAGAAACGAAGAATGAAACGGAGAAACGAAGGAATAAACGGAGAAACGAAGAAAGAAACGGAGAAACGAAGAAAGAAACGGAGAAACGAAGAAAGAAACTGAGAAACGGAGAAATAAATGGAGAAACGAAGAAATAAACGATGAAACGCAGAAAGAAACGGAGAAACGAACAAAGATACGGAGAAACGAAGAAAGATACGGAGAAACGAAGAAAGAAACGGAGAAACGAAGAAAGAAACGGAGAAACGGGGAAATAAATGGAGAAACGAAGAAGTAAACGGAGAAACGAACCAGGAAACTGAGAGACGAAGAAAGAAGCGGAGAAACGAAGAAAGAAACGGAGAAACGAAGAAAGAAACGGAGAAACGCAGAAATAAATGGAGAAACGAAGAAATAAACGGAGAAACGAAGAAATAAACGGAAAAATGAAGAAAGAAACGGAGAAACAAAGAAACAAACGGAGAAACGAACAAAGAAACGGAGAAACGAAGAAAGAAACGGAGAAACGACGAATGAAACGGAGAAACGAAGAAAGAAACGGAGAAACGACGAATGAAACGGAGAAACGAAGAAATAAACGGAGAAATAAATGGAGAAACGAAGATATGAACGGAGAAACGAAGAAAGAAACGGAGAAACGAAGAAAGAAACGGAGAAACGTAGAAAGAAACAGAGAAACGAAGAAAGAAACGGAGAAACGAAGAAAGAAACGGAGAAATAAATGGAGATACGAAGAAATAAACCGAGAAACGGAAAAAAAAACGGAGAAACGAACAAAGAAACGGAGAAACGAAGAAAGGAACGGAGAAACGGAGAAATAAATGGAGAAACGAAGAAATAAACGGAGAAACGAAGAAAGAAACGGAGAAACGAAGAAATAAACGGAGAAATGAAGAAAGAAACGGAGAAACGAAGAAAGAAACAGAGAAACGAAGAAAGAAACGGAGAAACGAAGAAATAAACCGAGAAACGGAGAAAGAAACGGAGAAACGAAGAAAGAAACAGAGAAACGAACAATGAAACCCAGAAACGAAGAATGAAACGGAGAAACGAAGAAATAAACGGAGAAATGAAGAAATAACCGGAGAAACAAAGAAAGAAACGGAGAAACGAACAAAGAAACGGAGAAACGAAGAAAGAAACGGAGAAACGAAGAAAGAAACGGAGAAACGAAGAAAGAAACGGAGGAACGTAGAAATAAATGGAGAAGCGAAGAAATAAACGGAGAAACGAAGAAATAAACGGAGAAACGAAGAAAGAAACGGAGAAACGAAGAAAGAAACGGAGAAACGAACAAAGAAACGGAGAAACGAAGAAAGAAACGGAGAAACGAAGAAACGATAAAAGAAACGGAGAAACGAAGAAAGAAACGGAGAAACGAAGAAAGAAACGGAGAAACGAAGAGAGAAACGGAGAAACGAAGTAAGAAACGGAGAAACGAAGAAAGAAACGGAGAAACGAAGAAAGAAACTGAGAAACGAAGAAAGAAACGGAAAATCGGAGAAATAGACCGAGAAACGGAGAAAGGAACGGAGAAACGAAGAAAGAAACGGAGAAATAAATGGAGAAAAGAAGAAATAAACGATGAAACGCAGAAAGAAACGGAGAAACGAACAAAGAAACGGAGAAACGAAGAAAGATACGGAAAAACGAAGAAAGAAACGGAGAAACGAAGAAAGAAACGGAGAAACGGGGAAATAAATGGAGAAACGAAGAAATGAACGGAGAAACGAACCAGGAAACTGAGAGACGAAGAAAGAAGCGGAGAAACGAAGAAAGAAACGGAGAAACGAAGAAAGAAACGGAGAAACACAGAAATAAATTGAGAAACGAAGAAATAAACGGAGAAACGAACAAGGAAACGGAGAAACGTAGAAAGAAACGGAGAAACGAAGATAGAAAGGGAGAAACGAAGAAAGAAACGGAGAAACGAAGAAAGAAACGGAGAAACGAAGAAAGAAACGGAGAAACGAACAAAGAAACGGAGAAACGAATAAAGAAACGGAGAAACAAAGAAAGAAACGGAGAAACGAAGAATGAAACGGAGAAACGAAGGAATAAACGGAGAAACGAAGAAAGAAACGGAGAAACGAAGAAAGAAACGGAGAAACGAGGAAAGAAACTGAGAAACGGAGAAATAAATGGAGAAACGAAGAAATAAACGATGAAACGCAGAAAGAAACGGAGAAACGAACAAAGATACGGAGAAACGAAGAAAGATACGGAGAAACGAAGAAAGAAACGGAGAAACGAAGAAAGAAACGGAGAAACGGGGAAATAAATGGAGAAACGAAGAAATAAACGGAGAAACGAACCAGGAAACTGAGAGACGAAGAAAGAAGCGGAGAAACGAAGAAAGAAACGGAGAAACGAAGAAAGAAACGGAGAAACGCAGAAATAAATGGAGAAACGAAGAAATAAACGGAGAAACGAAGAAATAAACGGAAAAATGAAGAAAGAAACGGAGAAACAAAGAAACAAACGGAGAAACGAACAAAGAAACGGAGAAACGAAGAAAGAAACGGAGAAACGACGAATGAAACGGAGAAACGAAGAAAGAAACGGAGAAACGACGAATGAAACGGAGAAACGAAGAAATAAACGGAGAAATAAATGGAGAAACGAAGATATGAACGGAGAAACGAAGAAAGAAACGGAGAAACGAAGAAAGAAACGGAGAAACGAAGAAAGAAACAGAGAAACGAAGAAAGAAACGGAGAAGCGAAGAAATAAACCGAGAAACGGAGAAAGAAACGGAGAAACGGAGAAACGAAGAAAGAAACAGAGAAACGAACAAAGAAACGGAGAAACGAATAAAGAAACGGGGAAACGAAGAAAGAAACGGAGAAATAAATGGAGAAACGAAGAAATAAACGGAGAAACGAACAAGGAAACGGAGAAACGCAGAAAGAAACGGAGAAACGAAGATAGAAAGGGAGAAACGAAGAAAGAAACGGAGAAACGAAGAAAGAAACGGAGATACGAACAAAGAAACGGAGAAACGAAGAAAGAAACGGAGAAACGAAGAAAGAAACGGAGGAACGTAGAAATAAATGGAGAAGCGAAGAAATAAACGGAGAAACGAAGAAATAAACGGAGAAAGGAAGAAAGAAACGGAGAAACGAAGAAAGAAACGGAGAAACGGAGAAATAAATGGAGAAACGAAGAAATAAACAGAGAGACGAACAAGGAATCGGAGAAACGAAGAAAGAGACGGTGAAACGAACAAAGAAACGGAGAAACGAACAAAGAAACGGAGAAACGAAGAAAGAAACGAAGAAACGAAGAAAGAAACGGAGAAACGAAGAAAGAAACGGAGAAACGAAGAAAGAAACAGAGAAACGAACAATGAAACGCAGAAACGAAGAATGAAACGGAGAAACGAAGAAATAAACGGAGAAATGAAGAAAGAAACGGAGAAACAAGGAAAGAAACGGAGCAACGAACAAAGAAATGAAGAAACGAAGGAAGAAACGGAGAGACGAAGAATGAAACGGAGAAACGAAGAAAGAAACGGAGAAATAAATGGAGAAACGAAGAAAGAAACGGAGAAACGACGCATGAAACGGAGAAACGAAGAAAGAAACGGAGAAACGAAGAAAGAAACGGAGAAACGAAGAAAGAAACGGAGACACGAAGAAAGAAACGGAGAAACGAAGAAGGAAACAGGGAAACGAAGAAAGAAACGGAGAATCGGAGAAATAAATGGAGAAACGAAGAAATAGACCGAGAAACGGAGAAAGAAACGGAGAAACGAAGAAAGAAACGGAGAAACGAAGAAAGAAACGGAGAAACGAACAAAGGAACGGAGAAACGAACAAAGAAACGGAGAAACGAAGAAAGAAACGGAGAAACAACGAATGAAACGGAGAAACGAAGTAAGAAACGGAGAAGCGAACAAAGAAACGGAGAAACGAAGAAAGAAACGGAGAAACGAAGAAAGAAACGGAGACACGAAGAAAGAAACGGAGACAAGAAGAAGGAA